>NC_060119.1:1246811179-1247117779 GCF_021461395.2 Schistocerca americana | reverse complement strand
TCATAGTCGTTTCCATTTCGCGACCGATCGGAGCTTACTTTCTGAACGCCCCTCGTAGATATTTGTATATGTCGGCTATCAGGTTTTACCTGTACTTGAATGCAAATCATGCACTTTCCATAAAGCGTGGCGAAATACTAAGTGGGAAACAGCAGAAGTAGTTCTGTAGTATATTGGTGCCAACCTTACTCCTGGGTAGGGGGATCAGAGATACAGCACAGGCTGGTCGAAGTCAAAGACGTTCCAGTATCATAGGATTTGGGATGGAGAGATTGGTCACAGCCAAGTGGTTCGACCATCCCCTCCACCGGGTGCCAGCCATATTCTAGGAGCTCTACAGAAGACGACTAAGTGAGCAGACGTGCTCTCAGCGCGTCTGTCTCGGTGTTCACAGGAAGAAAGGTATTTGAATATTTGAACTAATTCTATTTTATTTCCAGCTTCAGATTATGTAGGGAAATAAGTGTACGTAATGATTGCTTTCTCGTTTATGTCGGGAATTTTGTGTGGAAACAGTGTAGGCTCCTATCCTTTGTAGCCTACGACACCACGTGGCTTTATACAAAGTCTCATCAGTAGTTCCAGTGCATAAATTCTATCGCGCAAATCGAGTGCAAAGAAGTATATTCAACCACTATTGATTTATTTTGGTCAAAACATTGAACTGTAAAAATGTGTCTTTGTGCGAAGGGATCTTAGAACAAGTGCTTTGCCCCATGCTAGTAATAGTGAACGTGACTGATCATTGGGTAGCAAAATTATGACATCGGTCACATCGTAATTCGCCGCCTGACGGCATAGTTAAATTAATTGTCGTTTCCACTCTCTTTGTAGTTAAAAGTGCTGTAGCTCCACGTGGTCGATCGTTCATTGCCGGTGGGCACGAGCTTCACATAGTGACAAAACAGATATCGCTCCGCTAAATTCCTTCGACCCCTGTGTCAATGTGTCTGGTCCCCAGTTTGTCCGTTGTTCCCCTCTCACATAGTGGATGTTCTATGTAAGGTAATGGTAGAATTTGGTGTAACACATTAGGCCAAACGCAGTTCCTTCTTGCCCCTAAAACAATAATGTGCGTCCAGATTAGTATTCAAGATAGCCAAACTGTAAAAAATGTAATCTCTGTAAAGTGGAATAATTACTGTAATTGATGCAAAGTTGAATAATTATGTTTAAAATAAATAGTTTATAAATGATGATCAATCTTTAACATACCCCGAAATCACAATGAAGTCAGTTTAAGCGAATTCATTTATAGAAGGAGAAGAGTCGTAAGAATAACAAAAAGATATAGAAGGCAGGGACCCACATATCGGCGTGTGAGCCCTTCAGCCCCTTGCTTAGTAACGTGCAAAATAGGACAAGCTCTGTTCTCTAGGTAACGCTCTCATGTACCCCTCCCCCAGTCATCCGTTGCGCGATTTCCATTCAGGGCTAGTTACACTGACTACCTCTTTTAGTAATGCCGATGTCAGGTGTCGGTTGCCGCCTGGTTGTGGACCAGTATAGAAACAAAAAAATCCACAAAAATAACGAGGGCTGCGTAAATAAGAAATATGAGCGTTTCCAGGGATTTCTAGGCAAGTACAGGCAAAAGCATTGTTTTCTCTCCTCCACAATAACACAGTTAACTTTCATCTGGCGTCCTCTGCTAGGTTTATTGTAAGGAAGTTTGTTGGATTGCCGCAAAGCAGACGGTAGTCTTTCATCTGGCGTCCCTTTGCCACGATTCCCGCGCAGCAGACGGTAATCTGTCAACATCACTTGTATCACATTTTAATATGCGTGAATCAGAAGAATCCAGAATGAAATTACGGTTTCTGAAAAGCGAATTAAGATTCAGAGAATACAAGTGACACTCCAGCACCATGTGACTTCACGAGAGCGGTAGGAGTCAACCTCGAAACGGCTATTACCAATCTCTCTTAAAACATTATTCCCTGTTTATCACCGCGAATCTCGCTCTAGAGCGGTGTCCCACGCAGAAAGCTATTGGAATTCATTTACCAAAGAGGAAGTCGAGATTTTGCTAGAACGCAATAATTGCGATGGACGTCGGGGAGTGGACGTCGTGCAGCAGTTGTCGAGCACATCTCATTTAAACTAAACTATTTACTCAAAAAATGTGATCAATTAGGAAAGAGCATCCTTCTTGCAGAGAACTGCTCTAAAATCTTCCAGATTTTGTACTCCTTACGTCGTTTTCAGAAAATTTATCTGGTTCCAATCAGTTATTGTAAACTAATCTATCTACCGCGTTTGGGTTTTTGCAGTAATGCTAAGAGCACATAGAATAGCAAATCGGTTCAGTCTGTGAGAGAATAAATAAAAAGAGAGAGAGAGAGAGAGAGAGAGAGAAAAGTCCTCAAAACAACCACTCCCTACACTTTTGGGATGAAAACTTATACATGTGTTTGCTCGACGCGACTGGAAAATTGCTGGACTTCAGTCTGATGATGGTCATAGCCACATAAGAGGCTCTCGCCTAACAGATCGGCAACCTTTCGCGCAGCTCCACCACGCGGGCAGCCATCGCTGCCCCTGCAAGTGTCATCATCTCAAATACGACACGGTGTTAAAACCGGCCACCAAAAGGCGAAACCGGCGCCTGCAGAAGGCACCGCCAACACGGAACCTACTCCCGTCCGCGCGCCAAGTGACAGGGAAACAACTGCAACAGTATTCCACAGCAGGTAGCTACAAAAGCCGACGGCAGGACAGCACGAATCAGTCAGGCTTCGAGAGTCCTCCTGGTCCAGCTGACAGGTGCTGCTCGCCCCACCAAACAGGATTGCTAAGTCTGTCGTGCACGGCAAACACCGCTGTTAGAAATCATCGTCGATCCTTCAACCAGACTCACAGACAAGGTGATATCCAGGGACATTAGCTTCTTCAACAGCAAAGCGTATTCATCCTTAGCAACGTTATTCTGAATGGACGTTCTGGCTTTCTGCCCCACTGACTGAACCAGTCTGCATCCTCGGACTCAGTCTTACAGGGCACGGATTTAGCATCCAGCCAGTGATCAATGCCGAACCCAGCGTCCAGCAAGTGCTCATTTCCAATTTTGCTCCAGACAGTGTTTAGTTCCGAACGGAGCATGTCGCCAGTGCTTTCCCTGTGAACTTAGTGCCAATCTGACCTTATTGTGATTCACAGTTATTATGTACCTACTATGTTACTCTTATTACTGTATTTTTAACCTTTATTTCCGCACTGCCGAAGCAGAATTATGGATGGTGCTCTCCTATGTCACGAAGCGCGGCACTTCAGCTGTCATTCACCGAATTTAATTATTTGATATGAAATGTTGTGGTTTTCAAATATAAAAATACTTCTCTGGTGTCGACCTACGCCGGTAGTATGTCACAACTCGTTATATGTAGGAGATATAAAGGTCCTTGCCTCCTTTAATACATGGATTCTCGTCAGACAACCAAAGTTAAGCAATTTTCGGCGTGGTAAGTACCTGAGTGTTACCCACTTAGCACGCGTCTGGGTACACCACCGCGTGCTATTGACTGCTTTCCTTTCACCTTTACGGCAAAGGGGAGGGGAGCTGATGACGTAACGTTCCTGACCACCATCCAGTCAGCGACCTGGATTAAGTTCCAAACCTTTCCGCAGTGCCACATGAAGTGAGGACACGGGACAGCTGTTGATGCTGATACGTTCGTCGGATGGGGATATGAAGCTCGGCGGACCCCTTCTTGCTACTCAAGAGGAGCAGGATATCTGCCGGCACCGGGTCTCATCCTCCCACTTCATCCAATACAAACATGACACCACGCTATACGCACATATGAGTCATCAGCACATACCAGATACACTCTCCTCACAGGTCGCGAAGGAATGGTGCTATGGCGCGTAAGGTCAGGAAAACCTTTCCAATTAGGCGGCTGCGTCTACCTTTCGGGTCTCCCCTGTCAACAATACAATACAAATTTCAATTTCCTTTCTATATGTTAGAGTTCACAACCAGTAAAACATGCTTATAAACTTGGCCATAGCCAAGCATCATTTATCATCACTGTAGGCGGGTTACATTCCCGCTCACAAGGATACTAAAAATGTTTTGCAAACAAGGGAAACTCCAGCATTGGTTGCATAAAACTTAATTCGTATTTTCGTCATTGCACATCGATTTCAGTCATAGAGTGATCATTGGACCCAGTCTTGCAATGAAGATGATCATCTCTGTGAGTGAAATCGAAATGCTTTAATAACAGTGATAATAATAATAATAATAATAATAATAATAATAAAAAGATTTCCCTTGTTTGCAACACTTGTGTGGTCGTGGTGTACAAACTCCTAAAGGAATGCAATCTTAATAAGAATGTGTCACTGCTCTTCTGTGGTGTAGCACTATGGTTTAGCGTGTTCCTACAGTAATTCGGGATTTCAAACCCCAGCTCGACTTCTCCCGGTAGTTGCATTCTTCAGTGGTAAACTCAGTGATATTCGTCTGTTCATGAGTATATTGAAACGTTTATCTCGTCTTATTCGAACGAATATTTTAAATAACCTGTTAAGAAAACGTGTGTTTATTAAATTCTTGGTATTTCTAAGTTATTCTTTCAGTGCTGGTGTATCAACTACACAGCTGATTACTGTTCTCAAGCCACATCTTGTTACAAGATAGATTCAGCTTTCAGAAAGTACAAAATGAAAGTGAAGTAGGAGTCCAGCATGCAGGGGAGTATGGCACTACGCTGTCAGGTGGAGCTGGATACAGAGCAATGTATTCTCTCTTCTCAGTTCTTGCTTTTCAGTTCTCGGATGTGTTTTCGTTTCCGTTATCCATAATCAGTTTTAGGTTCTCAGATTTGTATTTGTTTCATTTTGTCCCTGCTGCCTTTTCCAATATGCATTTAGCCATCATGAAGCGTTCACTTGTTAAACAAACTAGAACGTTCCACTGAAACGTATACTAAAAGCATTTAGTGTACTAGACTGGAAACCAAAATGTGCAGAATTACTCCACGAAATATTCTATTAGGTTTCAGTAATGATTATGAAAATGCAAAAAGGTAAGTATTTTGAAAACAGGCTGTGATGAAACTTATGAAGTCGTTAAACTAACAATAGTGCGAGAGGCCGCTGCAATCACGTGTGCACCGAACAAACGAGTGAACGCCATCTGGTAAGGTCATGGCGGTCTGCCCAGGCGAGACAGGACGCTGGCGTCTGTGGTCGCGGGGTGCAATTGCAGGGCTAGGGATCGCGTCTGCCAGTTCTACGTGAGTCTGTGTACCGTTGCTGGGTGTAATCTCTGTATGGTTTAGAACGACGGCATCAACCAACGTCGATGTTGTGTGTATGTAAAAACACGAGGTGGAAATAACGCATAACATCTGACGTAGAATTCCTCAGTGATTAGCAGATTCAAATGAATGTATGTAATTATATGTCCCTGGAAAGATTGGAGCAATATTAACTGGAGCATATACTAATTTCAACTAAAGGAGTATGAGGTAGTATTGTCTTGGAAGTCTTAGGGGGAAGGGGGAGGGGGGAGAGGCGAGAGGCAATGGTAGTAATAGGAAGAAGGTAGCATGTAGCGAAAACAATTGGTGTTAGTGTCACATCTACAATTTTAAGTGTCACTAGGCCGTGAGATGCTTTGCCCGGTGAAATTTTTTCAAAATTTATACGAATAGAACGTTCTATAAATATTTAGAAACGAAATCTTATACAAGTAACGGAAATGTAAGATATTTTTCACACAATTATGATCTGAGAAAGCATTCACCTACCTATAGCCGGCCGGGGTGGCCGAGCGGCCCTAGGCGCTGTGGTCTGGACCCGCGCGACCGCTACGTCGCAGGTTCGAATCCTGCCTTGGGCATGGATGTGTGTGATGTCCTTAGGTTAGTTAGGTTTAAGTTGTTCTAATTTCTAGGGGACTGATGACCTCAGATGTTAAGTCCCATAGTGCTCAGAGCCATTTGAACCATTGATATCTTACAGCAGGATGACACAGACAAATTATCTTTCGCTGAACACTCGTTATAATGCAGTAATACTGCAACGTCGATTACAGCACTATAGCGTCTCGGCAGATAAATATAGTTCTTGTAAGTACAAAACAGACACAGATATGCAAGTTGGTTCACAAAGGGGCAAAACAGGCGCTCTGCAGTACCTGATGGAAGTCTTGGTTCTCGGATGGTGTATTCGATTTCGTTTAGTTCCTGAAGTTCTCGTTTTCGTTTATCTGTAGCCTGAACACTGTGCACTGGCTACCGAGCAGTCTCGGGTTCGCTGACAAAGCCAGCTGCCAGCTAATAAGGTCGTTAGCCTCGTGCAAGCCGATACCTGCCACTCCACTCTGGGAACGAGACGCGCCTCCTGCAGGTCGATATCTCTGGTCGACGCGTCCGCCACAAGTGGTGACGTAAACGCCTCTGCTGCGGCTCCGTTCTCTCTGTACACCCTTCTGTCGTTCTCTTTGTCCTTCTCCCCTCTCCCCAATCCCCATTACCACCCCCCCCCCCCACACACACACACAAGTACGAACATTTCACAAAGAATCAGTTACGACTTTTTTGCTATCATTTTCTACGAATTGCCTACTTGCCGTAACTCAGTGCCGGAAGAGTTGGATACGTACGAGGTTTGCTTCAATTTGAGGCAACTAAATGTCTCGAAAACGACGCATCGTGGGCAAAAACTGTTCTAGCTGGACAGTTAATATTAGTCTGTGCTACTAGCCACCTCATAATCACCCCTCATCCGTGGGCTGGATCAACTCTGTATTTTTCGATGGGAACATTATATTAGCTAAGGGGGGTATGTGTCTATGCTACGGCTGGTTTGGAGGTGTCCTAACCAACTCTCCTGCGTGAGCGGAGATAACTTTCTATTTTCAAAACGGGACCCCTTCCCCAATATTATTCCATATTCGGACGCCAAACCGCTGCTTTCCACTCATGTTTTACTCAAACATTTACTTTACATTCGTCTTAGATGGCGATGTAATTGACATATATTAAATATGCGTATTTTTGGAACTAAGAATCGATGCATTTCATTTACGATGTGAAAGCAAATCATCTGCACTAACCGGTGATATTAATGTTCAAATGTTACTTGAGTGTTGCAGATTTGATTATAGAGTACAGTATGGTTATCCGTTTCAATTTTTCGTCAGAAATTATGTTTATTGTAATCCAGGAACGACGACATGGATGTAACAGTCCTCTGTTCCCATCGGGACCCTTGATTTAGGTGAGTTCCTTTGTCTCTCACCATGGAATGAATGGTTTCGGTGACTCCCCTTGCCTCCCACCATTGGGATACTCGATTTCGGAGAGTATCTATGACAGGTGCTCCTGTCACTGTTACTTAATGGGCAGTTTACATAACTGTTGTGTCGGCTACTATGGGAGTCAGCACAAACACAAGCAAGGAAGGATAGAAGTTGCGATGGGCGGTGCCAGGAATCCAAAATGATCTGTACATTAAACTTGATGTTTAACTAAACACTTTATTTCTAAAAAGAAAATAAACGTTAACTTCTCTTTATGAAGTGGCTTCCTGTGTCTCGTACTTGCAAGTGCTTTAGCGGCTATTACTACTCTTAGAACGCAGGCTAATATCGTCTTCCTGTCACTCGGTAATGATGCTCTCGAAGACTGCGTCTGAACTGCGCTGATCAGCGATGGGCGGCTGGTTAAATCAGCGTTGACAGTGAGCGCTGAACCCTGTCTTCGTGGAAGTGTGGCGTTGCAAATTATTCCCATTGGTGCGTGTGTCAGAGCCTTCTTGATGCCATGTCTCGGCTTTCCGCTTGTCGGTGTGCAGTCGATGAACTAGGACTGCACAATAATGGTTTTCGTTTGTATTGCACTGGTAGCCACTTAGCGGCCAGCGCGAGAGTTACTGCTGTTTGATGGAAACTTTTATTTTTAACTTTTCAGTAAGAACATTCTTTTCGTTCGATTTTTGTTTTAGAGACATTTAGTTGTCTCAAGTTAAAGTAAACACCTTGCAACACACACACACACACACACACACACACACACAGGCACGTGCGCACGCTCGTAATGCGCATATCAATTAAATTACGGGACGGAAGTCTGGAGGCGTGCAACCGACGCCAAATAGCGTCCCAGGGGTGTTCCATTTCGCCCAGACGAATCAAATTTGGTGGTGAAGACACCAACGTAAGGTCATAGTCACGGTCTTTAAACCACTGTCAGTACGATTCTGGAATTACGGCATGGACAACTTCCTGCTGGAAGATGTTATCATCATCAGAAAACATTGCAAGCTTTAAGAGAAGCTGGTGGTTCTAAATAATACTGGAAGATGTCATGATGCCTTCAGTTACAATCATAGCTCTCGTGGAATTCCAGGTGAATCTCAAGAGTAGCATAACACTGTTCCCACCGATCTGCGTCCTTGGCGCGGTACATGCTTCGAGCATCCGCTCACTTAGAAACGGCATATCTTTACACAAACATCGTCTTGGTGCAACAAGAACCTATTCTCGTTACAGTGGACGTAAGGTAAAGTCTCGACGACCCCATGTCCACTCCAAACGTAATTGAAAACGTGGTAGGGTTAACAAGAGAACACATAAAAGTCATTGGCTGCAGAGCCCCAAGCTCAACAACGTACGATGATCAATGCGCTCTGAAATATTTGCGCCTTTATTAGCGTTGTACTCCATCGTTATATCCGTCCTGTTTTACAGAGCGAGAAAGCCTCCGACTTCCACACTGTGCAAGATGTGAAAGTAAAAACCCTGTCATGGGTTCACTTTCCTTCAACCACTGTCCGTCCATCCAGACGTTCTCACGGAAGCAGCACGCGCACAACCGACCAACCAAGCAACTACTCCGTGTCCGAGGTGGTCGTTCCCAGGCAACGGGACGCAGCAATCACCCCTTTGTCACAGTCGCTTATGTCAGTCGATCTACCTATACACACCACGTGCCGTCGCTAAACCCATATCTAGGAATGCCATTCATAAGTAGTACAGAGCTTCGAAGGAAGAAAGAAAGATTAGAGTTTAATGCCCCGTCATCAAGGACGTCATTATAGGCGGAACACAAGCTCTCTTCAGGGAGGTATGCGGAAATATATTGGCCGTGCCCTTTCATCCCGTCATTTTCCGTAAGCGGCTTAGGGAAATCAGAGAAAACGTAAATCTGGATGGCCAGACAGGATTTGAACCTTCGACCTCCAGAATGCGAGCCCAGAGTGCGATCCACTGCGCCACTCCGCTTGGTACATAGAGTTACAAGAGTCATCGCTTGCTGATGTATCAAATGTTTCGAACGTCTGCACTGGACACAGTGGCAGTCAGATGCGATAAGTAAATGACAAACCTAGTAGTTTCTTTGCGAGACTTAATTTTTACAGACTGTCGGTATGCATCCGTAGTACCTACATATACACATATATACAGGCTCGTGTTCGCTGACGAAAGCCTGGCCTGTGGCTGACGTTTGACCCTATTACACTGACGCTCTTTGGCATCCGTTCAAAGCCTTCTATCTCCATTTTGTCCCCAACTAGTCCTCTAGAAGCTCTCGATATTCGATGGTATCATTTTCTTGCCCTATATAGTCACAAATGTGCACATAGTAGGATAAATTGTGTCTTATAACTTAAAGACACCAGAAAAAACCATTTATTTTGCATTATTTTCTTCTACAATACTCCAGAGAGTATTCTTCATTCTTATGTATACTAAATTCCACAAATTTCTGTTCGTTCTATGTGACTGATGTAGACTGTATCAGTCATGGAGATCTCACCCTAATATCGCATATTTTTTTATTAGTCACACTTCATCTATTTCATCCATACCCTGAACCGAAGTGTAGAAATGTAAATGGCACTACAATCACTTAGCATGTTCCCGTTGATGTGGTCTTCAGTCCGAATACTAGTTTGATGCAGCACTTTTTAGAAGACAGTTAAAACTGGTCCATAGCCTTATTAATAAATCATTATTCTGAGGTTGATATCCAATCCATTTAAATTTTTAAAGCTTAATGAAAGTGTGCATGAAATTAAATCTAATACCAATGATTCCACACATAAGAAACTTAACTCTGTACAGTGAAAGGTCGTTGTTTTCTTTTTCTGCAACATGGTACTGCCAGCCGGCTGCGATAATGGACAATAGCACTAAAGAGGAGCTTGGCAGCAGAAAGTGAAAATGTTTCTGCTGGACCCAAGGAGTGAAGAAGGTACAGGCCACTAACTGAGAGTTGTGTTTCCGACAGATTCAGAAACGTCGGGCAATTTCCAAGAGGACGGTAGGCCAAGAGAGAATACTCAGAACATTGTAAACATGCTGAAAGAAAGGAGCTTAAAAAACCCATTTAGAAAAGATAAAACCTGTCTCAACAGGAGGAAAATGACACACTTAGTATGGAAGATAAGTGTTCGGAGCCGAAGCAGATCACAGTTGTAGATGATTAAACTTTGTAAGGAAGCTCCCGATTAGTTCGTAGTAATTATTCTGGTGTGGGGAATATAACTCATAGGTCTGTCTGTTCAGCCATTTTAAATGGAGAAAATGCAAGAAAACGCATATAGTGGTGGAGAATTTCTGTCTTCTGCCCCTCTCTAAAAGACAACTGAATAGGAGTGGTTACACACTGCAGTTTCGTTAAGAGTAGTGAAATTGTTGCAATTGTTATAAACTTTTAATAGGTCAATACTCAGAAGGTATACCGAGACACTCTACCAACATGCTGGCGCTGACAGAACCAGTTAGATTTAGTGAAGGAGAGGAGAAAATAGACTTTATCTTTGGGCCTGAAAGGATTGACGTATTTGGTATACGTATGCAAACAAGTTATTAGTCATTCAAATTTACCTGTCCCTGAGGTTTCTGTCGATACCTATAGGAACCTCCTCTATTACCTTGGTAGTGCATAGTTAATATGCTTGTCTACACACAATCAGAGTAGCTACTGTGCCTGCAATATATGTGTTTGCTTACTGCCTTCATTAATGATACATCCTCTTCATTTCTGTAATTACCTTCGTCCCTTTAGTTCCTTGAATTGAGAATAAATAAAGGTTGGCATAAATAATGGGAAGTTACTCTGAAATATAAAACACAAACGTATGTAACACATGATAGGTAAAGAGCTTGAAACATTTTCTAACGTTCCTCGGCTCAGAAGCTATCTTTCGTAAATGTGTCTATGTACCTGTGGTCTCGCCACACTACACTGCTCTCTCTTCGAATTACAGTATTCCTCGATTTCATAATGCAGAGGGAGATGCATCCACTTTAGAGCCGATCACAGATACTAGGGCTGAATTCAGAAATCTCAGCCACTACTACAGTTATCCTCTGCAATTGACTATCGGAAGAGTGGTAAGTATGAGCCGCACATTTGTGGACTTCGTGGCGTGGCATGCAGGCGAGAGAACTGTCGCTTTCTTGTGCTTATCTGGATCTTTTCTTGAGGCTATCGACTTTCTCGGCAATCACTGGGGATTTTCGTGGACCCGCGTCAAAGTCTTTCGTACATGTCTTTACATCCTTGTATGACTTTGTAATTATTTTTATTCTTTGTTGCTTCATTCGAATGACATATATGCATCTAGCAATAAATCGAATTGTTACAGTGACCTTCAGTTTCATTTATTTGCTTGAAGGATGCACTTATCAATATTTCTATGTGTGGTGTGGTACCCATATTTCGTTTCCGGCTGTGTCACTCCTGTTTAATCCAGATAGATAGTTACTCGTTCTACGACCTTGCATTTTCATTTCACATGATTTCAGAAGGAGCCAAAAGTTCCCCATGTAGTTCACCGGGTTCCGATCTCAGGAATACGCTAAGTTCTCAATGGAAACCTCTCACACAGAACACTAGTCTGTTCGCCGGAATCCTCTTTGCCTCTGCGTAGCTACTGAAAGCTACACTGGAAGTTCCACAAGTCTGAACGTGCTTACTATATTCAACTCGTGGTCTCCCTCCAAAACTTCACTCTCCACTTTCCCTCCCATTACCTAATAGACAATTCCTTAATGCCTCAGAATGTGTCGCATCTCTTGATATATTTTTTAGTCAAGTTTTGTCGCAAATATTTTTTTCCCATATTAGATTCAATACGTTTTTAGTAGTTATTCGATCCACCCTCTAATCTTCAGCACTCTTCTATAGCACAGTATTTCAAAAGCTCCTATTCTCTTCATGATTGAACAGTTTACCGTCAAAGTTTCCTTCCGTATACGACTATTGTCCATGTGATAAAAGATTTCCGGGAACTTAAATTTATACTCGATATTTATAAATTTCTCTTCTCCAGATACACGTTTCTTGCTGTTGCCAGTTTGCATTTTATGCCCTCTTTACTTCTATCATCATCAATCGATATGTGCCCAAATAGAAAATGTTATTTACTACCGTAATTCTACAGTCTTATTTCCTAATATAATTAATTCGGCATCGTATGGTTTAATTCAACTACACGGCATTACCCTTGCTTTACATTTGTTGATATTCAACTAGTAATCTTTTTAAGTCATTATTAGTTCCGTTCAAATGATCTTCCAAGACGTTTGCCGCCCCTGACAGTATTACAATGTCATCGGTTTACTCCAAAGTTGTTATTTCTTCTCCATGAAGTTTAATTTCTTGTCCATTCCTTGGTTTCATGTACTGCCTGCTCAGTTTGCAGAATAACACTAGGGAGTTTCTAGATATGTCTTTCTCCATTGTCAACTACCGCTATCCTACATGTTCTTCGACTCTTTTTCCTGCAGTCTGATTTCATCACAAATTGTACATAACGTATTACTCACTGTATTTTATCCCTGTCAGCTTCATAATTTCAAAACGTGTGTTCCAATAACCATTTCGAAAAGCTTTATATTAATTTACAAATACCACGAACGTAACATTGTCTCACGTCACTGCATCTTCTAAGAAAAGTTGTGTGGTCAGTACTGCCTCACCTTTTCCTCTATCTCTGCCGAACTCAGCTTCCCCGAGATTGACTTCTTCCAGTTTTGAATTATTCTGTACATAATTATTAAACTCATAGTTTATCATTATTCACATCTGTCAACAGCCGCTGTCTTTGAAGAAAGAATTACTCATCCTTGAAGTCTGAAGGAATTTTGCCTGTGTAACGCTGCTTTTGTTACTATCTTGCAGCTTTTCCTTCTTTGCTTAGTACCAGCTTGCCATACGAGTTGCTTATTTTTATACAGATGCTTCCTTTTCTTCAAGCCTCTTTAATTTTACAGTAGGCGACGTCTATCCTCTTACAGTCATGCGCGGTTTTACAGCCTTGCACTTCTCGTATATTAATTCCTCCTCTGCCGATTTGCACTTCCTGTCAACCTCATTTTATAGCAGTCTGTATTCATTTACACCTGCCTCATTTGCTGCATCTTTATAATTTCTCCTTCCGCCAATTACATTCCATAACTTGGATTTATCCAAGAATTTCTGCTGGGTCTTATCGTTTTGCCTATTTGATCACTTGTTGCCTTTACTATTTCACCTCCCAAGAAAGTTACTCATTCGTCTTTTATTTTATTTCTGTCCAATGTTAGTATACGCGGTAGACATGAAATGTTTTCATAACATGTTTTTCCAAAACATTGTTAGTCGACAAGGTCGCACGCAATGTATCCGGCATGTGTTGCCTCTCTAGTCGTTATTACCGTAGCGGGTTGCGACATAGAGAGAGAGAGAGTTAGCGCCATCTCTCTCTACGCACGCAATGTATCCGGCATGTGTTGCCTCTCTAGTCGTTATTACCGTAGCGGTTTGTGACATAGAGAGAGTCCATTCCAAAGCATCGTTAGTAGACAGCAACAAGGTCGCACGCAGTGTATCCGGCAAGTGTTGACTCTCTAGTCGTTATTACCGGCGCGGGGTTGTGACATAGAGAGAGAGTTAGCGCCATCTCTCTCTATGTCGCAACCCCGCGCATACATACACGCGCTAGGCAGGACCTATATAAATCAATGCCCGACCTACCTCACTCTCACACTGCTCGTATACTTCATTCATCCAATACTTGTCACGTCTTCGTAATTAAACGTGTAAAAATGAAACGATCACGAACCGCCAGTGACAGCAGCAGCAGCAGCAAACGCGCTCATGTGGACGAAGTTCCATTTCCTGGTAAGTACATTTTCAGAATTCTGATATCTACACCCTTTAACTCTGTGTATGAGTGCTACATATCTTTATAATGCTCTCTATAAAGATCGCTCCTCCACTTGGTCTGTGTGTGTTCCTGCTTACGTTTTTTACCCTTTTGAATTTCTCTCTCTATAAAAATTCCTTATCCACGCCTTTTTTACCTCTAACTTAGGTGTCTGAATCTTTTATTTTAACTGTTACATTTGTTTTGTACTGCTCTCTATAAATATTGTTCATCCATGTGTTGTATGTTACATGTTATACCCGTTTTCGATCTCTCTCTGTAAAGTTTACTAAGCCTTTTAACGGATTCTGTGTTTGTGTATGTGTTAAGTCTTATAACCGTTTTGGACATCTCAATGTAAAGAATGACTTTCCACATGTTGTATGTGTTATAATTAATTTACCGTATCCGCTATAAAGATAGAGCTTCCACGTGTTGTGTATCTGTTATATTCGTTGTGCAGTGCTCTTTGTAAATATTTCATTTCGTTCCTTTTTTTAAATAAATTTGCTGGTCCGCTTATTTCTCTATCACTTAACTGAAAGCACACTTCCCTTTCCATATGCGATATTATATTCAGTCTTCTCCATCTTTCTAGATTTCTTCCAGCAAATCTTGGTTAATCTAGACAACCAGATCGAGATGGAAAGAGCTCAATCGCAGCTCGAATGTAAGTACATTTATAATACAATCACACTTCTTAAACTTAAATAATTTCATCTAATATATACCCGTTTCCTGATTGTATACATTTAGTCCTCATAAGCCGGTCTTTTCTTTGTAGATGCGCCTAATTCAGAATTCGGTTCAACCACCCAAAACGTTCAAGGAAGCGACGGTAGCGTTCAAACGGCGCCCGCCACACAGGACACTCAGTCTTTAGAGGAGGAGGAGACCAACCTGCCAGACCCGTTTGAGGAGGAGATCAACCTACCTGAGTGGTTTGAGGATCTACTTGATTTTGGCAATGAGTTGCTCAAACCATGGAGTCAGAGCGGAGAAGGTGAATAATTTTGAACATTAACATCCCTTCACATAACCACCATTATCTACTCTTATTGTTATTATGTATCGCTCTTTTAAATATAAATCACTAAATTAATTTTTTTCCTTATTTATCTTACAGGTATATCACACGGCGTAGGCCGTGTTCCTAGAGCGGTGGTTGCGGGGCCGGGACTCGGGCGCACCGAACCGCAAAGACACGCCGCGCCTTGCGTAGCCCCTATAAGGGCTTCGCGGGAGGCGGATGCAGAACACGCACCAGCTCATCCTCCAGCGCTGTCGCAACCGTTTGGCTGCGCAGCCCGTCCGCCATCGCCACAGCCTGGCCCTTCAAACCGGCTGTCACCCCCTCCTCCTCTAGAAGCAGCAGCTCACCGCCGCCGCCCACGCAAGGTACGCGTTCCGAGACGTATACCTCTCCCCGCAAATGATGATGATGATTACGATCACCCATCACCAACCCATTCATCTATCGGGTGGACTCCTAGTTGTAGCAACAGTAACAATAGTAATTTCCTTATGGCTAGCGGTAGTTCTCTCACCCGTCCTATCGATAACGAAGTCGATCAGAATAACGGCGTAATGACTCCCTTAGAATACTCAGCAGTTGCTAGAGCGTTTGAGGGGCGAATCTCTTTCACCAGAATTGAGAATCCATGCGGGAGGTATCGCGATCCTGTAAGGTTTTTGGAGGCATGCCTCCCCGTCTTGGAGACCGAGCTCCTCAAACTCTTAGAAGATCCGGAATTTAACGCCTTTAAATGCAGTGCTGTGTTATGCTGTGAACTGAGTCACCCCCCTCAACATCAAGGTGGCGCGGAGACGTCTACTCTGCATTATATATGGGGTGACAATGGCGTTATTTCTCGGAGCACATCGATTGCTGAGTGGTATAGAGAATCCACCTTGAGCGCTATTATGGCCCGATTTTCCGAGATGGAAGTACGTGGATCCGCTAAAGCGCTCAGCAGTATACCACACTTCGACATCCATATACATGTCTATGATCCAATGAATGGAGGGTCTAGTTATATTAAACTCCCTATAGATATTGAGAAAAAACAGGCGTGCATTAATGTTCAAAATAACTATGATAATGCGTGATTTGCATGGTCAGTCCTGGCTTGCGAGAGAAATTACAATTACAAACATCATCCCGAGCGTCCCAGCAGTTACAAAGTCAAAGATATTAAGAGACTGTATAACTTTGACAGAATAGAGTTCCCTTTAAGAATCCAGGACATAACTAAGTTTGAGGCTCAGAATACCGCAATATCGGTCCACGTTTATGGCCTGGAGAAGAAAAGCAAGTCAGATGAGCAGAACAAGCATACAGTAGTAGGCCCCCTCCATTTCTCAAAATTTGCAGGTGAACGACAGTTGCATGTCAACATGCTGCTCTTCTCCGAACGTGATAATTATCACTACGTCTGGATCAAAGACATGTCCCGACTCATTTCCTCCCAGTTAAGTAAAAATGATCATAATCGACATATTTGTATAAGGTGTTTCAATTATTTTTCATCCCAAGAGTTATTAGCGACACATCTATTAGATTGTGCATGCAAGGACCCGGTACGTGTTGTTATGCCCACTGAGGAAAATAAATTCATTAAATTTAAAAATGCTCACCACCAGCAGCGTTGTCCTTTTGTTGTGTACGCCGATTTTGAATGCTTGCTGGCTCCTATTACTCGTTGCGAAGGGAATCCCTTAGCCTCACACACAACCTTCACACGAAAACACGTACCTTATGCGGCTGCGTTCCAAGTTGTATGCGCATATGATTGTAAACTTAATAGCTATCAGTCTTATGTAGGGGACGATCCGGCGGTTTGGCTTCTCACTGAGCTTGAAAAACTTTCATGGCAAGTTCACAAGCTCTACAGCATCAATATTCCCATGACCAAATCAAAGGAAAATGATGACTTGTATGAAAAGGCTGTTAATTGTCATATTTGCGGGCTGGCCTTAGATAGAAAAGCGGAGACTCCTCGTAGAGACCATTGTCATCTTACGGGTAAGTTCCGCGGTGCAGCCCACAAAGCATGCAACTTGAAGTATCAGTTACCTACACACATACCCGTCTTTTTTCATAATCTGAGCGGGTATGACGCTCATTTTCTCGTTGAGCACTTGGCTAAGTTCGGTATGAAGAAGGATCAGGTCAATATCCTGCCTGAAAGTGTTGAAAAGTACATTTCTTTTTCAAAACGAATGACGCCGAAAATTACGCTCCGCTTCCTTGACTCTCTACGATTTATGCAAACTTCGCTCCAGAAACTTGTTGAGACTTTACCTCGGAATGATATGCATATCGCTCGATCTGCATTTAACGATGAGGAAAAGTTTCAACTTGCGACGAGGAAAGGAGTTTTCCCGTACGAGTATCTTGATAGTATGGCAAAACTCAATGAAACCAGGCTTCCCGACATAACTTCTTTTACCAGTACTCTCACTGGCGATACCATAACTATCACAGATTATGAGCATGACGTTAATGTCTGGCAGGAATTCAACATCCCCAATTTGGGAGAATATGCAAGGTTATACATGGACACGGACGTTCGTTTGCTTGCAGATGTTTTCGAAAAGTTCCGGAGTGTATGTATGACCACGTACTCTCTGGACCCTGCCTTTTATTACACGGCACCTGGGTTGTCCTGGGACGCTATGCTCAAAAAAACGGATTGCAACATTGAACTTTTGACTGATGCTTCAATGCTTCTATTTTTTGAGCGAGGGATCCGCGGCGGACTTTGTCAATGTGTTCACAGACACGCCAAGGCAAATAATCCGCGGATGGGTGTCGAGTACAACGCATCCCTTGATTCTAGTTACATTTTGTACTTAGATGTTAACAATTTATATGGGCATGCTATGAAGCAACCGCTGCCGGTTGCCGGGTTCCAATGGGTGCCTGAAGACGAATTGAAGGGATTAGGTGGACAGATAATGGGTCTTGCGGCCGATTCTGATGTAGGGTATGTGCTTGAGGCAGACATCGCGTACCCTAATAATTTGCATGGAGAGACAAGCGAGTTGCCGTTATGTCCAGAGCAACAAATTCCACGACGCAGCACCATCCCTAAACTGATGGCCACTGTTGGGGATAAGCAGAGGTATATTATTCATTATCGTAACCTCCAGCAGTGTCTCAGATTAGGAATGGAGCTCATTAAAATCACCCGGGCAATCTCCATCAAGCAATCCGCCTGGTTGAAGGAGTATATTGAACTAAACACCGAAAAGAGGGCGGTCGCGAGTAATGATTTTGAAAAAGACTTTTATAAATTAATGAATAATTCCATTTTCGGGAAAACTATGCAAAATGTAAGAAATGAACGCGATATTGTTATTAGAACCGCATGGGAAGGGCGTTACGGCGTGAGAAAATGTATAGCCAGGCCAAATTTTAAGCGTGCCACCATCTTCAATGAAAACTTTGTTGCTGTGGAGATGTCGAAGACTGCTGTAGAGTTTATGAAACCCATCTATTTGGGGATGTGTATACTCGATATCTCCAAATTCTACATGTACCGATTCCACTATGAGTTTGCGAAACCTCATTTCATAGATCCAAAATTACTTTATATGGATACAGACAGCTTTATCTACTGGATCAATAACTGCGATGGTGCTTCCTCGTGGAATTTGTTGCTCTGGACATAACGGCAAGTCGCTTGTCTCTCCATGCAAATTATTAGGGTACGCGATGTCTGCCTCAAGCACATACCCTACATCAGAATCGGCCGCAAGACCCATTATCTGTCCACCTAATCCCTTCAATTCGTCTTCAGGCACCCATTGGAACCCGGCAACCGGCAGCGGTTGCTTCATAGCATGCCCATATAAATTGTTAACATCTAAGTACAAAATGTAACTAGAATCAAGGGATGCGTTGTACTCGACACCCATCCGCGGATTATTTGCCTTGGCGTGTCTGTGAACACATTGACAAAGTCCGCCGCGGATCCCTCGCTCAAAAAATAGAAGCATTGAAGCATCAGTCAAAAGTTCAATGTTGCAATCCGTTTTTTTGAGCATAGCGTCCCAGGACAACCCAGGTGCCGTGTAATAAAAGGCAGGGTCCAGAGAGTACGTGGTCATACATACACTCCGGAACTTTTCGAAAACATCTGCAAGCAAACGAACGTCCGTGTCCATGTATAACCTTGCATATTCTCCCAAATTGGGGATGTTGAATTCCTGCCAGACATTAACGTCATGCTCATAATCTGTGATAGTTATGGTATCGCCAGTGAGAGTACTGGTAAAAGAAGTTATGTCGGGAAGCCTGGTTTCATTGAGTTTTGCCATACTATCAAGATACTCGTACGGGAAAACTCCTTTCCTCGTCGCAAGTTGAAACTTTTCCTCATCGTTAAATGCAGATCGAGCGATATGCATATCATTCCGAGGTAAAGTCTCAACAAGTTTCTGGAGCGAAGTTTGCATAAATCGTAGAGAGTCAAGGAAGCGGAGCGTAATTTTCGGCGTCATTCGTTTTGAAAAAGAAATGTACTTTTCAACACTTTCAGGCAGGATATTGACCTGATCCTTCTTCATACCGAACTTAGCCAAGTGCTCAACGAGAAAATGAGCGTCATACCCGCTCAGATTATGAAAAAAGACGGGTATGTGTGTAGGTAACTGATACTTCAAGTTGCATGCTTTGTGGGCTGCACCGCGGAACTTACCCGTAAGATGACAATGGTCTCTACGAGGAGTCTCCGCTTTTCTATCTAAGGCCAGCCCGCAAATATGACAATTAACAGCCTTTTCATACAAGTCATCATTTTCCTTTGATTTGGTCATGGGAATATTGATGCTGTAGAGCTTGTGAACTTGCCATGAAAGTTTTTCAAGCTCAGTGAGAAGCCAAACCGCCGGATCGTCCCCTACATAAGACTGATAGCTATTAAGTTTACAATCATATGCGCATACAACTTGGAACGCAGCCGCATAAGGTACGTGTTTTCGTGTGAAGGTTGTGTGTGAGGCTAAGGGATTCCCTTCGCAACGAGTAATAGGAGCCAGCAAGCATTCAAAATCGGCGTACACAACAAAAGGACAACGCTGCTGGTGGTGAGCATTTTTAAATTTAATGAATTTATTTTCCTCAGTGGGCATAACAACACGTACCGGGTCCTTGCATGCACAATCTAATAGATGTGTCGCTAATAACTCTTGGGATGAAAAATAATTGAAACACCTTATACAAATATGTCGATTATGATCATTTTTACTTAACTGGGAGGAAATGAGTCGGGACATGTCTTTGATCCAGACGTAGTGATAATTATCACGTTCGGAGAAGAGCAGCATGTTGACATGCAACTGTCGTTCACCTGCAAATTTTGAGAAATGGAGGGGGCCTACTACTGTATGCTTGTTCTGCTCATCTGACTTGCTTTTCTTCTCCAGGCCATAAACGTGGACCGATATTGCGGTATTCTGAGCCTCAAACTTAGTTATGTCCTGGATTCTTAAAGGGAACTCTATTCCGTCAAAGTTATACAGTCTCTTAATATCTTTGACTTTGTAACTGCTGGGACGCTCGGGATGATGTTTGTAATTGTAATTTCTCTCGCAAGCCAGGACTGACCATGCAAATCACGCATTATCATAGTTATTTTGAACATTAATGCACGCCTGCTTTTTCTCAATATCCATAGGGAGTTTAATATAACTAGACCCTCCATTCATTGGATCATAGACATGTATATGGATGTCTAGGTGTGGTATACTGCTGAGCGCTTTAGCGGATCCACGTACTTCCATCTCGGAAAATCGGGCCATAATAGCGCTCAAGGTGGATTCTCTATACCACTCAGCAATCGATGTGCTCCGAGAAATAACGCCATTGTCACCCCATATATAATGCAGAGTAGACGTCTCCGCGCCACCTTGATGTTTAGGGGGGTGACTCAGTTCACAGCATAACACAGCACTGCATTTAAAGGCGTTAAATTCCGGATCTTCTAAGAGTTTGAGGAGCTCGGTCTCCAAGACGGGGAGGCATGCCTCCAAAAACCTTACAGGATCGCGATACCTCCCGCATGGATTCTCAATTCTGGTGAAAGAGATTCGCCCCTCAAACGCTCTAGCAACTGCTGAGTATTCTAAGGGAGTCATTACGCCGTTATTCTGATCGACTTCGTTATCGATAGGACGGGTGAGAGAACTACCGCTAGCCATAAGGAAATTACTATTGTTACTGTTGCTACAACTAGGAGTCCACCCGATAGATGAATGGGTTGGTGATGGGTGATCGTAATCATCATCATCATTTGCGGGGAGAGGTATACGTCTCGGAACGCGTACCTTGCGTGGGCGGCGGCGGTGAGCTGCTGCTTCTAGAGGAGGAGGGGGTGACAGCCGGTTTGAAGGGCCAGGCTGTGGCGATGGCGGACGGGCTGCGCAGCCAAACGGTTGCGACAGCGCTGGAGGATGAGCTGGTGCGTGTTCTGCATCCGCCTCCCGCGAAGCCCTTATAGGGGCTACGCAAGGCGCGGCGTGTCTTTGCGGTTCGGTGCGCCCGAGTCCCGGCCCCGCAACCACCGCTCTAGGAACACGGCCTACGCCGTGTGATATACCTGTAAGATAAATAAGGAAAAAAATTAATTTAGTGATTTATATTTAAAAGAGCGATACATAATAACAATAAGAGTAGATAATGGTGGTTATGTGAAGGGATGTTAATGTTCAAAATTATTCACCTTCTCCGCTCTGACTCCATGGTTTGAGCAACTCATTGCCAAAATCAAGTAGATCCTCAAACCACTCAGGTAGGTTGATCTCCTCCTCAAACGGGTCTGGCAGGTTGGTCTCCTCCTCCTCTAAAGACTGAGTGTCCTGTGTGGCGGGCGCCGTTTGAACGCTACCGTCGCTTCCTTGAACGTTTTGGGTGGTTGAACCGAATTCTGAATTAGGCGCATCTACAAAGAAAAGACCGGCTTATGAGGACTAAATGTATACAATCAGGAAACGGGTATATATTAGATGAAATTATTTAAGTTTAAGAAGTGTGATTGTATTATAAATGTACTTACATTCGAGCTGCGATTGAGCTCTTTCCATCTCGATCTGGTTGTCTAGATTAACCAATATTTGCTGGAAGAAATCTAGAAAGATGGAGAAGACTGAATATAATATCGCATATGGAAAGGGAAGTGTGCTTTCAGTTAAGTGATAGAGAAATAAGCGGACCAGCAAATTTATTTAAAAAAAGGAACGAAATGAAATATTTACAAAGAGCACTGCACAACGAATATAACAGATACACAACACGTGGAAGCTCTATCTTTATAGCGGATACGGTAAATTAATTATAACACATACAACATGTGGAAAGTCATTCTTTACATTGAGATGTCCAAAACGGTTATAAGACTTAACACATACACAAACATAGAATCCGTTAAAAGACTTTGTAAACTTTACAGAGAGAGATCGAAAACGGGTATAACATGTAACATACAACACATGGATGAACAATATTTATAGAGAGCAGTACAAAACAAATGTAACAGACACCTAAGTTAGAGGTAAAAAAGGCGTGGATAAGGAATTTTTATAGAGAGAGAGATTCAAAAGGGTAAAAAACGTAAGCAGGAACACACACAGACCAAGTGGAGGAGCGATCTTTATAGAGAGCATTATAAAGATATGTAGCACTCATACACAGAGTTAAAGGGTGTAGATATCAGAATTCTGAAAATGTACTTACCAGGGAATGGAACTCCGTCCACATGAGCACGTTTGCTGCTGCTGCTGCTGTCACTGGCGGTTCGTGATCGTTTCATTTTTACACGTTTAATTACGAAGACGTGACAAGTATTGGATGAATGAAGTATACGAGCAGTGTGAGAGTGAGGTAGGTCGGGCATTGATTTATATAGGTCCTGCCTAGGGCGTGTATGTATGCGCGGGGTTGCGACATAGAGAGAGATGGCGCTAACTCTCTCTCTATGTCACAACCCCGCGCCGGTAATAACGACTAGAGAGTCAACACTTGCCGGATACACTGCGTGCGACCTTGTTGCTGTCTACTAACGATGCTTTGGAATGGACTCTCTCTATGTCACAAACCGCTACGGTAATAACGACTAGAGAGGCAACACATGCCGGATACATTGCGTGCGTAGAGAGAGATGGCGCTAACTCTCTCTCTCTATGTCGCAACCCGCTACGGTAATAACGACTAGAGAGGCAACACATGCCGGATTCATTGCGTGCGACCTTGTCGACTAACGATGTTTTGGAAAAACATGTTATGAAAACATTTCATGTCTAGCGCGTATACGTAGGTGGGGGGCAGCTACGGTAATAACGACTAGAGAGGCAACACATGCCGGATACATTGCGTGAGACCTTGTCGACTAACGATGTTTTGGAAAAACATGTTATGAAAACCTTTCATGTCTAGCGCGTATATGTAGGTGGGGGGGGGGGGGGGGGGGTTGGTGACGGTATTTTGGAATGGTGCCGGCCGTGTCCCAATACTAATGTTTACCTCAATCGTCGCCTAATGCTTTCTTTGAAACACTCAACAACCGCTTATTCAATTCATTCAGGCCCCATCTTCTGAGTTCAAAACTTTCAGTTTTAATCTGCAATTCTTAACCAATAAATTTTGGCCAGATGTTGGGGGGGGGGGGGGGGGGTTAAAGTTAATAATTTGTTTTTTCGCCGTTTTTCTCAAGCAAGTCTGACAACTAGTTTTGTGGTCAGATAGACCTTACTTTCCAGTCTGCATAGCCACAATCTGGTCCAGCTCACTGAAAGAAACATTTCTATTCTCCTATTTCTTTGTGGGCTCAGGACTATGATTTTAAATAAAATTATAAAGTTATGTTTAATACACTCATGTACAACACTTTGAATTCACAATGTTCAATTGAAAATAAATCTTTGTATTCTAACAGCACATTTAGCATTTCAGAGGCGACCTCTACGGTACGTTCTTACCAGACTGTCTATCGCCCTGACTAATAATACTGAATTGGATGTTTGACATAAATGTTCAGAATTAATGCTCGCCATGAAAGTAAATAAAGTCACCACTTGCCTTGCGGAATAGTAATTCTCACGGACGGTACACTAACAGCTACTAAGGCGATTCCTAAGCTATCCAGAACGGTGTACAGTCCTCGCGACTTCACCGCAAAATACGCGCTTTGACACAGTTTGGCTCTGACGTCATCCGAGGCAGAGTGCGATCCGACTGCGGTATTGCGGTGTTAAAAAATTCGTTAGTGAAGCAAGTTGCAAATAAATACACACCTACCTCAGACGGCGTTCGTTCACCATCCGTTGCTCTGCATTCGTAGGCACTACGTAAACGATTTTAAGGCCGTGTTGAAGCAAAACCATCGTCCATACTTACGATTGCATAGTCCGCGTAACTCAGGTAACAAAATAAACCTTTAAATCTACTCTAGTACACTATTTACTGATAGGGAAGAAGGAAAGAAGATAGCTAAAGTTCTGAATGAAGAATAGGAAGCCTGACAACACGAAAAGAAAGGGAAAATAGTATTGTCAACAAGTCGGATGCCTGGTGATCGCCAACCACCTGACAAAACAAAGACTGCGTGTCCCCTGAGGCTTACTGCTATTTATTTGCTGCTCTATTAAATATATCTTTAAATCAAGTATGTTTTTGATTCCAAATCGCTGAAATGATTTTATTTCAATTGGACAAACTTCTTTCACTTCTCCGTCATCAACAATCTCTTCAATGTTTACTGCGGTTCTGCAAAAGCGTATTGGCAAGCGTTTGGTAATGGACCCTATCTCTCCAACAAAAGAAATGGATATAGTTTCCCGTCGTACATTTATTACCGCCTCAATGTTTCCAAAATCTAATATTCCTTTGTATTTCTGTAAAAAGTCGGCACCTACCAGCATCTCAACACTAAGTCCTTTAATAATCAAAAAGTTGTGTTCCAAGTGAACCCCACCTATGGTAATGAGTATCATTAACTCTTGCTTCACTATCTTTTTGCTTCTACCAGTAGCCACAATAATGTTTAACCCACTTACTGGCATTATCACAACTGCTTTACTTTCTGGGAGAGCATGCACAAAGTCCTGTGACACTGCACAAGTTTCAGAACCACTGTCAATGAAACAAGTAACTTTATCATTAAATACAATGACTTCAATAACAGGTCGTCCAGGATTTATTTTTAGACATTGTGTGTCAGGTTCGTCAAGTAAATCATGCACCACCTCTCGTCTGTCGAAACCTACCCTTACTGTGGAAATTAACGGTACACTTACAGGATCCTCTTTCACCTTATATCTGCTACTACTACCCTCTTTCACTAAATTACTCATAATGGAAAAAAATCCGTATTTTCCCTCCTCTCCATCTGAAATATATTCTGTTTCTGCAACCCTATCCAAGGTGTTGACAGAATTATCTATATTACCCCCTTCTTCTTCCTCTCCTGTTTCTTCGTCTTCACTTTCTGAAATAACTCCACTTACTTTATTCAAAAACTCCTCAACACTGTCATCCTGTTCCTCCTGTATTTCCATAATGTTAATTCCACAGTCTCCAAGTAGCCTCTCATCTGTTCTGTGGTGCTGACAGCCCCACCTCCTGATCTACATATTTACTTTCTGAAATAAGTCCCTCTTTTAAATGGTTCTGCTGATATCTGTCTGAACTTTCAACCTCACAAAATGCTACTTTCTTTTTTAAAGAAATAAATTGCTTCTCAGTGTCACTATCCTCTGCCCTTCTGATCTGATTAACATTACATTTAGTACAGGGATTAGTAAGTGCCTTCTTTACAAAGGGCGTTAGTCTACACGGTTGCAAACGTTAGCGTCATCACAGACAGCTACGCGCTTCCCTGCCGTGCAATATCGTTGCCTCTGATGATTCTATTACCTGACAGGTGGTATTCATCCATTACGTCATCGACTCGCAGCTAATTACAATCAAAATACTGTTCTCTGTCATTGGACCTACTTCCAACAGTACCTCCTCTTCCTCTGTACTTACCCCAGTAACCATTACCTCTTTGTACGCCTATTCTATTTACATTGACTTCCGTCCTATCATCATTGGGTCTCGCGGGAGGCCTATATTCTCTCCGATTTTTTCCTGCTCTGTCAAAATGATCTTATTCCGCCAATATAACGGTAGCTTATATCTATGCCCATAATTATCTGCTGTGTTTCTACCTTTGCATTTAAATATGACAAGGTAACAAACAATTTTGTACAAACCTTTTGACACTGTCTCCCTTAGGATCTTATTTCCCCCCCCCCCCCCCCCCCCCCGACCAAAATTTATTCAAAACCTCCATCTGCTTCCTGTTTCTCCAGTATTCTTCAAGAACGCTGTTTGAACTCCACTAGTCTGTCGTATTTATCTGAAACTAGATTACCCCAGATTCTAGCTTCTCCCATTAGATTACAGGTGATGAATCCAATCTTTTGGTTGTCATTCCACACTTTAGGTGACACATCTTCAAAATCACTCCAAACTCTTTAGGGTGAACATCCTTATTTGCATCACATTTCAAAAACTGGCGATGCTTAACATATGTAATTTCTGAAGATTCCACAATACCATAAGACATTACGCAAACATTGTTATTACCATTCTGTTCAACTTTTGTTAGTCTACTTTCTGGTTACACAGTTGCTCATTCACACTAGTAATGAACTGCTGGATATTAGTTTCAATGTTAGTATTGTTACTAGCAGCTTGCACACCAAACTTAACACACACATCTTTTCCTTCTTTGATTTTATTTTCTAATACAATGTGATTTACCCAATAGCACTTTTCTACCTTGTGAATCTGTTCCTGAACTTTACTTATTTCTGAATGTAATTGTTGCCCTACCTGCTGGTTGTTCTCAGCAACTTGCTAAATTTGTAAAGTTAGTTCACTTTTCACTGTTACAATAGCAGTATTACATTCGAATTTTACTTGATTAATTTCTCCTTTAATATTATTTCCAAACAAAGTTAGGTCATTTTTCCACGAATCCCTCAAATTCGAAATTTTATTTTCCATTTTGGATTCCAATTCGACAACTTCAGTGTGTAACTCTTTTGTTTCCAACCCTATTTCGTTCATTTTAGCATCAATATCAGAACTTAATGACATTTTAATTTCGTTAACCAATGCATTCATTTTACTATTAAACTGAGATCCCATTTCTTTTATATGCTGGAAAATATTCGCAAATATATCTGAAACACTGTTTTTTGGTTCGTCAGCAACTGACATTGGTTCCTGTTTTGTTTTAGGAATATCTACAGGTAGATATTTAACATCGGCTTCCAGCGCGCTCAGTTCATTTTCTAGACTATAATTAGAAGGCATTGACTCAGGGAAATCACTGTCATATGCTTGTGATACATCAAAACTACATAGTCTACATCACCTGAATCTACCTTTAGCTTTGCATCTACCATTTTCTGATCACTTTCTGCCATGTTGTGAAGTTTTTTGGAACACAGGCACAAACAATGAAGTAGAATAACACTTTTCTTCCTTGGATCTGCACGGTGAGGCAATACAGCGGGTCCATCCCCCAAACTTTGCCAATGCCAGTTTACAGGCTCTCGTTTCCCTTCCGGCTGAAACCGCCCAGTGTCCAGTGGTCTGCCATTGCTCAACGTCATCTCCCTTAGCTCCACTGTCGCTGCCGAAGTTTGCCACCTCATTCAACTCATTGCCTCGTTCCACTCGTTGTGTTTTCGACGCACGTTCAATTGCACAATTGTCTTTGGTCCTACATTCCACTTATTTTCTTAACACGCATGTGAACACTTTATGAGTTCAATTAAATACCGCTGGTTTTTCGTATACAATTCCCACTCTTCCAAAGTCTATATTGTATTATTCTCGGCCAATGCACCAATTGCAGCGTTGCGGTGTTAAAATGTTCGTTAGCACAGAGTGAAGAAAGCTGCAAATTTATGTACACCTACCTCAGTACAGCGTTCGTTGACCATCCGTTGCTCTGTATTCGTAGGTGCCATGTAGACGATGTCCATACTTATGACTGCATAGTCCGCGTAATTAAGGTAACAAAATAAACCTGTGTATAAAGGGCAAAAGTGGATACTTCCTTCCTTCATCGAAATGTCTGCTTCCCAATGCTAATGTCTTTTTTTGTCTTTTAGTTATAGTGTCAAGTAGCCCGCATTTACGTCGATAGCACATCTACTACTAGTTCATGCAGCTTATATCACATGCAAGATAGCCAGAAATGTACTAAGTCCAACCCGAATTATTACGAGATTAATACAGTCAATACTCTGCTACGAAATGAGTTTCACAGTAGGTCCTTTTCATTGGATTCTTCAAAGAAAGATGCTCGCCAAAAAATGTTCTGTAAATGCATACTGAACACGCCACGCAGAATTCTTCACGAAGGCCGATAGTTTCACACGCGGTTTTCTCTACAACAGACACTCCAAAATCTCCCAAACTTCACAGAACTCTCTGTAAATGAATCTGCTTGGACATCGATATAAACCGAACGCGAAATAAGAGTCACTTCTTCATTTTACAAATAACTTTTTCGGAAACGTCTAACATGACCTTCTCGTCCGGCAGCTAGTCTAAGACTGTCCGAATGGCGTTGCTTTTAGGGCATGAACTCATTCTAAGGCGCGGGAAACACTTTACTCTGATTGGTCGATCAAGACGAACAGCCAATCACATCAATCTTTCAAGATCATATTCGCACTTAAACTGTTTTACTCCAATCAACATTCGCAGATGCATTTACGTCATTTAATGCTGCAAATATTAACAAAATTTTCCACCAAACCAAATCAAAAGAAAACTAAGAGAAAACTATGCTTGAAATATACTTTAGAACTGATTTTCCTCTTATTACCTTTCTGGCTGCCGTTTTACAAAAGCAAACATCCGCCAGTTTGGGGGATTTGCAGTTTTCGTGACACCCTGGTGGCATAACACTTGCAACTTACGTAAGGTGTGATAAAATATAGAATTGAAATTTAATGTATGTCCCACATACACGCTCACATTCACATTCACTCTCATTTACTCTCACCCTAACACAATATATAAATATTAACTTTTAAACTGTCATTTTCATTACGAAAGAAAAACTGTCGAAAGTTTAGAATTGAAAATCTGTATAAAATAAATCAGCACAATGAGAGTGCCATTACTGTTTGCAAATA
Organism: Schistocerca americana; assembly: GCF_021461395.2. Taxonomy (NCBI): domain Eukaryota; kingdom Metazoa; phylum Arthropoda; class Insecta; order Orthoptera; family Acrididae; genus Schistocerca; species Schistocerca americana. The sequence continues at coordinate 1,247,088,418 of NC_060119.1, read as the reverse complement.
ACATAAGAAATATAAACTGTTATTGTTCCTATCTGAATTTACTTTCTTGAGTGTCGGTTAAGTACTTTTTAATGGGTTTTTTATATCTCTGAAACTATTATAGGTGGTGGTATCAAATTTTGGCACAAAGTTCGTCTGAATAACAAAAGGTCATGTACCAAATATGAAATAAAACAGATAATATTTAGCATAGTTATTTAGCTTCTTACGTGAGGTGAATAAGTGATTTTAGTACGCGCCATAGCGAGCATTCTCATGGTCCGCTTTAGCGACAGGTGTGGATATGACGCAAACTGCAGCCACAAGTCGGCCACTGCCGGAAGCTACTATACTGCAGGCTTCAAAAACAGCTTGCCATAACATAACAAAACTTACTGCAAAAATCTGCAGCCGTTTAATAGCTGCGACGCTGCACGACATTTAACACACGTGGATCTTACACTAGCTGAATGCGAAGTGAACTTTTTTACTGCCTCTCGGGCTGTATTTATTTAGGTGCCAGAGCGGACGGCTGAGGGAACATCTGTTGTCTACGGCTATCTGCATACTGCATTAGCCTCCATACGACTGCTTTCTCGGACAGATGAATTTTAATAATATAGTTATAAATTACTTCAGAAACCTCTTAATTTTTATTTGTATGCAGTTAAGTTGGTTGAAATCACCGAAAAAGTTTCAGATCGCTAGAATGAAAAGTTTGCTTTCTATAATTTTTATAGTGGAACTAACGGTAGATCGTTACCTCTGAACCATTTATTTTCTAGAACTTATCGTAGCTGTTATTAATACTACAGCTCTCAAATTTAGCATAGCTCTATTACTTGGTAGTTTTATCATCCACTTTAACCAAGATTCTCTCCTATTAAAATCAAAGGTACTTAATCTACAACAATTGGATACATTTTAGTTACAAAATTGGTTTTCGCTTAATTACTCAAAAACTATAAGAGGTAGCTTGACTTGGTATCTCAGTTATTATTTTTGGGGTTAACTGAAGCATGAAACAAATTTTCATGTTTCTGAGTCCAATATTTAGTGCCTCTGACTTTTCCTAAAAACGTGGATTCCGGCGTTAATTTTTGTTATATGGTTTTGGAAACCTGCACACCTATTTTTGAGCTCTAACTGCACATTCTGACCAAATTCTTGCTTTCTGGCTTTATTATTTATCGTCTTTGATTTTCTCTTCAAACGTCATTTTTACATAAACTGTTAAGTATAGAACATAAAGACTTGGTAGTTGGAACATTATAACACTAAACTATATTTTAACAAAGTTTTAATGTAAATTTTGATTTTTACTTTCACACTTAATTGCGGTGCAATACTCAGAGACGCATTAAGGTGACGTGGCGCTACTAGCAGTGAACTGGAATAAGTCCCGGCACACTCGCTCGCCTCTGTATCTTTCATATGATGCAGCCCTTGCGTTGCTTCACAGAGTTCACATAAACATGTTTTGTGATTTTAAACGTTGGTTACGAAATTTCTGACTTACCCATATGTATGGTATCTGAAACTTTGTGATGTTTTATGCTTCTTCCACGAATATAGCATTCTTTCGTGACTCTTTAAGGAAGTGTTAGCAATGAGGAAACTATGCTGTCAGACGGCTTCCTCTTCTATTCCACTTTTTCCATTCAGTTGAAACTGCGCTACAGTAAAAGAAAATGAAAGTATATTTTAATGCACTGACAGCAAATGTGGCCCAATCTTACAACTCAGTGTTCTGTATGCTTAACTCTAAATATTTAAAATACATATTTCGAATGTCTTAGTAGCAATTTGTCACGTATGTTAACTTGTTTAGATCCCTTAATGATCTTGAGATCTAAAAATGAAATATTGATAAGTAGCTGTTTAAGTAGATAATATGTTTTAAAATGTGTAGAGTTTAAAACTTTTACAAATGTATATACGTGTACTGAGATTAATTTACAACTAGTAGGCTTTATCGATAAGTGCACCTAATATTCTTTCGTGAATAATTTGCCTCATAATGAAATTGAACATAAAACATCTGAGCATGCAGATTTCACATGCACCTAATATTCATACATAGGAAATAGTGTTAAAGTCATAATTAAATTAAACCTAAAACACTGCGAGCATGCAAATTTCACAGTAAGGTGTCGGAGGAGTGTGCCATTGTGACGCCGCTTACAAGAGGAGTGCGCTGATAAGGTCTTCTTCCGCCGAATGGGGTTGCGGCAAACACGGAAAATTGCTGCAGACGGAGCCGGCTCAGAATATCGTTCAAATTCTTCGAAGACACTGAATTCTTCAAGTCATACTGGAGACAGATTATTTTAGTTGGTTGAAATACAGAAGTAAGAATTTTAGCAGCCAAAATCGCTATTTATAACTTTATTTATGATGAGTGGTCGGCAAATCTAAGTGGTCATAATCGGATTTTATGCCATGGAAACTTTGATTTGACGAAAGCTGCCATCATACATAAAATTATACTGTCAATCTGAAGTTTTTATTTCATATTATTTTACCTCGTCTACACACTTCAGTGATGTCAAGCATATATATGTGAAGAATATATGAAATACTTTAGTTGGCTTTTTCGAGTTCCTCCAGGATGTTCAAAAAACGTCGATTAGTGGTCGTGTGTAAAATCTGAAGATGTGACTCTATTGTTCCTACCGAATGTTAGTTAGATCGTCTCCAGACGCCTTGTTACTTCGTAATGAAGAATGTCCTTTAAAATGGATCTCAAAAGTTAGCCTGTGTGAGTTATATACCGCTCAGGACAGTTTCTGCAGTTAATACTATACCCACCTGATTCACTAAACTTAGACTTCATTTATTTCTTCCATGTTTTAGTTTAAAACGTGAATTTCGCTTGTGCCAAAGAATGTTTGTAGACCAGTTTTTCGAAGCTGCTGCGCAATTGTATGTCAGATCCTTTCTTTGTATACTACAGGCATATAAACAAATTTGTAGCGCTTGATTTCTTTCTTTGGACATAATAATTTAATTGTAAGTGCTTTCAGTATAGTTTGACACATGTTTGTGGGAAGCCCACAATACATAGCAGATGTATGAACGCTATGACTGTTAAACATCGGATTGAAATCCGCGGGACAAAAAGTGAAATAAAGAACCAAATCGATGGATTAAGGAGCAGTATCAATTTTTTGCATCTGTAACTTCTTATTAATATGAATTATTTGCAGTTTCATGTATTTAATGAAAAAATCTAAGAAGCTGTAGGCAATAAGTACAAAATGGTTCAAATGGCTCTGAGCACTATGGGACTTAACTGCTGAGGTCATCAGTCCCCTAGAACTTAGAACAACTTAAACCTAACTAACCCAAGGACATCACAAACATCCATGCCTGAGGCAGGATTCGAACCTGCGACCGTAGCGGTCGCGTGGTTCCACACTGTAGCGCCTAGAACCGCTCGGCCACAACGCCCCGCCAATAAGTACAGACTTGTTCTGCAGCATGATAGCAAAATTAAGAAGGTTCCAATTATTTCCCAACAGAATTTTTGAACCGACTTACATATGCTTTACAGGGATGAGCTGGCTCTCATGAATGAAGGTTTCCAATTGCCTCTATATGCCCCCCCTTTTTGATGCCGATGGCTCCGAACTCATAGGTGAGGTGAAAACGGTATGTGCCTACGGTAAACTCAGTGACATAGAGGAAACGGGTGTAGCTGCTAAGAATCCCTGTCTTGTGAACGAATGAAAGATGAACGTCACAAGTAAAAAAATATTGAACTACAAACCATAGAAAGGATTAATAGTAAATTACTTACGAATAAATAAATGCCAATTAAATTAAATGAGGGAAATGTCTCTGTGATTATAACTGAAACCGAATATAGGACTAAGGTGTTGCAGTATTTAATAGAGAATAGCATAAGACATATAAATAAAGGCACCCACCAAATTATTTATAGTTGCTCTTAAAAAGAAGTTGGCGGGGACACAGGTTTTCCTACTACCATTCCAAAAACGTAGAGTGATCAACGTGAAGCCTTGGCCATCCACTTTGAATACATAGATAAACTTACGTAAAGAGAGTAAGAGCATTCTCTTCTCTGTGTGACAGAAGAAACTCTTCCAATCTAGAACTGAACAGATTACTCTTCAAAACAATTAAAAATGCCTACGGATATCAAAGGAATCATTGTGTAGCAAACAGCATAATTGCTAAGAAAAGCAAAGAGAACCAGCTGAATGAGGATATGGCACTTGCATCATCTGACATTTCCTACTACTGCGAATACGCCTACTGGGGATAGACTTAGGTTATTAAGGGGAATTTATTACGTAACAGCACCACAGGAATGGGGAACTTCTTGAACTCATGGAGCTTTTGAAGTTTGAACTACAGTTCCTTCGAATTTGATGGGGGAGTATACCAACAAAAGGAGGGTTTAGAAGTGGGCAGGTGTAGTAGCGGACATTTTCAATAATGATTTGGAGTCGAGGGTCTATTCCAGTAACCCTGGGTTAGCTGGTAAAATGGTTTTTATGCACGCTAAGTGGATGATATCTTCCTTATTGTCGAAGGTGGGGAGGTGCAGGTGGCACCAGTGCACAGCATTTTCAACAAGCAGTCTACAAATATTAAGTACTCATTTGAGAGTGAGGCAGATAATAAAATAAAGTTTTGTGTTTAACGGTGACACGAAGGGGAAGCAAGCTAGGTTTTCCCACTTTCCGGAAACCTACACAAACACACATACACACACAAATGCAATAATCAGTAATGACTCGAACCAGCCCAAACATCACAGAAAGACCTTTTTCCAAGCGATGGGAACGCGTATTGTCAGGCCCCCGCTAAATAGATTGAGGTTAACAAGGCGCGCGACATACTTAGACAAATTGCGCTGGCAAATGGATACAGAAGTAGTATGGTAAGGCAGACAACAAAGGAGGCACAGACGGGTTAAGACTGTACAAAAAGAGGATAAATTCCTTACATTTCATTGCTAGGGACCTTTCCAAACAGATTTCAAACGGCAGTTCAGATGGGATGGGGTCGTCATAAGCGTAGGTAGACACACAGAGTGGATAAGGAGATAGAAAAGTCATATGCTAAGAAATCTGATACACGTGTGGTAAATAAAACAAACAAACACTGTCCGAACCGGTGTTGAAGGCCCAGTGGGGCTGACCAGCCTCTGTCATCCTTATCCCATGGGATATCACCCGATGGTGAAATGGAGGGGCATGCGGTCATCACACCGCTCTCCCAGCCACTGTCAGTTTTAGTACCCAGTGCCGCTACTTCTCAGCCAAGTAGCTCCCCATTCGGTCTCACAAAGGATGAGTGCACCCCACTCACCACTCAGCAGACCCGGAAGGTGACCCATGCAAGCGCTAGCCAAGCCCGACAGTACTTAACTTTGGTGACTTGACGGGTACCAGTGAAACCACCGTGGAAAAGCTGCTGGCTATGTAAACGCAAATCTTATGACGAATGTTGTCCAGGCCAGACAGGCAGATTATTCTTGACAATGATCAAAGAGCACACAGGTACGACAAGAAGAACAGCTTTCGAACGGCTCTTACGTAACACTGAGCATACAACAGGTGACATACACGGCACGATGAAAGTACTTCATGTCACCGCTTAGAGCTTGCAGGGGAGCCAGAGGTATATAAAAGTAAGTTCAAAGAGTCTGATAAAGTGTTCAATAAACAATTAAATTTTAAGAATAACAGTTTTTCCGTATTTCGTCATGAATTGTAGCTAAATCAATATTTAATTGATGTTTAAAATAATCCTTTAGTAGGAATGTGTGGCATGACAAATGATAATTACATAAACAAATCTTGCTTTATGGTTACCGTCTCTCATTTCACGAGAATTTTTATACAATGGACGTGCCATGTTCAGTGATCGTGTAGGTGTCTGTGGTATGTAACCTACGAATAATGTCGTATGTGGCTCAACAATTTTTTATGAATCGCTTTGCCTTCATGCGTATTGCGTCGATGTTGTCGTTGTGGTCTTCAGTCCTGAGACTGGTTTGATGCAGCTCTCCATGCTACTCTATCCTGTGCAAGCATCTTCATCTCCCAGTACCTACTGCAACCTACATCCTTCTGAATCTGCTTAGTGTATTCGTCTCTTGGTCTCCCTCTACGATTTTTACCCTCCACGCTGCCCTCCAATGCTCCATTTGTGATCCCTTGATGCCTCAAAACATGTCCTACCAACCGATCCCTTCTTCTAGTCAAGTTGTGCCACAAACTTCTCTTCTCCCCCATCCTATTCAATACCTCCTCATTAGTTACGTGATCTCCCCACCTTATCTTCAGCATTCTTCTGTAGCACCACATTTCGAAAGCTTCTGTTCTCTTCTTGTCCAAACTATGTTTCGTCCATGTTTCACTTCCATACATGGCTACACTCCATACAAATACTTTCAGAAACGACTTCCTGACACTTAAATCTATACTCGATGTTGACAAATTTCTCTTCTTCAGAAACGCTTTCCTTGCCATTGCCAGTCTACATTTTATACCCTCTCTACTTCGATCATCATCAGTTATATTGCTCCCCAAATAGCAAAACTCCTTTACTACTTTAAGAGTCTCATTTCCTAATCTAATTCCCTCAGCATCACGCAATTTAATTTGACTGCATTCCATTATCCTCGTTTTGCTTTTGTTGATGTTCATCTCGTATCCTCCTTTCAAGACACTGTCCATTCCATTCAACTGCTCTTCCAAGTCCTTTGCTGACTCTGACAGAATTACAATGTCATCGGCGAACCTCAAAGTTTTTACTTCTTGTCCATGAGTTTTAATACCTACTCCGAATTTTTCTTTTGTTTCCTTTATTGCTTGCTCAATATACAGATTGAATAACATCGGGGAGAGGCTACAACCCTGTCTCACTCCTTTCCCAACCACTGCTTCCCTTTCATGCCCCTCGACTCTTATAACTGCCATCTGGTTTCTGTACAAATTGTAAATAACCTTTCGCTCTCTGTATTTTACCCCTGCCACCTTCAGAATTTGAAAGAGAGTATTCCAGTTAACATTGTCAAAAGCTTTCTCTAAGTCTACAAACGCTAGAAACGTAGGTTTGCCTTTTCTTAATCTTTCTTCTAAGATATGTCGTAGGGTCAGTATTGCCTCACGTGTTCCAACATTTCTGCGGAATCCAAACTGATCTTCCCCCAGGTCGGCTTCCACCAGTTTTCCCATTCGTCTCTAAGGAATTCGCGTTAGTATTTTGTAGCTGTGACTTATTAAACTGATAGTTCGGTAATTTTCACATCTGTCAACACCTGCTTTCTTTGGGATTGGAATTATTATATTCTTCTTGAAGTCTGAGGGTATTTCGCCTGTCTCATACATCGTGCTCACCAGATGGTAGAGTTTTGTCATGACTGGCTCTCCCAAGGCCATCAGTAGTTCTAATGGATTGTTGTCTACTCCTGGGGCCTTGTTTCGACTCACGTCTTTCAGTGCTCTGTCAAACTCTTCACGCAGTATCTTATCTCCCATTTTGTCTTCATCTACATCCTCTTCCATTTCCATAATATTGTCCTCAAGTACTTCACCCTTGTATAAACCCTCTACATACTCCTTCCACCTTTCTGCTTTCCCTTCTTTGCCATCTGAGCTCTTGATATTCATACACGTGGTTCTCTTCTCTCCAAAGGTCCCTTTAATTTTCCTGTAGGCAGTATCTATCGTACCCCAAGTGAGACAAGCCTCTACATCCTTACATTTGTCCTCTAGCCATCCCTGCTTAGCCATTTTGCACTTCCTGTCCATCTCATTTTTGAGACGTTTGTATTCCTTTTTGCCTGCGCCATTTACTGCATTTTTATATTTTCTCCTTTCATCAATTAAATTCAATATTTCTTCTGTTACCCAAGGATTTCTATTGGCCCTCGTCTTTTTACCTACTTGATCGTCTGCTGCCTTCACTATTTCATCCCTCAGAGCTACCCATTCTCCTTCTACTGTATTTCTTTCCCCCATTCCTGTCGATTGTTCCCTTATGCTCTCCCTGAAACTCTCTACAACCTCTGGATCACTATTTATCCAGGTCCCATCTCCTTTAATTCCCACCTTTTTGCAGTTTCTTCAGTTTCAATCTGAAGTTCATAACCAATAGATTGTGGCCAGAATCCACATCTGCCCCTGGTAATGTCTTACAATTTAAAACCTGGTTGCTAAATCTCTGTCTTACCATTATATATCTGATACCTTTTAGTATCTCTAGGATTCTTCCAGGTATACAACCTTCTTTTATGATTCTTGAACCAAGTGTTAGTTATGATTAAGTTATGCTCTGTGCAAAATTGTACAATGCGGCTTCCTCTTTCATTACTTCTCCCCAATCCATATTCACCTACTATGTTTCCTTCTCTCCCTTTTCCTACTGACGAACTCCAGTCACCCATGACTTTTAAATTTTCGTCTCCCTTCACTACCTGAATAATTTCTTTTATCTCGTCATACATTTCATCTATTTCTTCATCATCTGCAGAGCTAGTTGGCATATAAACTTGCACTACTGTAGTAGGCATGGGCTTTGTGTCCATCTTGGCCACAATAATGCGTTCACTATGCTCTTTGTAGTAGCTAACCCGCACTCCTATTTTTTATTCATTATTAAACCTACTCCTGCATTTACTTGATTTTGTATTTATAACCCTGTAATCACCTGACCAGAAGTCTTGTTCCTCCTGCCACCGAACTTCACTAATTCCCACTATATCTAACTTTAACCTATCCATTTCCCTTTTTAAATTTTCTAACCTGCCTGCCCGATTAAGGGATCTGACATTCCACTCTCCGATCCGTAGAACGCCAGTTTTCTTTCTCCTGATAACGACGTCCTCCTGAGTAGTCCCCGCCCGGAGATCCGAATGGGGGACTATTTTACCTCCGGAATATTTTACCCAAGAGGACGCCATCATCATGTAATCATACAGTAGAGCTGCATGTCCTCGGGAAAAATTATTGCGTCTATGTGAGACAAAAATGGTCATAGTCTATTAGTCATCGTTTCTTATTAAAGGTAGCCTTGTAATAAAAATAATGGTTTAGTTATAGAATAAACATTTGGATCTTCGTGTACACCGCCAATAGGGCCTCCATTGATTACCTGTACGCAAATATTTCTTTTGCTATTGTGTTTCATTCATGTGGTGTTGAGAAATGTAGTGACTGCAAATATGGAATAAATCTTACAAACGTTATTGTACTGTACCTTATGCTTTAGTGACATCATAAAGCCTGTGTAAACAAATGGAGACATTTGTGTATTTTATTATTTATCATTGTTTATTTTTATTATATATTAGGAACTTTTTCGCCTATGAGCGCTTTGTACTGCCACCTGAATAGCTAATTTTAACTACGCCGCCAATGGCGCTACTTTTTCGCGTAGTTTGTTATTGTATAATGGTAATTGCTTGTATTACATATTTTAAATATTCGTTCCACCTGTTGGCGATTTATGGGGTAGCTTGAGTACGTACTTGGAAAATCATGCCCCATATTGCCCTGGTATCTTATGCACTCTGTTATTGTTTTAATTGAGCTTGTACTAGTTACAACCAATAGGTAATTGCAGTGCATTTATTACTATTACATAATTTGTTATGATAAAATCGTAATATTCGAACTGTTTATTAGTAATAAACGTTTTATCCTATTCACGCACTGCCACTAGCGGCCTCTGGTGCTATCACTCTGTAGCTGATGGTCATCTCCAGCATTAGTTCTCTTCGCACTGCTCATTGTGATCCATCTATTGTATTCTCACGTATCTGTATTGCCATTTGGATTACTTGCTGCTGTTGTTCCACGCATACATAAACTGTATTCAATAACTTACGAAGAAAATATGCACCATTGGATCATTTTGCAACATAAACTACTGTCACACTCGAACTGCACCGATATTATTATTGTAACATCTGTTGTAATTATGTTGCAATATGTGAATCTTCAGGTTTTCGCGGCGCAAAGACTGCTCCATTAAGTTTCGGGAATGCAGCCTCATGTATTCTGCTTCTTCTTCTAATATTTCGGCTGTATACCTTTTAGCCATCTTCAGAGAGAGTCGTACGGCTCTCTCTGAAGATGGCTGAAAGGTATACAGCCGAAATATTAGAAGAAGAAGCAGAATACAAGCGGCTGCATTCCTGAAACTTAATGGAGCATGTTGCAATATGTTGGTCGGAGAATTGACGCGAGTCAGAAACTAATCACCATCAGTAACTTTCTAATGTAACTTTCGCCATTATGCCAAACACTTATTTCATAATGCTATCGGATCTCCGAGTGAGCTTACTTTCAGTTTTTTGAGGCATTTTAGTGTCTACTTCAGCACTGTAACAGTTATTTAAATGAACTTGCTTCTTAAAAAGCTCTTTATTTTTTTCCTTTCCTGCTGACTTAATGATAATTTAAGCAACTGTTGACTAGGAAACGAAAGTATGCCATCTTGTATTTATTCGACGACATGGTATGGAACCAGAAAATGTCACGCTGTGTGCAAGGGCAACATACTCACATATCGATGTACGATCACACGCTACATTTCAAATTTACAGAGACATGGTATTTATCGTATATTTTAAAAATTTCTCTCAGGAGATGGCCGTTAGGGCAGAAAAGTAAAATAAAACTTATAACAGGGGTGTCTAGTTATAGATCGAAAGAGAACTTACAACATCACTCAGTCGGACAACTGAACATGAACTGTTTCGTCACCACCAACGTCTCCGATAAAAACGGACCGATGGTTCCAAGAATAGCCACACATTTATGCCCGGTACTGTAATAATCCACTTTTACCCGCCAGGGCAGCCGAGAACGCTACTGCGCTGCTTCCTGGACTCGGGTAGGAGCGCCAGCCCCAGATTGAATCCGCTCGGCGTACTAACGACGAGGGCCGCTGTGCAAGCCAGCCTGGATGTGGTTTTAGACGATTTCCCACATCCCGCTAGGTGAATACCGGGCTGGTCCCCAAGTTCCACATCAGTTACACGACTCATAGAGATTTGAAAACTTTCGCACCATTTCAGGCCTTACACTAGACAAGGGGCGGGCAAACGTTGCACGCGGCTCATGAGCGCACAGCGCTGCACGTGTGCTGCTCGCGTGTAGGCGTCGACCGGGGCAGTGGCGACAGCCGGCAGGTTGCGGCAATGTAGTATCAGGCTAAACTGCGGACGTTGATGCGAAGCGAGCACTATGTAGCGAACGTTGTATTTCAAGAAACGGAGAAGTGGAGATTTGCTATCTTTTAAAAAGTAATGGGAGAATCATTTTTTTCTTTGTGCAAAAACGTGAAAATTCGAAACGTTTAATATGTGGCAGCATTCTCGCTGGTCAACGGAAGTTTAGTATTGAAGGCCATTACAAGAAATTTCACAAGGACGAATACAATTTCTTGTCGGATTCTGAGCGGATGGGGAATCGACTGAGCTTAAGAAGAGCGATCTGACTATACCAGATGAATCTGTCGTAGTTGGCCGGCCGGAGTGGTCGAGTGGTTCTAGGCACTACAGTCTGGAACCGTGCGACCGCTATGGTCGCAGGTTCAATTCCTGCCTCGGACATGGATGTGTGTGATGTCCTTAGGTTAGTTAGGTTTAAGTAGCTCTAAGTTCTAGGGGACTGATGACCACAGCAGTTAAGTCCCATAGTGCTCAGAGCCATTTGAACCATTTTTTTTATAAAATATCCCTAATGGATTTGCTGCTCAGGTGATATCTAACCTCCAGTCCACGTTGGAAGCCACTGACCTCTCCTGATCGACCCGTTCTGCTGTCAGTGCTTGTCACGTGACAGTACAGTACTTCCCGGCTCCCTTTGTATCTACGGGCCCGCCTCTTGCTGTCAGTTTCGCATTACATAGAGATCTCAGCCAACTTGCCCTCTTCTTTCTAACTCCCAAAGAACAATCTATTTGTTACAGTTACCCTCCACAATACTTGACAGTCCATGTCCATCAGTATACGAGTTCTGCCCGGTCTTGGTTCAGCTGGGCTTCGTACTTCACATTTCTTCTTCACAGTACACCAACAACAGTAGACGTATGCAGCTTGGGATGGGATGAAATGTCCCTGATGGATTTGCTACTGAGGTGACATCTAGCGACCAGCTATTGAGCTCTTTTGACCGATCCGTCCTGCTGTCACTGTTTGTCGCGTGACAGTACAGTACTTCCCGGCTTCCTTTGTATCTACGGGCCCGCCTCTCGCTGTCAGTTTCGCATTACATAGGGATCTCAGGACACTTCTGATCAGACAGCCTCTCCTGGTAACGAGTTCTGTTCGTGATATCTAGCGGTTAATTTTGCATTACATAGGGATGTCAGGATACTTTTGATCACAAAGTCTATCTACAGCCTCGAAGCTAAAGCACACTTGTACAACTAAGCTCTCGAACAGAAATTCAGTGTGATCACGTAACCTTTTCATGCAAACTCTATCCCGGACAGCAGCGGAAGTGACACGTCCCCCGCTGTTATAAAGTCTGCCTCCCGCCGCTTGATGGCTGCTGCCCCCTGCCCCTCCGCCTACGGCTCGCAAAGCGGCAGCCCATTATCCCGGTCTGCTCCCGCCCACACTCAGTAGATGGGTTATGGGGGGGGGGGAGCGGGGTGAGAAGAGGAAGGCCGCTGTAAAAACGCCGGCGTGGGCGGGCATCGCCCCCCCCCCCCCCCACCACCACCATCCCTTCATCGACGCGGCCCGGTTTAGGAGGCAACAAATTTTAATGAACGCAGCTTAATGGAATAACTGAGGCTCTCGGTCCGCCATCAGACCAGTAGCGATGGAGCTGCTGCCTCAGTCGATGCCGGAGCAGAGATCGCTGCCGGTGGCTTCGGCGCTCCTATTGTAGCTAGCCAAACACTGACGTGTTTCGAACATCACCAGAAATGTTACCATACCGTAATCTGGAAGCTGTCACCAGTGTGTCGGAAGATAGCCTGCAGGACGTCCTAAACCTTCGTTCAGGAAATCGGCTATTCGACTGTTGATGCAGAAGTTTCATTATGTCCATACAACTCTGTTAGGGGTATAAGTGAAAATACGTCTGTTGTTGGTCCCTAGTTACTTAATTTGCGGACTAATAATTATACTGGGTGATCAAAAAGTCAGTATAAATTTGAAAACTTAATAAATCACGGAATAATGTAGATAGAGAGGTAAAAATTGACACACATGCTTGGAATGACATGGGGTTTTATTAGAACATAAAAAAAAGTTCACAAAATGTCTGAAAGATAGCCCTGGACAGGTGAGAGGTACGCCGATATGTTACAGAACCGCATCATCCCCAGCCTGGCTGATAAACACCTGCTCGAACGTAGGATATTTATGAAGGATGGCGCTCCACCCCATATTGCTAGACACGTGAAACATCTCTTCCGCGCGTCGTTTGGTGATGATCGTGTGCTCAGCCGCCACTTTCGTCATGCTTGGCCTCCCAGGTCCCCAGACCTGAGTCCGTGCGATTATTGGCTTCGGGGTTACGTGAAGTCACAAGTGTATCGTGATCGATCGACATCTCTAGGGATGCTGAAAGACAACATTCGACGCCAATGCCTCACCATAAGTCCGGACATGCTTTACAGTGCTGTTCACAACATTATTCCTCGACTACAGCTATTGTTGAGGAATTGTGGTGGACATATTGAGCATTTCATGTAAAGTCGGTTAAAATGGCTCTGAGCACTATGGGACTTAACATCTGAGATCATCAGTCCCTTAGAACTTAGAACTACTTAAACCTAACTAACCTAAGCACATCACACGCATCCATGCCCGACGCAGGATTCGAACCTGCGACCGTAGCAGTCGCGCGATTCCGGACTGAAGCCCCTAGAACCGCTCGACTACCGCGGCCGGCTTCATGTAAAGAACATCATCCTTGCTTTGTCTTACTTTGTCATACTAATTATTGCTATTCTGATCAGATGAAGCGCCATTGGTCGGACGATTTTTGAACGTTTGTATTTTCTTGGTTCTAATGAAACCCCATGTCATTTCAAGCATGTGTGTCAATTTGTACCTCTCTATCTACATTATTCTGTGATTTATTCAGTTCTCAAATTTATACTGACTTTTTGCTCACCCGGTATTATGAGTGGTTTCTTTTTTATGTTGGTTAGCACCTCCACGAACGCGTGGCAGAAGCCATTAATGTGTATTTTCTCCTTGGTAGCAGGTCAGATATTGTAGTGTGTATAGTTGAAACGTCCCCATAGAAAAATTATACGTGACTGTGTTTAAACTGACACACAATATTTTTTAGCGCAACGTAATTTGACATTCAATAATCTCTACAAAAGAATGGCCCTGACTAACATTAACCTATACGTCTCACAAATCACTTACCTCACAAAAATCTTCGTTACTCGAACTACTGCAAAACAGCGAGCACCACTACTGCCAGCTAAATAAAAGATTCAAACTTCGGAATGCACTAACTACTGATAAGCAAAGTTAGCAAATGAAAGATTTTAATAGAGAACAAACAATGTATTTACCTTAATAGTGTTGAAAAATCATAATATGCATAGCAGTTCATGACATCCAGTCTTACAAATTTCAAAACTCCGCCATTTCTCTCCCCACATCCACCACTGCTGGCGGCTCACCTCCAACTGCGCAACGCTACGCGCTGTTAACATCCAGCTGCCCAACATTACAATGGCAGACAACAATGCAAACTAGCCACAGACTGCACACAGCACAGCCAGTGATTTTCATACAGAGCGCTACGTCCCGTTACCAATATAAAAACCTAAACAGACTACATACACAGTATATAGACGTATAGCCTATACATAGGTACAGTCTATTTCGTGAGGGTATTACAACCACAAACACTGTGTGATGTGTTTGTGGGAACACTGCTGGACACAGAGAAAAAGCAAATAACATCTTGAAGTGGGTACATACTAAGGTATCAATTATCACAATATCTGTACCTATATCTGTTGAATCCTAGTTAGTGGCTTTTATGTCGTCTCGTTGTCTCTGTAGAGCTGTGCCGTGGGAAGCAAGTAGAGGATGTTGGTTGGTGGGCGGTATCCTCGTTCTGTAAAACAAACTGCAAACAATAAACAACTGGGTTCTTTATTCATAAATAAAGAGCTACTTAACTGAAGCTTCCATGTGCTGTGGTACAATCTCTCTTCTGTATAGTCCATATAGTATCAACGCTGTTGAAGTAGAAGTCCGCTATGTTCACTATAAGGCTGCTATGCGCTGCCTGTCTCTGTCCCGGTGAAATGCTGGAACCACACGGCGTACAGACTCTAACTAAACTGCAACTAACTAACTAGCTAAGTAACTAACTGGCCCTCCGGTCCCCAGCGGCGACCTAAATGCTGGCGGCCGAGAGAGAGTTGGCAGCGCGTTTCCAGCGAATCTGTCGTTGGCCTCTATCGGTATTGTCGTAACCTGTATGCCGCATGGTGTGCTGACGCCGGCGTGCGCCAGCACAGTATCCATAATACCATGTACAGAAAATTTTCTTTTCCTATTCTACATCTAGTGACTATCCGCCTGCCACTGTATTTGCCTTGACATCTATGATAATTCTCTTATGATCCGTACAAGAGATATACATTGGTGGCAGCATAATAGTCACCCAGTCATCTTCGAATACATGTTCTCTAAATTTACACTATACCGTTTCACGAGATATACATTAATCTTTTCATTATTTCCAATTTATGCACATTATTTCCTCCACAGATCAAGTTGTCTTCTTGAGGTGCTGAAAGACGTGTTGTCGAGTGTACTCACTGCCTATACGAGGTGCATTCAAGTTCTAAGGCCTCCAATTTTTTTTATGATTAACTACTCACCCGAAATCGATGAAACTGGCGTTACTTCTCGACGTAATCGCCCTGCAGACGTACACATTTTTCACAACGCTGACGCCATGATTCCATGGAAGCGGCGAAGGCTTCTTTAGGAGTCTGTTTTGACCACTGGAAAATCGTTGAGGCAATAGCAGCATGCTTGGTGAATGTGCGGCCATGGAGAGTGTCTTTCATTGTTGGAAAAAACCAAAAGTGACTAGGAGCCAGGCCAGGTGAGTAGGGAGCATGAGGAATCACTTCAAAGTTGTTATCACGAAGAAACTGTTGCGTAACGTTAGCTCGATGTACGGGTGCGTTGTCTTGGTGAAACAGCACATGCGCAGCCCTTTTGTTGCAGTGCGGGAAGGAATTTGTTCTTCAAAACATTTTCGTAGGATGCACCTGTTACCGTAGTGCCCTTTGGAAAGCAATGGGTAAGGATTACGCCCTCGCTGTCCCAGAACATGGACACCATCATTTTTTCAGCACTGGCGGTTACCCGAAATTTTTTTGGTGGCGGTGAATCTGTGTGCTTCCATTGAGCTGACTGGCGCTTTGTTTCTGGATTGAGAAATGGCATCCACGTCTCATCCATTGTCACAACCGACGAAAAGAAAGACCCATTCATGCTGTCGTTGCGCGTCAACATTGCTTGGCAACATGCCACACGGGCAGCCATGTGGTCGTCCATCAGTATTCGTGGCACCCACCTGGATGACACTTTTCGCATTTTCAGGTCGTCATGCAGGATTGTGTGCACACAACCCACAGAAATGCCAACTCTGGAGGTGATCTGTTCAACAGTCATTCGGCGATCCCCCAAAACAATTCTCTCGACTTTCTCGATCGTGTCGTCAGACCGGCTTGTGCGATCCCGAGGTTGTTTCGGTTTGTTGTCACAAGATGTTCTGCTTTCATTAAACTGTCGCGCCCACGAACGCACTTTCGACACATCCATAACTCCATCACCACATGTCTCCTTCAACTGTCGATGAATTTCAATTGGTTTCACACCACACAAATTCAGAAATCGAATGATTGCACGCTGTTCAAATAAGGAAAACGTCGCCATTTTATGTATTTAAAACAGTTCTCATTCTCGCCGCTGGCGGTAAAATTCCATCTGCCATACAGTGCTGCCATCTCTGGGACGTATTGACAATGAACGCTGCCTCATTTTAAAACAATGCGTATGTTTCTATCTCTTTCCAGTCCGGAGAAAAAAAATCGGAGGCCTTAGAACTTGAATGCACCTCGTATTTGCAGCGACGATCGGTTGCCGAACCTCACTACGCCGTTCGATACTCTTTTAATTTACGCACTCCGAACTGACATTCCGTGAAACGAACATTCTGTCAGCTTATCCCAGCTCTGGTAGACTCGATAGCCGGCGAAATCATAATAAATTGAGTCTGGGATCGCGAGGCTTCTTTAAAGTGGATCCTCCGTCCCTTTTATTAGGTTTTCAGTACCCTACCTTTATTTTCACAGGTTCCTTGTTTATGCTATCCCAGACACTACGCGCTTGCATCACGATACTAGTCCCATCGAGTTTGAATGGATGGTCATAGCCGAGGCTGTGCTAGGCGACGGTTGGTTTGCCTGGTTAGTTTAATCGGGTATGTTCTTGATAATCCCTGTATGTCTCATCGGTTCTTCTGATAACATGCTCCACACAAGACATCCTGCGTTCGTACAGAATGCGGCACACACCCGGCTTTCTCGCACATACCCGCCTTCATCATCACAACGAGCCCTTTCCTCTGTTTTTTAAGCGGAAGTGAACTACACCTAATGGCATGCTTCTGCAGACTACCACTGACCTTGCCCGATAATGTGCCAGCATAACGTATATGTTTCTGTCTCAATCTCACAAGAGGACCACCAGACCTGTTAATCACTGGTTAGATAAGCTGTAGAGATACCAGACCTGAGTGCCTAGCTAGCGGATTTTCATGCTACAGTCTATATTGCCGAGAAAGTCGACGCTGAAATTCTACTCGTACCTTCGATATCCGTTACTTTAAATATATTATTAATAGCGAGCCTAGTGAGTGTTCAAGTTTCACGGATACCGCGCTGGAAGTACGGACTCAAACCGTAGCTATGTACCATTTTCTCAATTTCATGGTAAAGGATAACATTAAATAATGTATCTCATGTAAAATTATTCAAAAATAGTCATTTCCGCACTAGTGATCTAATTGCTAAATTAATATTTATAGAAAAATTCCTTCAAATGTGTATTCCGTTTGTGGTTCGTCCTTAAAATTCCGAATATCTGAACAACTCCAACAGATCTCATAGTGGGACGCAGCATTAGCAGCTGCGGAAAGATATCAGATACAAGCGAAATTACATATCCCTCATTTTGTCCTCGATTCTGTAATTAATATCGATCAAGTCGGTTGCTGGTAGAATCGACCTTGCATGACAAAGATCGAAAATCAATTTGTATAGAATTAGTCATTCCTTCACAGCACTGTATACTGTAACAGTGGCAGGAAAGATATTCCCTTACGCTTTCTTATATATTGGAGGACCATCTGGGAAATCTTGTCAGATTCGAAAAGAAGTTGACGGCTTGACTCATAAATTAAAAAAAAAACGTAATTGTGACCTGCATATAATTAGAGAAGTTATCGGAAATGCTGGACAAAGGGTTTCTAAAATCTATCATTCTTCCATACGTGAGACATGAAAAATTTCTTTACATTACTGTTTCGCGGGAGGCCAGGCTGATCGGACGCTTTACAAACAAATCTTTGTAGATGAAAGAAAAGCATGCACCTTCACCGTAAAAATTATCCACCTTCGAATGTACGTCTAGGCCGTCAATTCAGTGATGTTTATTTTTACAGGCAGAAATTTTCAAGGAACAAATACAGTATTTTTCGCGACTTGCTAAAGACTAACAAAGATATCTTTCGAAGGTAGATTCCATTAAAATACAGTCTTTAATTCTACATCAATGTAGTGCATCTGATTCACAGGAGTGGTTAGATACGTGTGGTTCGCACTCAGTAAATGGAAGAAAGAGCAATGTTTTCAACTTTAAATGAACTGGGTGTTCCGGTATCGCTTCTGAAAAATCCGTGTGTCTGCAACGCAGTAGCTTACATTAAATGTGCGTGGGGTTCTACGAATTTGTGTTGCGGTTGCTTTTGCTGTAACTACGATCCGGAATTCTTTTCTAGCAAAGCAAGTTATAGGGAGCAGACGATTCTGTAAATTAGTCTGCAATAAACGGAATAAACATTTGAAGGTGTTCTCTGTACTGAGTGAATAATTTATGAAATAACTACCGTGGACATTACTATTTTTGAATAATTTTTCACCACATACACTAACGATATTTTGTATGACGAAAAGTACTAAAACAAGATAAACCAACATGGTTTGAATCCGTACCGTCAGCGTGGTACCCGACAACCTTAGTGTCTGCACTACGGCTGCTCAGTCGAAACGTAAGTGAAACTAAGGATATAGGAGGAACTTCAACATCGATTTTCTCGGTAACTAGAGCCTGCCGCAAGAAAAGCCGCTAGCTGGATACTCAGAACATGTAGCTGTACAATATGCGCAAGATTCATCAAAATGCATGGATATCAGGTCTCATGGTTCCCTTGTCAGCGTCAGCCTTAACCTCTGTTTCATGTGTTCTTGATTTTGACAGCAGTGACCACTCAAATTGATAAAATTCCTGAGAGATTGTCATCCGTATGACAGTGGTTCCCGCTTTAGCTTTTCGATCATTTTTGTTAGAGTTTCATATAGACTCCACTACACTACTGGCCATTAAAATTGCTACACCACGAAGATGACGTGCTACAGACGCGAAATTTAACCGACAGGAAGAAGATGCTGTGATATGCAAATGATTAGCTTTTCAGAGAATTCACACAACGTTGGCGCCGGTGGCGACACCTACAACGTGCTGACATGAGGAAAGTTTCCAACCGATTTCTCATACACAAACAGCAGTTGACTGGCGTTCCCTGGTGAAACGTTGTTGTGATGCCTCGTGTAAGGAGGAGAAATACGTACCATCACGTTTCCGACTTTGATAAAGGTCGGATTGAAGCTATCGCGATTGCGGTTTATCGTATCGTGACATTTCTGCTCGCGTTGGGCGAGGTCCAATGACTGTTAGCACAATATGGAATCGCAAGGTTCATGAGGGTAATACGGAACGCCGTGCTGGATCCCAACAGCCTCGTATCACTAGCAGTCGAGATGACAGGCATCTTATCCGCATGGCTGTAACGGATCGTGCAGACACGTACAAGGGAGGCTAGCGTCTATATAACTAATGTCCTCAGAAAAGACAGGCAGATGCACGGGCAGGGGTGCAACAAGTCCTAACGACGCCGTAGGGAGATGGTGGCCGTCGTGTACATACCTAAACCCGAGTCCTCTTCACGGCTAGACCCAAACTTCCTTCGTCAACCATGTGACTACAACCTGCACTCGCACATCCAGTATGTATATTCCGTACAGATGAGACATTTTAAGTGAAAATCACTTGCCCGGTGTCGGCAGATAAAAACGATATTCCAACACTTGTGTTTTTCTAAAGTACAATGCAATGTTCTTTCGGAAATGAGTGAAATTCTGAAAGGCAATACCTGCAGCGACTACAGCCGTTAAAAATTTCATGATTTGTAATCTCAGTTGCGAATATGGACAACCCTCAGATGAATAAAGAAATGGCGGCAACGAAAAGCTGCATTGTGAAAAGAACAGTTAACAAGCGTGAGAGAAGACGAGGAATCTGAAGAGTAAGACGACCCTATAATGTGGTCAAATTTGAACGAATACTAAATGAGCTGAACTCACATAATATGACTTAGAAGCCTTAGAACCGACTGGAAGTATAGAAAATAGAAAGTTATTTTCAGTAGTGCCTAACATCTTTTAAGTTAGCATATTACGATTAGTTTTTCGCAAAGTGTTAGCATTACTTTAACGAAGTAAATGTGAAGGCTATCGCCTAATAAACCAAAAATACATTCATCATTTTATTTGTTACCTTGTCTTGAAAAATTTCAACGTAGAGAGTTCCAGCACAACTCCTATGCTGTGATACATGTAGTGGTTACAGCGATATCTTCAGAACGATGTTGGCCGTGAAACACCACGAAGGCGACAGGCAATGAATGTAATTTAATGTTAGTGTTTAAAATATCTTCCTTATTTCACAGGAGCTGCTAATTTAAACATTTTAAGTTATAATATTATGAAATTTAATACGAAAAACAAAATATATCATTATGATAACTGTGGAAAGAGATATTAAAGAGAGTTTCATACCACACATTAAAACTGTGTGTTGTGTGCTCTAACATCTATGCATCACAAGCCTAGCCCAAGCACCTGCCATGCCTCCCTCCTCGTTTCCTGGCCACTAAACCATCTGCCCCTGAGCAGCTAGCTACTCAACCCCAACCCCTCTTCCTGCCTCCTACCTCTCTCCCTGTACCCAAAAATACATCCATCTCACCCTTGTTCCCCTGCTAAAGTTTATTCCAAAAGATAGCAAGTTTTCTTTCTCTTATGTGTGTGCCCGTTGAATCAATGCTTCTGCTACTTGATTCGCAACAGGATTGGATATGCAGTGATAAGCATTCAGTGCACTGTTAAAAAGATGGTAGGAGAAGTGCATTGGGAAAGATTGCAAAGAGGATTTGTCATCAGGGGCGCTCAGTAAGTAATGCAACATGGTCGCACTTTATCTGAAATCAGGATGGTTTTATTCAGTATTACAGCACACTATGTTATTCCCACTCTACTGGCTACAAAACGATATTTTTGGCATAACGTCCGTTCAGTGAGATGGCCTTACGCCACCTTATTGGGAGGACCTATGCGCTCGCACAGTACCACTCTGCTGGTCGACGGGGAGACAACGTCTTGCTGCATCAATAACCTCCCTATGTCCTCGTACTGATTCACGCGCAGTGCGCCCTTCATTGTGCCAAACAGATGAAAGTAGGAATGTGCGACATGTGAGCTGTAGGATGGATTGGAGCAGTCTAATGAAGTTTCGTGCGCTCCTCTTGGGAGCGCAAAACTATGTGTTCTTGCGTTGTCACGGAGATGTGAATATCGTTTGCATTTCTGTGGCGACGAACGCACTGAAGTTTCTCCAGTCTCCTGAGGATACCACAATACATTTCAGAAGACGTTGCATCATGTCGGAGGATATAAATCAGAATAACCCCTTAACAATCCCAGAAAACCGTCGCCATGACTTTATCGGCTGGAGGTGCAGTGTTCAACTATTGCTTCGGAGAAAAGGTGGTGTGGCACCAGTATATGTAGTGCCGTTTTGTTTCCGGTACCATGTGATGAACCCATGTTTCATCGCATGTGATAATGTTCGACAAAAATTGTCACGATGAGCTTCGAAATGCGCAAGGAATTCTGCAGAGGTGGTCATTCGTTGCTCTTTGACGTCTTCTGTTACGCTGCGAGGAACCCAGCAGGAAGACACCTTTGAGTATCCTAACTGGTCGACGAATGTGCCAGCACTACCGACAGAGGTATCCAGTTGTGCAGCGAGGTGTTTTATTGAGATCCGTCGGTCACCTCGAATAGGAGTGTCCGCTCGTTCCTACATTTCAAGTGTCTTAGCTGTGCGTGGTCGACCGGCAGGAGGGAAATTGGAGAGTTTTGTGTAACCTTGTTGCCGTGATGACGCATGCCTCACCCAACACTTCACCGAACTTTTGTTCATTGCTAGGTGGAATTTAAATTCAAGGTGAAAGGATATCGATGATAAGATTCGGTGTTGACATTGCTATCCTGAGTGAAAGTGAAGAAGAGTTACATGATCTGCTGAGTGGAATGAACAATCTAATGAGTACGTAATATGGACTGAGAGTAAATCGGAGAAAGACGAATGTAAAGAGAAGCAACAGAAATGAACAGCAAGAAACTTAACATAGGGATTGATGATCAGGAAGTACGTGTATTTAAGGAATTCTGCTACCTAGGCAGTGAAATAACCAATGATGGAAGCAGCAAGGATGAAATCAAGATCAGACTAGCAATGGCAAAAAGGGTATTCATGGCCAAGAGAAGTCTACTAGTATCAAACATAGACCTTAATTTGAGGAAGAAATTTCTGAGACTGTACGTCTGGAATACAGCATTGTATGGTAGGGAAACTTTGACTGTGGGAAAACCAGAACAGAAGAGAATCTAAGTATTTCAGATTTGGTGCTATAGACGAATTTTGAAAATAGGTTCCCTGATAAGGTAAGGAATGAGGAGGCTTTGCGCAGAATCGTAGAGGAAATGAATATGTGGAAAACACTGATATGGAGAAGGGGAGGATGATAGTACATCTGTTAAGACATGAGGGAATTACTTCCATGGTACTAGAGGATGCTGTAGAGGGCAAAAACAGTAGAGGAAGACAGAGATAGGATACATCCAACAAATGATTGAGGACGTAGGTTGCAATTGCTACTCTGAGATGAAGAGGTTGGCACAGGAGAGGAATTCGTGGCGGGCCATCAAACCAGTCAGAAGACTGATGACCCCCAAAAAAAGGTCCCCGTAGACATTCCGAGAGGGCCTATGAATATCTCTGATTTTCTAGTTCCCCGTCAAAAGAAAGTCTCCGTTGCAGAAGTCATTTTGAAAGCTACATATAGCACCGCCAGCTATCGAACTTGATGAAACGATAGGGACTCAAGAGGGAATATTTCGCGATGTCCCACAATAAATTCCGCATTTTTTAAACCGAAATTTGTCGAGAAAAAATGTTTTGCATTACTTATCGAAAGCTCTCATAGATGTTCGTTTCTTGTGAGAAGATCGTATTATTCTTCGCGTAACAAGCAGGTAAACTTACCAGCACTTGGCACAACAGACAGCTGCAGGACCGTAGCCATTCGGAACTGCAGTTTACCGTCCCACGACATTGCTGCTCGCATTAGTTTGGGACCCACGACCGTCAAGTGAATATGGAGTGAATATGGAATCAGTGGGTTCAGGGGGTACATAAGGCCATGCCAACCCTGGGAAATAGCGTCTGAGAGGACAAATATAGTGCACTCTCCACGGAGCCTGATCATACAGCGAGAGCTGGTACATCTATTCAGGAAATGGAATTGTTTGCTGCAAGACAAGTATCCATCCACACGGACGGTGCGACGACATCTGGCGCACCACGAACAGTCGCTGCGTCGACCATTATTGCATTTTTCCTTAATGCTGCGGGAGCGAGAGAGAGAGAGAGAGAGGCACACCGACATTGATACAGCAGCGACTACACTGGATTCAGGAGTGAAAGCACGTCGTCTTGTCAGGCGAATTGTTGTTCTGCGCATAGCATCACGCTAGACGTACTCCAGTGTGTTACTTTCGAAGGGCACAAACGTTGCCAGATTGTTTTCGTGGTTGCCATATTGGCCCAGCACCGGGAGTGTTTGAGTGAAGGTCGTTGAGTACATGAAACGATCAAATGTGAATCGCACAGCTCGTAATCTTTCAACAAGATAATGCAAGACCGCATGACGCTCATACTGCCATGATGTATCTCGACGCAGTTGGTGTTTGAATGTTGCCCTGGTAAGTATGTTCTCCAGACTCTCACCCAGAGAAAACGTTACGGGTTGTGGGCAGACTCGAAGACCCCCACTTGCCAGGCACTACGATTGATGAAAACTGGCAGAGAGTGGAAGCAGTTTAGAATGACGTACCCGAATCTGCCATCTAACCTCAGTTCAACCATGGGTAATCGTGTATTCATCTCAGGTATTCATCTCAGTATACCGTAAACGTAAAGTATCTGGTTCAAATGGCTCTAAGCACTATGGGACTTAGCATCTGAGGTCATCAGTCCCCTAGACTTAGGACTACTTAAACCTAACTAACCTAACGATATCACACATATCCTTGTCCGAGGTAGGATTCGAACCTGCGGCCGTAGCAGCCGCTTGATTCCGGACTGAAGTTCCTAGAACCGCTCGAAAACAGCGGCCGGCTAAAGAATGTGGGATTTCGTTACATGCTATACTTTCTTGTGTTGAAATTTTAGTGGCTAGCTGTGCAGTAACATTAGCGCAGCTCTCTGCAACAACACAGAAACTAAAATAGAATTGAAACTACGTGGCAGATTAAACCGTGTGGCGGACCTAGACTAGTAGTCACCTTTGCCTTTCGCGAGCGAGTGCTCTACTGCCTATCTCGTTATTAAATTATTTTTTTATCCTTCATTTTGTTCGTAATTTTTCTCGGCATTTGCTCTGGACGGACGTCACATGACACCTGTTCAAGCTGATCGTTGAACACTTCACTCAGTTTTTTTATTATTATTACTAGAGAGGGCAGCTAGCCCTCTGACCGTAAACGCCGAGCTATTATGCCGGCACCGACGGAGCTACCTAAGCGCTAGTATCTCATCTTCTACCTTCCTGACTCCGAAGAGGTTATGCTGCGAAACTTGCAGGACTAGCACGCCCAAAACAAAGGATAATCAGGAATCATGGGTTAGCCACAGTCTTGGCGGAATTTCTCAGAACGTCTATTCACTATGCACCATACGGCGATATGAAACTTCCTGCCAGATTACAACTGTGTGCCGGACCGAGGCTCGAATTCGAGACCTTTGTTTTGAGCGGCGAATGGTCTACCTACTGAGCTAGCCAAGCACGACTCAGTCTGTTCTCACAGCTTTACTTCCGCCAGTACCTCGTCTCAAACCTTCCTAACTTCACAGTTCTCCTGTGAATCCTGTAGGACTAGCAGTTTTGGAAGGAAGGATATCGGGGAGTCATGGATCGGTCACAACTTGGGGGATGTTTCCAGAATCAAATTAGGAAGGTAGGAGTTGAGATACTGGATGAAGTACGGCTGTGAGGAGCGGATCTGTGTCGTGCTTCGGTAGAACTTGCGGAAGGTAAAGTAAAAAATGGTTTAAATGGCTCTGAGCACTATGGGATTTAACATCTATGGTCATCATTCCCCTAGAACCTAGAACTACTTAAACCTAGCTAACTAAGGACAGCACACAACACCCAGCCATCACGAGGCAGAGAAAATCCCTGACCCCGCCGGGAATCGAACCCGGGAACTCGGGCGTGAGAAGCGAGAACGCTACCGCACGACCACGAGATGCGGGCAAGATAAAGTACCGGAGTTCAAGTGTAGGTCCGGCACACATCTATAGTCTACTAGGACATTTCACATCGATGCACACTCCCATGTAGAGTGAAAAATTCATTTTAAATACAATTCAATTGTGGATCTTGATGGTACAATCGTTTGATATGATAACCAAGTTAGACTGAAGCAGTTTGTCAACATTATGTAAATCCCACACCACGTAACATTACCTCACCAGACCAGTCCACTGTTACGTCAGAGAACTCATTCGTGGCAGTCAGTTAACTCAAACAAAATGTGCTTTGACCACAGAGGAAAACATCTAAGTAAATGGCGCAATGAGGAAATGAAAGCCAAGAGAAGCCTCCGGGGACAATCTAAAGTTACAGATATTATTGTGGCTGTAGTGAAAACGAAATTGAGGTGGGTGGGACATGCAACCAGGGGAGTGAATAGACCTAAGAAGTTCGTTGTTGCATTGCAGAAGATAAGGTATTCGGAGGGCCTCTCTATGTAAGTAGGCGATATGACAGAAGTCATAGTCGCGCGGTCTCGAGCGTCTCGCCACTGTCCGCTCGGTTCCCCCCGTCGGAGGTTCGAGTCCTCCCTCGGGCATAGGTGTGTGTGTTGTCCTTAGCGTAAGTTAGTTTAAATTAGATTAAGTAGTGCGTAAGCTTACGGACCGATGACCTCAGCAGTTTGGTCCCATAAGACCTTACCACAAACTTCCAAAACTTCCAGAAGTCATACAGTTGCTGCAGGGTTGCTCCTTACATCGTCATCAGTGTTAAAATTACTACTATGCAATGGCTTCTTCATTCGAGGCAAGAGGAAGAAGTTAGTAAGTGCCGTATCAGCAGGCATATGGAGGTGTGCCTGCGTGTTGAAGCAAAAGTGCCTCCCGCACGCAAAAAAATGAATGCATGACAGTGCTGTCTGCAGAATGAGCTGGACCATTTTATTGGAGTGCAAACACGATCTTACACACAATCCCACAACCTCGTCCATAAATTAATAGCATCCCTCTGCATCACCTTGCCTGTACATCG
This sequence comes from Schistocerca americana, assembly GCF_021461395.2. NCBI lineage: Eukaryota > Metazoa > Arthropoda > Insecta > Orthoptera > Acrididae > Schistocerca > Schistocerca americana. Next base: position 1,247,061,404 of record NC_060119.1, on the reverse strand, counting down.
TTGCTTCTTCATGCTCCACATCTTTCCACTTCTCGTTATGTTCCTTTATCTCTGGGTCATACTGATACACTCACACGGCAATCATGCATGTAAATGCATCGTATGTACTACCTGCCATATTCACAATGTTGTGCAATAGGTTGAAAACTAATCAGAGACTGATTTTCATTTTTTTGCACTATAGTGTTGATTCTTATACGCTGATCCTCGAGCACCTGCCGTTGTAACCGCCTGGTAGTCGATTCCTCCACACACTAGGGACGCTGTGCGGGTAGCCGACTCGCCAGGAGGACGGGCCTAAACAGCTCTCGTCAAAAGAAAAGTATTTTCGTTGTAGTGTCTGGGCTGCTTACCACGAAGTTGCTCGTCGCCTCCACAGGGTCTGAGGTGGCAACGTCGCTGACAGGCAATGTGCCTGCCACAGTAGAGAGCGTTGTCGGCAGGGTAATATTTTGCTATGCCAGGTCACGTGACTCACAGCCCAACGTCGATAACCATCCGCGCCCAACTAAACGCATCAAAAACAGTTTTGCGTGACCTCGGTTGCAAGAGTTCCGGAACCTGTACAGAAAGTTGGAATGGAGATCAACATAAACATCATTTCCGCCCTTTTTAATTCTCATGAAAAAAAACACATTGCATATTGTACCAATTAGGTTCCTTTCGGAGTATGCTGATCCATTAGCTCCATACTCAACAATCATAAACAACCGTTCACTCTACGAAAGATCGGTACCCAAAGACTGGAAATATGCACAGGTCACAGCAATATTCAAGAAAGGTAGTAGGAGCAATCCACTGAATTTCAGGCCCATATCGTTAACGTCGAAATGCAGCAGGATTTTGGAACATATATTGTGTTCAAACATTATGAATTACCTCGAAGAAAAGTGTCTACTGACACACTGTCAACATGGGTTTAGAAAACATCGTTCCTATGTGCCATTTATTCACATGAACTGTTGAGTGCTGTTGACAAGGGATTTTAGATCGATGTCGTATTTCTCGATTTCCTGATTTGATATTGTACCACTCAAGCATCTTATAGTGAAATTACGGGCATATGGAATATCGTCCCAGTTTTGCGACTGTATTTGTGGCTTCCTGTCAGAGAGGTCACAGTTCTTAGTTACTGACGGAAAGTCATCGAGTTAAACAGAAGTGATTTCTGGTGTTCCACATGGTAGTGTTATAGGCCCTTTGCTGTTCCTTGTCGATATAAAGGACTTTGGAGACAATCTGAGCAGCCGTCTTAGGGTGTTTGCAGATAACACAGTCGTTTATTGACTACTAAAGTCATCAGAAGATAAAAAAAAAAAAAAATTGTAAAAGGATTTAGAAAAGATGTCTGAATGGTACGAAAATTGCCAGTTGACCCTAAATAACGAAAAGTGTGAGATCATCCACATGAGTGCTAAAAGTAATTCGTTAAACTTCGGGCCAACACGGGTGGTCGACCGGTTCTAGGCGCTTCAGTCCGGAATCGCGCGACCGCTACGGTCGCAGGTTCGAATCCTGCCTCGGGCATGGATGTGTGTGATGTCCTTAGGTTAGTTAGGTTTAAGTAGTTCTAAGTCTCGGGGACTGATGACCTAAGATGTTAAGTCCCATAGTGATCAGAGCCATTTGAACCATTTTTTGATAAACTTCGGTTGCACGAAAAATTAGTCTAATCTCAAAGCCGTAAATTCAACTAAATACCTAGGCATTACAATTAAAAACAACTTAAATTGGAAGGAACACATAGAAAATGTTGTGCGGAAAGCTAATCAAAGACTGCGTTTTATTGTCAGAACACTTAGAAAATGTTACAGGGTACTATGGAGACTACCTACACTACGCTTGTCTCTCCTCTTTCACAATACTGCTGCGCGGTGTGGGATCCTTGAAAAATAGGACTGACGGAGTACATCTAAAAAGTTCAAAGAAGGGCAGCACGTTTTGTATTATCGGGAAATATCGGAGAGAGTGTCACAGAAATGATAAAGTAAGTGAGGTGGACATCATTAAAAGAAAGGCATATTCCGTTGCGACGGAATCTTCTCAAAATTCCAATCACCAACTTTTTCCTCCGAATGCAAAAATATTTTGTTGACCTACATAGGGAGAAACGATGACCACGATAAAAAAGGGAAATCAGAGCTCGTACGGAAAGATATAGGTGTTCGTTCTTTCCGCGCACTGTACAAGATTGGAATAATAGAGAATTGTGAAGGTGGTTCGATGAACCCTCTGCCAGGCACTTACATGTGATTTGAAGAGTATCCATGTAGTTGTAGATGTAGATGTACCAGCATATAGTGAGACCTTCGGAGGCGGTTGTGCAGATTGCTGTACACACCAGTACCTCTAGTACTCAGTGGCACGTTCTCTTGCATTGATGCATGCTTATAATCGTCGTGGCATACTATCCACAAGTTCATCAAGGCACTGTTGGTCCAGATTGTCCACTCTTCAAAGAAGATACGGCGTAGATCGCTTAGAGTTCAAATGGCTCTGAGCACTAAATGACTTAACATCTGAGGTCATCAGTTCCCTAGAACTAAAAACTACTTAAACCTAACTAACCTAAGGACATCATACACATCCATACTCGAGGCAGGATTCGAACTTGCGAGCGTAGCAGTCGCGCGGTTCCGCACTGAAGCGCCTATAACCGCTCGGCCACCGCGGCCGTGTCCCTCGGAGTGGCTGGTGGGTAACGTCGTCCATAAACAGCACTTTTCAATGTATCACAGACATGTTCAATAGGGTTCATGTCTGGAGAACATGCTGGCCACTCTAGTCGAACAATGTCGTTATCCTGAAGGAAGTCATTCCTGAGATGTGCACGATGAGGACGCCAATTGTTGTCCATTACGACGAATACCTCTGCAATATGCTGCCGATACGGTTACAGTATTGGTCGGAGGATGCGTCGTACAGACATAACGGCACTTTGGATGGTGACCAGCGCTGTACGTCGGCCCCACATAATGCCACCCCAAAACAGCAGGAATCCTCCACCTCGATCCACTCGCTTGACAATGTGTCTAAGGCGTTAAGCCTGACCGGGTTGGCTCCAAACAAGTCTCCGAAGATTGTGTGGTTGAAGGCATATGCAACATCATCGGTGAAGAGAACGTGATGTCAATCCTGAGCGGTCCATTCGGCATGTTTTGGGAGCCATGTGTACCGTGATGCATGGTGTTGTGGTTGCAAAGATGGACCTCGCCATGGACATTGGGAGTGAAGTTGCACACCATGCAACCTATTGGTTGAGTTGTAACACGACGTCCTGTGGCTGCACGAATTGCATTATGTAACATGGTGGCGTTGTTGTCAGGGTTCCTCCGGGCCATAGTCTGTAGGCAGTGGTGATCCACTGCAGTAGTGGCTCTTGGGCGGCCTGAGCGAGGCACGTCATCGACAGTTCCTGTGTCTCTGCATCTTCTCCATGTCCGAACAACATCGCTTTGGTTCACTCCGAGACGCCCGCACACTCGCCCTGTTGAGGGCCCTTCCTGGCACGAAGTAACAATGCAGACGCGATCGAACCGCTGTATAGACTGTCTAGGCAAGGTTGAACTACACACAACACGAGCAGTGTACCTGCTTCCTGGTGGAATGACTGGAACTGATCGGCTGTCGGACCCCCACCGTCTAACAGGCGCTGCTCATGCATGGTTGTTTACATCTTTGGGCGGGTTTAGTGACGTCTCTGAGCAATCAAAGGGACTGTGTGATACAATATCCACAGTCAACGTCTACCTTCTGGAGTTCTGAGTACCGGTGTAACCACAAAACGTTTTTGAAGTGTGTATTTAGGCCACCGCCAGACCGTGACAAGTGATTTACTCTCGACACCTCAAGTCGGCAGTGCCATCAGTTCCGTCCCGCTTTATCAGGAGTTCAGTCGCTGAGCTGCAAGTTGGCATCACCAGAAGATTCTTCTGAGAGTTCCACCCTAAGAAATGACCCAGTTCGCAGAGGTCTTTACTAGCAGTGCGTCAGCCGCTATAAGCCGGCATTACCGGCCCATTGACGTCCCAGGTCTTCACGGTGTCGCCTACCACAGTGTAAGCACATCACACACAACGTCTCAGGACAGTTGTGATTATACATCCAAGGAGATCATAAATGAGTTTCGTTTGGTAAACAAAGTTATTCTTTTGAAGTGTCTTCGGTCACTGCTAAGTAAGAGGATACTCCACCAGCAGCCAGCTTTCCCAGTTCTTCGGAGAGAAATGCTTCTGCCACTGCGTTTTTCGTCTTTGAAACTTGTATGAATACCCTAAAAGGGTGTACGCTAAAACCACTCCTCCGCATAATGGGGCATTGCTGCAGTACACTTCCAACAAACTCAGTAGGAATTTTTGTCTTATTGCTGTACTTTATACGTAAAAACCTATTATTGTACAAAGCACCACTTCTTAACTAGGCTCAGCCATTTTATTTGTCTTCTCTAGCGGAGTTCTGCGGAACTGCGCAGCGGGAATTAAGTTTGTACCAAAACTGCACACACGTATACTGACAGCACACAAAAATGGCCACGACTGAATTTTGAATTACCCACCATGTCGCGCGGAAGACAGTCACATAACGAAGTGTATAGGCCATCTCATGAAACCAAAGAAGGCCTATAGTAGTGAGTTACATACTGGGATTAAAAGCTTTTTGACACTTAGCATAAGGAAGCAGCCTCTAAAAACATAGAAGGAAACAACGCAGGGTATTTCGTAATATTTCAAATCTACTACAGCCACTTCATTTCGTGACGTGATGTTTAGAGCGCTACTGTGTACGTACAGAATGAAGCAAATAGAAGTGGTCCGGACGAGTGGATGTGATTCGACGTGAATGTATGCACATAACCACACAATGTGATGCGCACACCACGTGTACTCCCGCCATGTTATCGACACTCAGTGCGTAGTGACGGCTGTGTCAGTGTTAGTACACTACTGCTACACCACGAAGGTGACGTGCTACAGATGCGAAATTTAACCGACAGGAAGAAAATGCTGTGATATGCAAATGATTAGCTTTTTAGAGCATTCACACAAGGTTGGAGCCGGTGGCGACACCTTCAACGTGATGACATGAGGAAAGTTTCCAAGCGATTTCTCATACACAAACAGCAGTTGACAGGCGTTGCCTGGTGTAACGTCGTTGTGATGCCCCGTGTAAGTAGAAGAAATGCGTACCATCACGTTTCCGACTTTGATAAAGGTCGGATTGTAGCCTATCGCAATTGCGGTTTATCGTATCGCGACATTGCAGCTCGGGTTGGTCGAGATCCAATGATTGTTAGCATAATACGGAATCGGTCGGTTCTGGAGAGTAATACGGAACGCCGTGCTGGATCCCAACGGCCTCGGCCGGCCAGAGTGGCCGAGCGGTTCTAGGCGCTACAGTCTGGAACCGCGCGACCGTTACGGTCGCAGGTTCGAATCCTGCCTCGGGCATGGATGTGTGTGATGTCCTTAGGTTAGTTAGGTTTAAGTAGTTCTAAGTTCTAGGGGACTGATGACCTCAGAAATGAAGTCCCATAGTGTTCAGAGCCATTTTGAACCAACAGCCTCGTATCACTAGAAGTCGAGATGACAGGCACCTTATCCACATGGCTGTAAAGGATCGTGCAGCCACGTCTCGATCCCTGAGTCAACAAATGGGGACGTTTGCAAGACAACAACCATCTGCACGAACAATTCCACGACGTTTGCAGCAGCATGGACTAACAGCTCGGAACCATGTGTGCTGTTGCCCTTGACGCTGCATCACAGACAGGAGCGCCTGCGATGGTGTACTCAACGATGAACCTGGGTGCACGGTTGGAAAACGTCGTTTTTTCGGATGAGTTCAGGTTCTGTTTACAGCATCATGATGGTCACATCCGTGTTTCGTGACATCGCGGTGAACGCACCTTGGGAGCGTGCATTCGTAATCGCCATACTGGCGTATCACCCGGCGTGATGGTATAGGGCGCCATTGGTTACACGTCTGGGTCACCTCTTGTTCACACTGACGGAACTTTGAGCAGCGGACGTTACATTTGAGATGTGTTACGACCTGTGGCTCTACCCTTCATTCGATCTCTGTGAAACCCCAAATTTCAGCCGGATAATGCACGACCGCATGTTGCAGGTCCTGTACGGGCCTTTCTGGATATGGAAAATGTTCGACAGCTGCCCAGGCCGCACATTCTCCAGATCTGTCACCAACTGAAAACGTGTGGTCAATGGTGGCCGAGCAACTGGCTCGTCACAATACGCCGATCAGTTCTCTTGGTGAACTGTGGTATCGTGTTGAAGCTGCAAGGGCAGCTGTACCTGTACACGCCATTCAAGCTCTGTTTAACTCAATGCCCAGGCGTATCAAGGCCGTTGTTACAGCCAGAGGTGATTGTTCTGAGTACTGATTATTCAGGATCTATGCACCCAAATTGCGTGTAAGTGTGATCACATGTCAGTTCTGGTATAATATATTTGTCCAATGAATACCCGTTTATCATCTGCATTTCTTCTTAGAGTAGCAATTTTAATGATCAGTAGTGTAGTACTAACGGTAGAGCAGTGGGTGAACGTTGTAGACACTTAAGTGACAATAAAGTCGTGGAAAAGTTGTGGGCAGTTATTTGCTGAGAAGTTAATAATGGTATCAAAGTGACAGCAAAGAGTGCCATGGAATCCATAGTCCGAAAATAGCGTTAGGCAGCATCTGCTTCCAAGAAGTTAAAAAAAAGAAAAGATTCCGAAATGTGTCCGCACACCAGAAAATGTTGCTGCAGTTGACCAGAAAATGCTTCACAGTCCTACCAAATCAACCCGACGTCTGTCGCAAGAGACCGGCATATCACATCCATCAGGTGGACGAATACTCCAGCTGGATCTGCAGGTGCATCCTTACCGAGTGTCTGTTGTTCATGCACTGAAACCAACAAATGCTCCTCAGCGGCTCCAGTTGTCTGAGTGGTCAGCAGCTCTTGGTCTCGCGGTTGCGTTCTCGCTTCCCGAGCACTGGGTCCCGGGTTCGATTCCCGGTGGGGTCAGCGATTTTCACCTGCCTCGAGATAACTGGGTGTTTGTGTTGTCCGTTTCATCATCATTCATGCACCTGGCGAGATTCGACTGGGTAAAGGTTGGGAATTTGTCCGGTCGCTCCACAAACCACACATCATCATCACCGTCAACAGTTTTGTGAGCGGCTGTTCACTGATATAATAGTGAATGGTTTGGACACAGACCTGTTCTTTATGTCTGATGAAGCCTGGTTTCACCTGAGTGATTACGTCAACTCACAGAATCGTAGGTTCTGGGCAGCACAGAAACCGCATAACTTCCACGGCACACCACTGCATGATCAGTAGGTTGGCGATACGTATGCAGTGTCTCTGCAAGCAGGAGTAATGGTTTCATCTTCTTTCATCAGACGCTGACTTTGACTCGTTACAGTGACAACATTTTGAAACCATTTGTAGCAGCGTTAAGGGGCTCCGGAACGCCCTATACTTGCAATGTTAAAATAACGCTTATAAATTACATCTTTCCTCACAAAGTATTTGAGGTAGGAAGTTGAACTTTTTACAGATTATTTATTGGAATATGGGCTACAATTTAACACAGGGATTTTACAAAATTTTAGTTCAGTTATTAAAGATGATTTTTTTTTTCAATTGTAATGAAAATTCACAACATTTTTTGCAATTTTTTATTTATATATTCAAAAATATACAGTTTTTTGGAAAAAGGCTGTGTTACATTATGCAGAAGGTACTGTGTAACATTTACTGAAAGTTTGAAACAAATATGTTTGGAAGATCCTTAGAAAACATGTAATTAGTATGAGAAAATAAAAGTTTTGGGAATCGAGCGACAAAGATTGGATTAAGTTTTTAGTGCATTCCAGGTCCATAGGATGGATTATCTTCATCCTCTGCAAACTCCTCCTCCAGCTTCCTCTTGTTCATCCTTCTGTTTACTCTTGCTTGTATTTCTAGACTCTTTACAGCCCTGTCTGCAGCCCGAAGGCGTTCCTTGTCTAAAGCAAGCATCGCTCGTTGTTGTGTTCGTAGATTTTGCTACCATTTTCTTCAGTTGCAGTTACTGCAACACTGTTCCAAAAGGTGGTCATATATGAACACTTATCACATTTCAGTTGTATTTCACTAGCAAGTCCTACGTGCTTTATTATGGAGAGTTCCAGACCAACTTCACTACAATGAATACATCTTACACAGTTTGCAAAAATTCCTTTGAGAACCGACATATCAAATATTTCATTCACATCCGATTAGCCCATAAAACATTCATAGTTTTCACTCATTGAACCAAGCTTCCTCTGTGAAGTATTTTCTTTCCCACTTTGACTGCTATGGGCAGGTGTACTTGAGAGGTTAGATTCACTCACTTGGTTATCGTCTTTATTGTTTACAGTAATAACACATACCTTTGGCTTTCCAACATTTCTCCTTTTCTTAAAAGCCTTCAGAGGATTTCTAATAACTTTACTTTTACTCATTATTATACTTCAACAAAACAGAGACTCAAGAAACACAATTAATTACGAATATTTTCGAGATAACGACAGAGTAAATAAACACGAAACAATCGACAATCACACCAGCGATATATATTGAACCATCACAGGTTAGCCACAACACATACTTTATCTCACATCACTAAAATGTACCTGATGAACACGGACGTTAATAATAACACCATTTGACAGCAGTTTAACAGCGCCACAGTGGGTCACGCCCATGTAGAACACATTTCAAAAAAAATTTAAAAATAGTTGTAGTCTTCGGAATTGAATAAATTATATATCTATTAAAAGGTAATAGTCTGCAGATTCAGAAAACGCAAAAAAATGGCTCTGAGCACTATGGGACTCAACTGCTGAGGTCATTAGTCCCCTAGAACTTAGAACTAGTTAAACCTAACTAACCTAAGGACACCACAAACATCCATGCCCGAGGCAGGATTCGAACCTGCGACCGTAGCGGTCTTGCGGTTCCAGACTGCAGCGCCTTTAACCGCACGGCCACTTCGGCCGGCAAAAAAAGTAAAAATTGAACTTTTCATGATTTTGAGCCTTTCCGGAGCCCCTTATAGGAGGAGGAAAAGATCTACAGTTACTTCCAACAGGATGGAGCAACTGCCTACACAGCCGGCCGAGCCTTGGAGTACGTTTAGACAATCTTCACGCCCGACAGAGTTGTTGGCAGAGGTCGGTCTGGTTGCGGCCCTGGCTGGCCACCGGTGTCACCTCACCTGTTAATGTGCCATAGCTTCGTGTGGGCAGCAACAACCTGCATAATCTTCAAGAACTGAAGCAGAACCTTTTGGATGAGACCCCCAGCAGTTCCAGCAATCCAGCTTCGATCCGCCTTCACCAACTTGCTGACCAGGGCCCAAAACTGCGAAGAGACGAATTGTGTTCACTTTCAACATCTGCTACTGAAAGGTTAGTGTTGTATTTCCTCCCCTCTGCTGTCATTCGTTGTAACCTCGAAAACTGTTCTCCGGGCCATTTTTATTCGCCCCACCGTGTAAATGGCTGTAGATGTAATGTAATGCATTCGTAACTCGGTGGGTTATTCGCCGGTCTTGTAGACAACTCCCTGGCTTCGTTCCATCAGTTAGTTTAATCGACAGAAGTGACGAAATTAATAGAACGAAAGGTTCACGGTTATTATAAGGATACGTCAGGCCGTCAAACGAGAACAGCATGTTACCTCTTTACTACTCAGTACTCAGTTCATAGGCGTTCAACATCAATGACTGTTTGGCGTCTGCGATGCAAGGAGTCTATAAGGGAACCACTCATTTTCTGCTACGTGCCACCGCTTCCCAGGGAGCTTCAATTACGTTTCAAAAACCATCAAGGGTTTCCGGCTCGGTGTCAGGCGAGCTTCCTTACCTGGTATGTTTCGTCTCCCGCCATAAGTTTTCAGCACGCTTTAGGTCTGATGCACAAGATGTCCGATCAACAGTAGAAATCTTAATCTGTTCTGTAAACCACTCCTGTCCCATGTTTGACATGTATACAAGAGAGTATTCCCACTGGGACCAGGTTGTTCCTTCACCATTAAACTGAACGTAGTATTATTCATAATGTTTGTATACTGGGCACCAGAAATTGGAACATCTGTCCACTGAAGCATTCCCAGTCCATGGGAACAAGCTCAGTCTGAAATTATTACCGGCACACGTCCACTGCGAGATTACTCATGACTGTATTTGTGGTCGAAAAGGATATCTTGGGCCCTGTATACTGGTACTGGAACATCAGTCGCTGAGGACGAAACCGATTCGTCGGAAGTATTACGATCCTCCACTTCCGATTGCCACTCTCTTCGCAAACGCTAATTGGTGGAGTTGATGATTATCACGGAGCCTGTTCTTGATGGTGGCACATTTGCTGAGTAGCCCTGTCTCCCGAAACGCTTCGACCGACCCTGTAAACGCAATGGTGAGTGTCAACGGCAGTGCGTTTAGAAAGGTGTTATGCTGTGACGTGTTGACAAGTTCATCATCTTGAACAGGTGTTGTAACGTGCCAAAGACCCGTTCCCACACGCCTGCTGGATTCTCCAGTACCTAGGTTGCGTCTTATCCGTCGTCATGCTGTGCGCTCAGGAACGCCATACAGTGTCTCGAACTCTGACGCCATTAAATTTCCTTCCTACGCAATAGTAATGACGCTATCATGAATAGCCTGTTGACAATGAGGTGACTATGAGGTGACTATGAGGCACAGCATATGAATAAGGTGACTAATTAAAGCGAATTCATGCAGGTTTTCGATCTCAATGCTGTAGCATAATTAGTTATTTTAGGACATACTTTTAGCTTACAAAACTGACTCACCTGACATGCTATTACTCTGTTACTGTGTAATATCAACGGAACTGTGTGAATAATTCTCACTTTTCTTTTTGTAGTCAGCCCTCTGACTGGTTTCATGCTGCAGCCCTCTCCTATGGCAAACATTTAATCTCAGAGTATCAATTGCAACCTACTTCCTTAGGCATTTGCTGGATATATTCCAATCTCTGTCTTCCTCTGTAGTTTTCGCCCTCTACAGCTCCACCTACTACCATGTAAGTTTTTCTCTAACGTTTTAACATATGTTCTCTCATCCTTTCCCTCTTGTCGTGTTTTCCATACATTCCTTTCCTCGTCCATTCTCAGGAGAACCTTCTCATTATTTATCTTATCAGTCCATCTAATTTTCAATATGCTTCTGTAGCACCACATCTCAGATGCTTGGATTCTCTTTTTTTCCGGTTTTCCCACAGTCGATGTCTCACTGACATACAGCGCTGTGCTCCAAACGTATATTCTCGGAAATTTCTTCCTCAGATTAAGCGCTATGTTTGATACTAGTAGACTTATCTAGACCAGGAATGTCCTATTTGCCATTTCTAGTCTGTTTTTTACGTCCTCCTTGCTCCGTTCGTCATAGGTTATTTTGCTGCTTAGGTGGCAGCATTCCTTAACTTCACGTACTTTGTGATCACCAATAGTGATGTTACGTCTCTCGGTTTTCTCATTTCTGCAACATCTCATCACTTTCGTCCTTCTTCGAATTACTCTCAATACATTTTCTGTGCTCATTTTACTATCCATTCCAATGAACAGATCATTTAATCCTTTAGACTTCCACTGATGATAGCTATATCATCAGGGAATGCTAAAGTCTATATTGTTTGACCTCGAATTTTAATCCCAGTTTGAACATTTTATTTTCGTCATTGCTTCTTCGACGTATAGACTGAACAGCAGAGGCGAAAGACTACTTACCTCTCCTATCGTTTTTCATTCGTGCTCTTTATTCTTTCACTGTTACTGTTCCCTGTTGGTTCTTGTACATATTGTATATTATCCATCTTTCCCTACAGCTTACCTCTATTTTTGTCAGGATTTCGTATAACTTGTACCATTTCGCAGTGTCGAATGCTTTTTCCAGGTCGACAAATCGTAAGAACGTGTCTTGTGTTTTCTTCGGTCTTGCTGTCATTATCAACAGCAACATTGTAACTGCCTCTCTGATGCCTTTCCCTTTCCTAAAGCTAAACTAATCGTCTTTCCCCCTATTTGTGACAAAAAGTGGAAGAAAATTTAATTTTTCGACCGCAGAGTGGTCATTCTCCATCAGACGTGACTGTCATCGTAGCCTAAAGTCTGTTGCAACTTCTGTGGGAAATTAGATAACAAATTTCTAAATCAGAAGACTTCTCTCTTACGACGGAGGAAAGACATTGACATTGATTCCAAACTGAGAAATGCTACTCATGAGGCCTGCACATCGTCTATTCAGCTACAGTGAACAGTCACGAATGCATATCCATTCAGTAACATGCATTTTATCTACAGATAATACCACATATTCCATTTTCAGAAAAGCTTTGGATCGTAACAAGAAGACTTTCTTTAAACTTTCGAAGTGATATGTCCTAGCATTTTTTCTGTCGAGTAATATGTCCTTGTATGCATATTTGCAAGGTTAATAGAAACTTATGGCATGTTGTCTTTCGTAAACTTCAGAGCTGCTCTGGCTGCGATTTGCGCCAGCCATTTTTCTTTTTGCCCAGTGCACCTGCAAAGAAGCAAAAAATTAATTTTTTAAATAACTTAAATGGAATATTTTGATTTTACACTGTGCAATAATTAGACTCCTTTCCCTACAAGAACGTTGGAATAATAACGCCTGGGGATCTGTGAGTGAACAGGAGTTAGTTGTTCCCGGTGAGCGCAGTGCCCAGCCGGCAATATCAGATTTCAGTGCGCGGCCTCGGCTGCGTATAGTGTGCCGGCAGCGAGATCCGGCGTGGTGTGTGTCCGAGGGGGGAGTAATCAGAGAACGGCAGGCCAGAGCGGAGCCCGCCACGCCATCTGCAGATTACACGCCGCGGGCGGTCACTTGGGAGACACGGCGTAGAGGCCCTCTAACGTGGCTTCTCTGGTTCTTAAATAAAGCAGCACAGTACGTGTCTGCGAGGAGAACTGCTCCGCTCCACCTGTCTTCCGGCTTGTATTTTTCAAGAGTCCCCTTGCTTAATTCTGTCATACAGCTTTAGTCACTAAAACTGCAATACTACGGAGTCAGCACGCAACAAACCTCAAGTTGGCATGAAATTTACTACATGCTCAGACTTACAAATGATTAGAATGTCAGCTCAACCATCCAGAGTAGGCGCGATAACGTCAGTCATATTCTGCATAAACTAATCGCTCTCAATAAACAATGCACCACATCTATTTCCTCGGACACTTTCGCTTGAAAAAAATGTGGAAATTGTGGTGCAGCACCGTTTCGTGAAGTCTCGAGAGGTGCCAGTGCGATACGTAGTCCTCAAAATAGCATCTGTATCGGAGATGCTTTTCAAAATGGCTCTGAGCACTATGAGACTTAACTTCTGAGGTCATCAGTCCCCTAGAACTTAGAACTACTTAAACCTAACTAACCTAAGACACCACACACATCCACTCCCGAGGCCGGATTCGAACCTGCGACCGCAGCGGTCACGCTGTTCCAGACTGAAGCGCGTAGAACCACTCAGCCACACCGGCCGGCTGTGTGTCTCAAGCCAAGGGTTCCCATTCAGTAGCGAAACACCACCTCTCTTCCGAAGACAAAGTTCAAAGACGCACCCTTAGGTGGTGAAGTCTTCTGGGGCCCTGAAAGTCATCTCCTGTTTGATGTCCTCCCTCATGGTGCAAACAATCAACTCTGAAGTGTGTTGTGCTACGCTCAGGAAACTGAAGAAACGAGTTCAGCGTACTCGCCGCCACAAAAATGCAAACGAACTTCTCCCTCTCCCTGACAACACAAGGCCTCACATACCTCTGCACAAAAAACTTCATTGGACCGTTCATTCTCGTTCACCCTACGGCCCGAATCTTGCAGTTTCAAGCTTCTATGTGTATGGCCCAATGAAAGATACACTCCGCAACAAGCAGTATTCGATGACGGAGAGGTTATGGGGAGTTATTTATCCAGCAAGACATCGGTTCCGACGTCGACCAATAGTGATATCCTGAGGGGATGCAGGCCCTCCCAATAAGCTGCCATGAGGCATCGCACTGAACGGCGATTATGTTAATTTCGAGGATACCATTTACTTTCTGTATCTACATACATACTCTGCAAGCCAAGGTATGGTGCATGGCGGAGGATACCTCGTACCACTACCAAAAATTTCCATTCTTGTCCGACTTCCAAACAGAGCGACGGAGAAACGACTGTTTATATACCTCCATACGAACCTAAATCCTGTTATCTCTATCGCCCTTATGCGAAATGAACGTTGGTGGCAGTAGAATCGTTCTGCAGTCACCTTCATATATCGATACTCTAAATTTCCTCAATAGTTCAAGAAGCTTCTCCGTCATACTCGAATTTTCTTTTTTAGATTTCACTCTTCGGACTGCTTTAATGCGGCCTGCCACGAATTCCTCTCCTGTGCCAGTCTCTTCATCTCAGAATAGCACTTCCAACCCACGTCCTCAATTATTTGGTGGATATATTCCAATCTCTGTTTATCCTGCACAGTTTATACCCTCTACAGCTGCCTATAGTGTCATGGAAGTTATTACCCGGTGCTTAACAGATGTCTCAGTAACCTGTCCCTATTTCTCGTCAGTGTTTTCCATATATTCCTCGCCGATTCTGCGGAGAACCTCCTCATTCATTACCTTACCTGTTCACGTAATTTTAAACATTCTTCTGTAGCACCACATCTCAATTGCTTCTTTTCTCCTCCGTTCCGATTATCCCACTGTTCGTGTCTCACTGTAATGCATAGCTGTGCTCCTAAAATATATTCTCAGAAATTTCTTGCTCAAATTAGGACATACACTATGTGATCAGAAGTATCCGGACTCCTGGCTGAATGTAACTGACAAGTTCGTGGCGCCCTCCATCGGTAATACTGGAATTCAGTATTGTGTTGGCCTCCCTTAGCCTTGATGACAGCTTGTACTCTCGCAGGCATATGTTCAATCAGGTGCTGGAGGGTTTCTTAGGGAACGGCAGCCCATTCTTCTCGGAGTGCTGCACTGAAAAGAAGTATCGATGTCAGTCGGTGAGGCCTGGCACGACGTCGGCGCTCGAAAACATCCCAAAGGTGTTCTATAGGATTCAGGTGAGAACTCTGTGCAGGCTAGTCCATTACAGGCCGTGCATTATGGAGAGGTGCTCGATCGTGTTGAAAGATGCAATCGTCATCCCCTAATTGCTCTTCAACAATGGGAAGCAAGAAGGCGCTTAGCACATCAATGTAGGCCTGTGCTGTGATAGAGCCACGCAAAACAACAAGGGGTGCAAACCCCGTCCATGAAAAACACGACCATACCATAATACCACTGTCTCCGAACCTTACTGTTGGCACTACACACGCTGGCAGATAATGTTCACCGGGAATTCGCCATACCCACACCCTGCCGTCGGATCGTCACATTGTGTACACCAGGCGAGGGGTAGGTTCGCATCCACCGACGTGATGTGTGACTTACGAGCAACAAAACGACCATGAATTCCTAGTTCTATCACTTCCCGCCTAACTGTCGTGGTAGTTGCAGTGGATCCTGATGCAGTTGGAATTCTTTGTGATGGTCTGGATAGATGTCTGCCTATTACACATTAAACCCTCTTCAACTATCGGCGGTCTCTCTCAGTCAACAGACGAGATCGGCCTGTACGCCTTTGTGCTGTACGTGTCCCTTCACGTTTTCACTCCACTATCACATCAGAAACAGTGAACCTAGGGATGTTTACGAGTGTGGAAATCTCGCGTACAGACGTATGGCACAAGTGACACCCAATCACCTGCCCACGTTCGAAGTCGGTTAGTTCCGCGGAGCGCTCCATACTGCTCTCTCACGCTATCAAATGACTAGTGAGCTCGCTGATATGGAGTACCTAGCAGTAGGTGGCAGCACAGTGCACCTAATATGATGAAGTATGTTTTTAGGTGTGACCGGATACTTTTGATCACATAGTGTATGTTTGACGCAAGTAGACCTCTCTTGGCTACGAATGCCCTTTGTGCCAGTGATAGTCTGTTTTCAATGACCTTCTTTCTCCGTCCATCTTGGGTTATTTTGCTGCCTAGGTAGCAGAATTCTTTAGCTTCAGCTACTTCGTTATCACCAAGTATGACGTTAAGTATCTTGGTGTCATCAGCTCTGCTGCTTCTAAGTACTTTCGTCTTTCTTTAATTTACTCTCAATCTAAGTTCAGTGTTCGTTAGACTGTTCATTCCACTCAACAGATTGTGCAGTTCTTCTTCACTTTCGTCCGCAGCTCGTGGTCGTGCGGTAGCGTTCTCGCTTCCCACGCCCGCGTTCCCGGGTTCGATTCCCGGCGGGGTCAGGGATTTTCTCTGCCTCGTAATGACTGGGTGTTGTGTGATGCCCTTAGGTTAGTTAGGTTTAAGTAGTTCTAAGTTCTAGGGGACTGATGACCATTGATGTTAAGTCCCATAGTACTCAGAGCCATTTGAACCATCTTCACTTTCACTGAGGATAACAATGTCATCAGCGAATGTTAACACTGATATTCCTTCACAGTGAGTTATAGTCACCTTTTGAACTTTAGTTTTATTTTCGTCATTGCTTCTCCGATTAACAGATTGAACAGCAGGGGCGAAAGTCTTACACCCTTTTTAACCAGTGCATTTCGTTCTTGGTCTTCCACTCTTGTTATTCGCTCTTGGTTCATTTACATATTGTATGTTACCAGTCTTTCGCTATAGCTTATCCCTATTTTCAGATCGTCTTGCACCATTTTACGTCCTCGAGCGATTTTCCACATCTAATAATCCTAAGAACATCTTTTTATTTCTCGTTATTCATGTTTTCACCCTCAACCGCGACGTCATAATTACCTCTCTGGTGCCTTTTACCTTTCCTAAAGCCAAACTGATCGTCATCTAACACATCCTCAATTTTCTTTTCCCATCTTCTGTATGATGTTCTTGTCAGCAAAGTGGATGCTTGAGCTGTTAAGCTGTTTGTGCGATAATTCTCGCACTTGCCGGTTGTTGCAGTGTTCAGAATAGTGTGGATGATATTTTTCTCAAAGTGAGATGGTATACCACCAGATTCAAACATTCTATTCAACAATGTGAGAAATCGTTTTGTTTCCATTTACCTCGACGGTTTCAGAAATTCCGATGGAATGTTACCGATCCTTTCTGCCTTATTTGATTTTAAGTCTTTCAAAGCTCTTCTAAACTCTCATTCTAATACTGGATGCCCTGTCTCTTCTCCACTGGCTCTTGTTTCTTCTACCACGTCATCAGATACGTCTTTCCCCTCATAAGGCTCTCAATGTACTATCGTGCTCAAAAGTATCCGAATAACTGGAATTGCGTTTCGGATGATTTGCATGCAACACTATAACGTAACTGCCTTGCTGGCTCTCTGCTCTCTTAGCGCTACAGTCGTTTGACTATACAAAATGCTTACTTCAAGGGGGTGCAATAGGTATCTGATCTTTATGGCTATCAATCCAGATGCAAATTAATAGCATGACAGTGCAAATATCACAAAATACGTTATTTCAGAGATGGCACCACCATTACGCTTGCAGACTCAACTTTATTGGAGCAAATGACATACGGAAACCAACTTTCATCTTCAAATTACTTTGCGAATATTATTTAACTGGACTGTCCCCTCCCCCCCCTCCCAGTTCAATCCAGTAATTATTTTCTCTGTTAACTAACTACAAACGATCTTAAATATGGTTTCAATCAGAAGTAACAAAGTGTGAGCTGCTTTAAACTTGAAATGATAAAGCATAAAATTATGTGATGGATGCGGACTCGAGCCCAACACCTAATCGGATTGTTAACTAACAACTATCAAATAATAGAAATCGTAATTTTTTCCATTAATGAGCTGATTGAAACTCAAATGACGAGACGAAGAAATTTCGACTTACCAGGATTTGAATCCAGCACCTATCGTCATTGACCTCTAGTCACAAACAGACGTTAAAAATAGCTTTTTTTCGCCAGTAGTGAGATATGCACGTGTCTGAGACGGAAATAACATGACGCAAAGTACTGCGCTGACTGGAAGTCGAGCCCTGCATATATCGCTGTTGTTGTTTATGGGTCCTCTAGCTCTGACTTCCTAGCAGTTCTGCTCAAGCTAGAGAGGATTCTTGGCTCACTTTATAGCAAGTATCAAAAGTTAGTCGTATGTAGTGACTTCAATGTTAATTTTTTATGTGATTCTGCAAGAAAAAAGCTTTTGGAAGATCTAAATTCAAGTGATCTGATGCACACACTATTTTTCCCAACCGGATTGTTGGGGAACAGTAACAGAAACGTAGGCAGCATTTTTATTCATTCTTCATTATTAGATGGGCATTCTGCGAGGAAAAGTGCGAATAGTCTTTCAGACCATGATGTAAAAATTTAGCACTAAAACGTTTTTATCCTCAAAGAAATGTTAAATATAACTACAAACTATGTAGAAAAGCTAATCCAACGGCAATAGAGAGTTTTTTAAACTTCGTTTAAAAACAAGAGTGTCAGAATGTTTACAGTGCTAGTAACACATTTCTCATGCTTTTTAGAAGTTGCTTTCCATTAGAACGTTCAGAACGGGCTACTATCAGTAAAAGGGAGCCTGAGTAGCTGGCTAGTGGGATATCTTCTAGGACAAAATGGGAATTATATCAAAATGTTAGAAATATCACAATAGAGCTAGTCCATTACAAACAGTACTGTAAGGTGCTTCAAAACAGTTTTATGAAAGCAAAGAGTATGTGGTACGCTAATAGAATAGCTAATTCACAGGATAAAATTAAAACCATATGGTCAGCCGTGAAGGAAGTCTCTTCTCAGTAGCATAAGGTCGAGGATATAAAGTCAGTATGTAGAAATAATGTTTCTGTTACTGATAAATCAGATATATGTACTATATTTAACATTCACTTTCTGAATGTAGCTGATGATTTAAATAAAAACATAGTTTCTGCAGGGAATGATATAACCCTCTTGGAAAACGTCTTTCTAAGACTGATATTTGGAATACTATTCGGTGGTACTGACAAGGAGGAGAGTGAGTCAATATTTAAATCACTGAACACTAAGGACTCTCAAGCATATGATGGAGTATCTAGGAGAATACTAAAGAACTTTGCTGCGTATGTTAGTCCTGTCAGGAATGGTTACTTTCCTGAACGATTAAAGTACTCGGGAATAAGGTCGCTTTATAAAAAAAGGAGAAAGGAAAATGCAAACTAATTTAGACCTGTTTCTTTGCCGTCAGTGTTTTTGCTGAAGTTGTTGAAAGGGATGCGTATGTAAAGTTAATGATCATTTCACTTCACTTAATTTGCTTTGAAATGTACAGTTCGGTTTTAGAATTGATTTAACATGTGAAAATGTTATATTCTCTTTTCTCTCTGAGGTACTAGATTAAGGAATATCTTTCGAACGTTGGGCATTATCTTTATTTTACTAAAGTGTATGATTGTGTTGGTCACAAAATATTGCTGTAGAAGTTGGACCATTATGGAATATGGGGAGTAGCTCACAATTTGCTCACCTCTTACTTTAAGAACAAACAGTGAAAGGTCATTCTCCACAGTAAAAGGTCAATCTCCACAGACTGAGAAAGGCTGTGATGTGGCGTTTGAGTGGAGCACAGTTAAGTGGTCGGTGCCCCAAGGATCAACGGTAGGGACACCCCTGTTCCTTATTTATAAAAATTATATGTTTTCTAGTATACTAGTACTACAGTTGGCTGATGACACTAGCTTGGTAGTAAATGATGTTGTGTGTATTGTTGGCACTGTTTCAAATAGCGCAGTTCATGTATCAGATCACGGGCTGTAGAAAATTAACTAATTCTAAACACAGTTAGACTCAGTTTTTACAGTATCTAACACACAATTCTACACAACTTGTCGTTTTAATTATTCAGAATGGACATAGGATTAGTAACATTAAACAGTTCTAATTTCTAGGTGCTCGGATAGATAGTAAACTGACGTGAAAAGGTCATGTTCACGATATTGACAGAGACTTAATACTACCATTTTCACTATTGCAACAGTATCTGAAGTAAGTGATAGTTCGACACGAAAAGTAGTCTGCTTTGCTTATTTTCGTTCGCGCATGGCGTATGGTATTACATTTTGAGGTAACTCTTCCCATTCTCAAATGGTATTTCTGGCTCAGAAACAGGCGGTTGGGGCAATAAGCGGCGTAAGTTCGCGAACCTCTTGTCGACCACTATACATTAGTTTCGGTATTCTGACGTTGGCCTCTCAATATTTGTATTCTTTAATGTCGCTTCTTGTTAACAATATCAACTTATTCCCAAGAATTAGTAGCTTCATTCAGTTAGTACTAGACAGAAATCCAATCTGCATTTGGATCGCACCCCTTGCGCAGAATGGTGTGCAGTATTCTACTGCAGCCATTTTCAGCTAGCTACCACAAAAATTCAAAAACTCGTAATAGTAATCCACGCGCTTTCAAAACTAAGAGGATAAATTTCTTCCAGGTTCACTCCTTGTATTCTGTCGGTGAGTTCCAAGACAAATTAAATTGTTTCCTGTGTTACACTGTTGATTGCGTTTATATAAACTTACAGCTTGTCTAATTTTTAGGATTTATAAACATTTTATTTTACCTAGCATTACTTCTCTGTTGTACTTCCTTGTACTGGCACGTCCCATGACCATGGAGACTTGCTCATCTATTTGATCCCATGAAGCTACACGGATAAAATAAAAAAAATAAATAAATAAAAATAAAAATGATCTTCGTGGAATACACACGAAGTGACGTTGAATATTGAATTATTTTTCACGAGTAACTAGTGGGATGCTTGAACCTGAAATGATACATCGAAAGGTTCTGTGTGTGACTGGGAGCTGAAACAGGTTCCAATTGTTGTTAAAAACGCACGGAGAGGTATCAAAAATCATAACCGTTTGTCACCTGTACTGTAGTCGTGTCGGGAAAAAATCTTCGGTCAGCTTTTATCAGTGGTGAGGCGAGGACGTGTGCTGCATCCCGCCAACGAGTCCGCACGCGAGTACTTAGTGTTACATCCTCGTCGCTTGTGGGCTATTTTTGTTTCCTACGGTCAGGGCACTGAGGCACACTTCTATAGGCAAGACACAATAAAGACCACTTTATAGCCGAACCACGCCGGACCACGTGTTTAGGTGAGGTGTACATTCGAGACTATCTCTGAGGGGATTCATCTGTCATTGCGGACAATTTTTCCATCACCGCCAGTATCGTTTATGTAAAGCGACATCGGCGGTCATGTACACTGTCGTGCCCAATAAATACGCCAAACCAGCTAAATTCAGACACTCCTTCGGTAATATCGCAGCCATCACCGTGGACCTGGTCCACCGACACTGCGAGTATCTGAGCTTCCTCATGATGTGCCCGAAACGTTGAGGCAGTTTTATGACCATGTGGCATTGTAATCAACCATGTGGCGGCAAAATGGCGACGTAAAAATTCTACAACGGAGTAAGGCGGCGAAAGGAAACAGTAGTTTCAGGAGGGCAGGACGCCACCACGTCGGAGCTTCACATGACTGCGACGGTGACTACTACGACCACCAACCACCTGTCATTGTATCTCAGGAGGAGATAGACGTGGGCTCCAGGGTAATGAGGTACTAAAGGAACGTCCACCGCACACCGATACTGACGTTCATTTCCGTAAACAACATTCACATCAGCGCCACCACAAAAAAAAAAACAGCGCCAGGATCCTTCTTACGAACGTCTCCTTCGCACGTTTGGACTGGAAGAGGACAACGATGATGAAGGTAGTGTGTGAATGCTACAACCTGAAATGACGTCAGACCAGCATTCAAACTACGACACGCATTCTTCATGGAGACTTTAAGGAGTTAGGTATCTTGAGGTAACAATGAAATAACGGAACTGCATCAGACCGTGCCAAAGGAAATATCCCAGTTAGAATCCCAGTCCAGAATCAATATATTCAACATCCCAAAATCAGATACCATTAGAAATATGGGTCTGTTGACTATACATAGCGGTTCACCCATAAAAATATATATTCAAAGATGTAAACAACCATTCATGAGCAGCGCGTGTTAGACGGAGGGGGTCCGACAGCTTATCAGTTCCAGTCATTCCACCAGGAAGGGGGTACACTGCTCGTGTTGTGTGTAGTTCAACCTTGCCTAGACGGTCTATACCGCGGTTCGATCGCCTCCGCATTGTTACAAGTGCCAGGAAGGGCTCTCAACAAGGGAAGTGTCCAGGCGTCTCGGAGTGAACCAAAACAATGTTGCTCGGACATGGAGGAGATACAGAGTGACAGGAACTGTCGATGTCATGCTTCGCTCAGGCCGCCCAAGGGCCACTACTGCAGCGGATGACTGCTACCTACGGAATATGGCTCCGATGAACTCTGATAGCAACGCCACCATGTTGAATAATGATTTTCGTGCAGCCAGAGGACTCCGTGTTACGGCTCAAACCGTGCGCAACAGGCCGCATGATGCGCAACTTCACTCCCGACGTCCACGGCGAGGTCCTTCATTACAAGCGCGCCATCATGCAGCGCGGTACAGATGGGCGTACCAACAAGCCGAATGGAACGCTCAGGATTGGCATCACGTTCTCTTCACCGTTGAGTGTCGTATATGCCTTCAACCTGACAATCGTCAGAGACGTGTTTGGATGCAACCCGGTGCAGCAAGGTGGAGGTTCCCTAGTGTTTTGGGGTGGCGTTATGTGGCGCCGACGTACGCCGCTGTTAGTCATGGATGGCGACATAACGGCTGTACGTAATGTGAATGCCATCCTCCGACCGATTGTGCAACCTTATCGGCAGCATATTGGCGAGGCATTCATCTTCACCGACGACAATTCGTGCCCCCATCGTGCACATATTGTGAATGACTTCCTTCACGATAACGACATCGCTCGACTAGAGTGGCCAGTATGTTCTCCAGACATTAACCCTATCGACCATACGTGGGATAGATTCAAAAGGGCTGTTTGTGGACGACGTGACTCACCAGCTACTCTGATCTACGCTTAATCGCTGTTGAGGACAATCTGGACGAACAGTGCCTTGATGAACCGGTGGATAGTATGCCACGACGCATACAAGCATGCATCAATGCAAGAGGTCTCCTCCAACAACCCAGCCAAACCCAATGCGTGGTTTCCATGCTAGAGACCATTTATTTAATCATACTTTGTTACAGAGGCGGCGGTTCTTTACACACTGTACCATGCAGCCACAATGTGTCTAATAGTGTATATTAAATACGACAGTATGCCATCTTAGGCACTCTATAACATTAAAATACTTAATAATGGCATTTTAAGCCGAAATCATCATCGTGTAAATGTAACACTGGAAATAAAAAAACAGTCTAACGGCGGTACTGACGTCAAAGGAAAAAAGAAGTAAGAAAGAGATGCTCGTAGGGTTCTTGTATTGCGCAGTCCCCAACAAGCCATGGACCCATGATGTCAATAAGGCACTGCGCAAGCTGGTGGTGCCTCCATAGTAGTGTGGCCTTTGTTTGCGTGGAGCAGACGGGGTTCTCTGGTCCAGCTGAACCAGCAATGACTGGAAATGTTTATTTTCAGCTACCTGGATGCCATTTACTGCCATTTATGGGCTTCACGTTTCCAAATAACGATGAAATTTCTATGAGCGAGAATGCGCGATGGCACCAAGCCACAACAGTTTGCAATAGGTTTGAAGAACATTCTGGACAGTTCGAATGAACGATTTGGCTAACCAGATTACCCGGCATGAATCACATCTATCATTTATGGGACATAATCGAGACGTCAGTTCATGCATAAGATACTGCACCGGTGACAATTTCGCAATTATGGAAGGCTACAGAGGCGGCATGGCTCAATATTTCTGAGGAGACTTCCAGCGAGCTGTTGAGTCTATGCCAGGTGTAGCTGCTGCACAATGGCGGGCAAGAGAACACGATATTAGGAGACATCCCATGAGTTTTATCACCTCGGTGTTTTGTCAACACACAATGACGGAAGTGGAAAATGTTACACCATGGAAACCTCGACCGAACCCTACCAAATGATGATATGGAATTTCTGTTGCGGTTGGGCATGTTTATCAAAATTTTATCCACGTTCTCAGCATCTTTCGTACCGAAATAAGTCATTGCTACAGATGGAGAATGGTGTGAGCACATGATGGTTATAGCGTGTACGTCACGTTAGTAGAACCGTTCAGAGGAAGCCGCAGGACAGCTTCGTTAACGGTGGCGCACTTGCACCTGATCCACATCTTTCGGACTCCGAGAAATTTCCAATTATTGGCAGGAAGTGCGTGGGAGCTTCATACTTACATACCGCACAAAGGGCTGTAGAAAGCTTATACCGATGTAACGAGAAGAGTAGGCAAGGGCTCTTGGAACAGGGCTACCCACAACTAGAAGGTTGTAGAATACCCGAGAGGTTCTGAAGAATAAATTAGTAACAACAGCTGAATTAGTGATAGAGGTTACAGGCAAAGTGCTTCCACGAATCTTGAGGAACAGATTTCTGGAAGTAGGATTGAAGTCTATTGTTGCCACGAGTCGTTTACCGCTAATACCTTGCCACAGAGCCTGCCATGTTGTAGAGCCGGAGTGAACAGGAACTGTAAGTGACATTTTTGGGTGTTCACCGATAAGCCTCCCGTCTGTTCAGTCAGATCGACACCAAGGTACCTGTAGACAACCTGAAGAAATGGCACTAGCAGCAGCTATTATTGATACACGTTTTTAACTAAGCAATCACGGTGTGTGGAACTATTTGATACAACAGGACTGATTCGGTAGCTGAAGTGAGGCTGAATGTTGGACGGTTGTCAGAATCCTGAGGACCAGAGAGAGAGCAGCACAAGAAACTGTACTGCAGTTCCACCATAGACACCTCGAGGAAGGTACACATCCTTGAGCAGCCCACTCGACCGCTTGACTTTTCACCCTTAAAGCATGCTTTGGGTGCAAGGAGATGACATAGTATAATACTAGCCTCCAACCAGCAATCGTGATGAAGTCATACTGCATGGGAGTCAGTCATGACAGCAAATTCCTCAAAATGACGTTCGGAGGCTGTTTGTTTCCATTCCACATTGAATGTAAGAGACTACTCGTGTCACTGGCGTCACACCAGTTGACGGTGCAGCAAAAGGGTACCAATATCCGTAATTCCTACTAAATATTTTTGTTGTTTGGTTGATTTGGGGGAAGGGACCAAACAGCGAGGTCATCGCTCCCATCGAAAGGGAAGGAGGGGGAAGGAATTAGGCTGTCCCCTATCAAAGGAACCATCCCAGCATTTGCCTGAAGCGATTTAGGGAAATTATAGGGGAATTACGGAAAACCTAAATCACGACGGCCGGACTTGGGTTTAAACCGCCATCCCCCCGCATGTGAGTCCAGTGTGCTAATATCGGCGCCACTTCCTTCGGTGATTTTTATTATTTAAGCAACCGGCTTCGACAACGAGTATCGTGCGTTTGGAGGGTACACGTTGACAAAACGGAACTCCATGGTATCCAGTTCAGTAAACAAAAAAAATGGTTCAAATGACTATTAACATCTGAGGTCATCAGTCCCCTAGAACTTAGAACTACTTAAACCTAACTAACCTAAGGACATCATACACATCCATGCCCGTGGCGGGATTCGAACCTGCGACCTCAGTGGTTGCGCGGTTCCAGACTGAAGCGCCTAGAACCGCTCGGCCACATCGGTCGGCTTCAGTAAACACTGACGGAAATTACATGAATGAATTTCTCTAATAACATACATAAGTGGTTAACTTTGGAGTAACACAGGTTAATGCAAGCGATAAATAAGCCACTGAAAATGTGAAATGATCATACACTAATAAGCGGTGTAACCGCAATGTTGAATGCAAACACGAAAACGTACATGCATTGTGTTATACAGCTGATGGATGTCAGTTTGTGGGATGGATTCCCATACCTGTTGCACTTGGTCGGTCATTGCAGGGACGGTTGATGCTGGTTGTGGATGACGCTGGAGCTGTAGTCCAATGACGTCCCAAATGTGCTCGATTGAAGACAGATCTAGCGATCGATTACGCCAAGGCAACATGTCGACTCTACTTGGAGCATGTTCAGTGTAACAATAATGATTTTATTGTCATTAATATAAGCTCAAGAAACAACAAGAAATTTACCCTGGGTTCTTAATGACCACAGTGCTACTCTGTGCAAAAAATCATGACTAAATTTTAGTTTGTTGTATGAACCAAGTATTGTTGTATGTAAACTGTCTCAGAGGGAGAAAGTCTTACATCGTGAAAAAAAAGCATTAAAAACAGGAGTGATATGATTTTCCACGTGCTTATGGGGTCATATGTGCTAGGAAGGGTAAAACAGCTGATGGAAGAAACCCTAACACCAGGTACAAAAATAAGAACGGAATAAAATTTTTAATTGTTATGAGCGTTTCATACAACAGCTATTCAGAATAGCATTCATCATTCTATTTGCATTAAAGAAACAACGAATTTAAGTTGGGGTCACATGGACCCCAGTGGTACTCAGAGCGAAAATCATCAATAAAATTTAATGTGTTGTAAATAAAAATGAATGGAAATATCATCGGATGCAATTCACTCAGAGAGAGAAAGTCATATATTTTGGAAATAATTGTTTTGAAAACAAGGGAGACACACACATCCAAGGTGTTTAAGGGTCATATTAATCGCAGTGGTGCTCAGAGGATCAAATAATAAAAATTTTGTATTCTTTTTCTACGAGTATTTTGATCACCTGCGGTGCTGCATCCACATGATGGATCTACAGAAAATAATGACAGTGATGCTAATGAGGGATCTCAATTCCGAATTTAATGAATGTTGCGTGACTAATATCTCCAAAAATTTTGATAGATGTTGGACACGGGGCCTCGTGTTTCTGTTTCCGTCAGAGAAACGTGAAATAGATTTTTTTTTCTACTGCAAAATTTTACCTCCCATTCGTATGTAGCCGTCCTTTCGCATAATTAAAACCTGTGATCGTAGATTATACTAAAAGACCTTGCTGTGTAGTAACACGTCATTGTTGATGATAACTTCTGGGATATGGCTGCACACTGTAGAATTCCATCACGGAAGAAGGCCTCAGCAAGAAGACTGGAACGTTAGATCGGAAAATTTCGAAAGAATGACACAGTCCCAATACCGAAGAGTTTATAATAGCATCGAGAACGCCTTGAAAGCTTCTTTTAAAACTTTAGCTATTGTTTGTATCATATAAATCAATGCATACTGCCAACCGACAATTCTGTTTTTTTACAGTACCCTAATTATTTTCATAGGAATGCGGAGAAATCAGATTAATTTAAATCCTTTTATTTGTTACACCACAACTGGATATCTGTCGTCTATAATGCAGTTCCACTTATCAAAGAATGCGTAATCCTGCAAAGCACTTGCAGTAAAGTCAGACGAACTGGTTCGTTTTCATGTCATTCCTAGTAAATTCTCAACATGCAGCCTTGTCTTGCTCATTGAGCAGACCTCAGTTTTTGAGTAAATTTTGCTCCAAAAGTCACTGTCTCGCCGCTGTGAGTAAAAACTGATAACATATGCCACACACTAATTTAAGTTTCCAGTGTGAGACACATCGAAAACCAAGTTTAGCAAATTCTCTTTTGCTTACTAAATATTGTCCAACTCATTGCGACTCTTCTCTTTATTTATTTTACGTCTAACTAGGCTTTGTTTTCAGCCACTCCAACTTCAAAAACTCATTAACTGAACCCATAGCTTCGTTGTTAGTTTCTACTATTTCCCTTCTCACGAAGTGACTGAATTTTATTATAATTTCACTCTAAATTTTTCAAATTTCCAGTAAGATTTCTTGTGTTACGCACGAGTATATCCATTAACTATGGAATTTCGTATGCCCAGAGACAAACTGTGCAATGTCATCTCAATATTAGTCATAAAAACGCACACAATGCGCCTCAAGGCTTTTGATGCGGTACTGAACCGAAAGTGCAGTATTACTATTACTACCGATCCATCTCCAAATTAAATGTTTGAAGTTTTGGATCAGATTACTTGTACGAGGGCAGTTCAATAAGTAATGCAACACATTTTTTTTCTGAAACAGGGGTTGTTTTATTCAGCATTGAAATACACCAGGTTATTCCCCAACCTTTTAGCTACACAACACTATTTTTCAACGTAATCTCCATTCAATGCTACGGCGTTACGCCACCTTGAAATGAGGGCCTGTATGCCTGCACGGTACCATTCCACTGGTCGATGTCGGAGCCAACGTCGTATTGCATCAATAACTTCTTCATCATCCGCGTAGTGCCTCCCACGGATTGCGTCCTTCATTGGGCCAAACATATGGAAATCCGACGGTGCGAGATCGGGGCTGTAGGGTGCATGAGGAAGAACAGTCCACTGAAGTTTTGTGAGCTCCTCTCGGGTGCAAAGGCTTGTGTGAGGTCTTGCGTTGTCATGAAGAAGGAGAAGTTCGTTCAGATTTTTGTGCCTACGAACACGCTGAAGTCGTTTCTTCAATTTCTGAAGAGTAGCACAATACACTTCAGAGTTGATCGTTTGACCATGGGGAAGGACATCGAACAGAATAACCCCTTCAGCGTCCCAGAAGACTGTAACCATGACTTTACCGGCTGAGGGTATGGCTTTAAACTTTTTCTTGGTAGGGGAGTGGGTGTGGCGCCACTCCATTGATTGCCGTTTTGTTTCAGGTTCGAAGTGATGAACCCATGTTTCATCGCCTGTAACAATCGTTGACAAGAAATTGTCACCCTCAGCCACATGACGAGCAAGCAATTCCGCACAGATGGTTCTCCTTTGCTCTTTATGGTGTTCGGTTAGACAACGAGGGACCCAGCGGGAACAAACCTTTGAATATCCCAACTGGTGAACAATTGTGACAGCACTACCAACAGAGATGTCAAGTTGAGCACTGAGTTGTTTGATGGTGATCCGTCGATCATCTCGAACGAGTGTGTTCGCACGCTCCGCCATTGCAGGAGTCACAGCTGTGCACGGCCGGCCCGCACGCGGGAGATCAGACAGTCTTGCTTGACCTTGCGGCGATGATGACACACGCTTTGCCCAACGACTCACCGTGCTTTTGTCCACTGCCAGATCACCGTAGACATTCTGCAAGCGCCTACGAATATCTGAGATGCCCTGGTTTTCCGCCAAAAGAAACTCGATCACTGCCTGTTGTTTGCAACGCACATCCGCTACAGACGCCATTTTAACAGCTCCGTACAGCACTGCCACCTGCGGGAAGTCAATGAAACTATACGAGACGAAGCGGGAATGTTTGAAAATATTCCACAAGAAATTTCCGGTTTTTTCAACCAAAATTGGCCGAGAAGAAAAATGTGTTGCATTACTTATTGAACTGCCCTCGTAGATAAGTTAGTCCATTACATCCCTAAAACCCTCTTCTCATTTGCGCAGCACAAGTGTATTATCTCTTCGTAAAGGTGCCTATGTTGTCGGTGACCACGCAGCAGTGTGCGCGTCGTGCGGGCTGATTTCACATCCAGCGCGTGTGACAGTGACGGAGCGGCCACATTCAGACTCTGACTGAGATGAATGGCGCACCTCTGTAACCGAATAAGCCAGCCAGAACGCCATTCCGCATCAAAACAGTAAACGTCACCCAAAAATTTGTTTTGCTGCCATTATCTCGCGCAATGCTGATGAATGTAACAGGAGCAAATTTCGAGCAGGGTACACTGATTACGAAATATTCAGCTGATAAAAAATGTAAAACTGCACACAAACAGTAAAAAAGACATTTCGACTGGAAATGCCAACTACGATTCCACCGAACATCTATGTTCAAGTAAAATATTACTTTCTGGAATATCTATTGTTGTATTAAGGCCTTGACCTGTGTCTATCAGAACATAATCTTGGAGGATTATGAAACCTGTAATTACCAGCTCGTTGATTCATTTCATATTTAACTAAAAGCAAGCATAAAGTAATATTTGTCAGGGTAGTTTTCGCACTGAGTAATATACTGAATAGAATGAAATTCCACAGGGTTCGATACTGTGTCCGATCGAGATTTCGCTGTGTATAATTGATAACCCCTATTATACTGATAAATCACAAACAGTTCCCTTTGTTGATGATGAAAGATTTATAATCGCTATCATTACCTCAGCACAAGAGAAGTAAAGCTCAAGAAATATAATTGATTGGTGTGATTCTTCAGTTTCTCCCGGCGAATTTGTTGATCGACAAAAAATGTCTCTGAGCACTATGGGACTTAACTACTGTGGTCATCAGTCGTCGATCGACAGTCCACGGTTGTAGTGCCGGTTCATAATGTACATCGGTCACAACACTTCAGCAATGAGACATGTCGCCATTATATGGAAGGCATCTGGCCCCAAGGAAGGGTCGATATCGTTGACTTCTTTACACAACTTCATACAACCCAACATCAAATTCGCTATGGAGACCCATGCAGAAGGAAGAGCACCATCCGTGGACGTCTTGGTCAAGAGAAGATGTGATGGCACCCTGAGCCACGGTGTGTGTCGGAAGCGGTACTTACATGCAGACAGCTGCCACCACCCTTCTCAGAGGGGTACCAAGAACGCTACTACACAGAGTGCGAACCATTTCAGACGCAGAGAGTCTGCCGCAGGAAAAATAGGCCATTGCAGAACACAGCATAAATGAAGAACACACCTTCAACTTCGAAAACACGGAGGTACTGTGCCGAGCATCTGGCTTCTGGGAAAGCGTTATCAGAGAATCCATAGAAATGAGGATTCACGACAATCTGGTCAATAAAGATGAGGGATACCAACTCAGCGCCGCATGGAACCCTGCGATAGAGGCAATCCGTCCGGCTAGAGACCCGAGAAACCTTCATCAAGAGGAACTTATTTTCACAATAAAACACTTTGAAAGGTAAAAACACTGTGTTCGACCGAGGCCCAAATAGGTGTCTTTGGGGACAAACCTTACGGCTTCAATCTATCATGTCTTCAGTTCCCTAATATCCAAACCCCTGCGTTCCTTGCTTGTATAGTGTCCTCGAATGTAGAAAGAATATGAGGAGAGAGGTAAGCAAGGGCCTTTATTTTGTTTCCAGAACAAATCACTGGAGCAGACTGAAGAATAAACTGCTATGAGAAACTAAGTTCTTTCCATTTCTTGTTTCTTTTCCGTTTCAACAAAAACTAGCTCGCATACTTCCGTTAGATTCTAAGTTTGGCTCTAGACATCTACCCAAAAATATGACAGAGAGAGAGAGAGAGAGAGAGAGAGAGAGAGAGAGAGAGCGCTAGAGAGATAGAAAGAGACAGGAAGAGAGAGACAGAGAGAGAGAGAGAGAGAGAGAGAGAGACGGAAGTGATAGACACATGATCGTGCATCTTCCCCTTTTCTTCTTCCCCTTCTCCTTCTTCCTTGCTTTTTACTCCCTATCCCCTTCGGGTGGCTCTTCTTGTTATGCCATCCTGAACGTTTTAGCGTCACATCAGGCTGCAGTCCCACAATTTTCAAGTCGTATTCCATGTGTCCGTTGGGGGCTCAGAGACTCCTTCGCTTCTTTTATGTCACTTATCGTTCGGGAGGGGGACTACCAAGTGGGAGGTTACTGTGAGAAAAAGATTCAATAATCAACGGAAGGATAACGTTCTATGAGTTAGGGCGTGGAATGTCAGAAGGTTGAACGTGGAATGGAAACTAGAAAATCTGGAAAGCGAAATGCAGAGGCTCAGTCTAGATATGGTAGGAGTCAGTGAAATGAAGTGGAAAGAAGAGAAGGATTTCAGGTCAGATGAATATAGGGTAACATCAACAGCAACAGAAAATGTCATAACAGGAATAGGATTCATTACGAATAGGAAGGTAGGGTAGAGAGTATGTTACTGTGAACAGTTCAGTGGCAGGGTTGTTCTTATCGGAATCGACAGTAAACCAACACCAACAACAATAGTTCAGGTATATGTGCCGACGTCGCAAGCTGAAGATACTAGATTGTAAGGCGTACCCAGGAGCAGATATAGACTCACATCAGAATACACACTCATGCTCATAAATTAAGGATAATGCTGATACATGGTGAAACAAAGCTCTGGTGGGCGGTTTGCCAGTTTAAATCAGCTGGGGGTATTACCATGCAGTGTATTTAACCCGCGGTCGTCGCATGGTGGCGCTGGCAGCAGTCCACATGCGCAGGCGCATGTCGGAGTACGGGCAGAGAGTAAGTGTGCAGACGTTTCAGGCTTCCTAATGGTGACTGTGTGTTGAAAATGGCTCAGAGAACACATATTGATGACGTTATGTGGAGTAGAATACTAGGCGGATTGGAGGCTGGTCAAACACAGCAGGTCGTAGCACGGGCCGCCCGTGTGCCACAAAGTGTGATCTCAAGATTATGGCAACGATTCCAGCAGACAGGAAACGTGTCCAGGCGCTGCAGTACGGGACGTCCACAGTTGAACGCCACAAGAAGACCGATATCTCACAATCAGTGCCCGCAGACGGCCACAGAATACTGCAGGTAGCCTTGCTCAGGACCTTACCGCAGCCACTGGAAGAGTTGTCTCCAGACACACAGTCTACAGACGACTGAACAGACTGGTTTATTCGCCCGGAGACCTGCAAGGTGCATTCCACTGACCCCTGGTCAGAGGAGAGCCCATAAAGCCTGGTGTCAAGAACACAGTACATGGTCATTGGAAAAGTGGTCCCAGGTTATGGTGACGGACGAGTCCAGGTATAGTCTGAA
Organism: Schistocerca americana; assembly: GCF_021461395.2. Classification (NCBI taxonomy): domain Eukaryota; kingdom Metazoa; phylum Arthropoda; class Insecta; order Orthoptera; family Acrididae; genus Schistocerca; species Schistocerca americana. Next base: position 1,247,028,605 of record NC_060119.1, on the reverse strand, counting down.
GAGTGATTGTCAGCGGGTGTTCATCTGCCGTGAACCAGAAACCAGATACCAATCCCTTAATGTCCTAGAAAGGTACCTGTATAGAGGTCGTGGTTTGATGGTACACCCCTGTATGTCTTTGGCAGAGGAACTGTAACAGGTCAGATGTATCGGGACGTCATTTTGCACCAGTATGTCTTCCTTTTCAGGGGTGCAGTGGGTCCCACAATCCTCCTGATGGGTGATAACGCACGGCCTCACCGAGCTGCCGTCGTGGAGGAGAACCTTGTAACAGAGGGTATCAGGCGAATGGGGTGGCCTGCCTGTTCTCCAAACCTAAATCCCATCGAGCACGTCTGGGATGCTCTCGGTCGACGTATCGCTGCACGTCTTCAAACCCCTACGACACTTCAGGAGCTCCGACAGGCGCTGGTGCAAGAATGGGAGGCTATACCCCAGCGGCTGCTCGACCACCTAATCCAGAGTATTCCAACCCGTTGTGCGGCCTGTGTATGTGCGCATGGTGATCATACCCCATATTGATGTCAGGGCACATGCGCAGGCAACAGTGGCGTTTTGTAGAACATGTGTTTTGGGACGGTTTTCTCAACTGATCACCAATATCGTGGACTTACAGATCTGTGTCGTGTGTGTTGCCTACGTGGCTATGCTATTAGCGCCAGTTTTGTGTAGTGCCACATTGTGTGGCACCACATTCTGCAATTATCGTTAATTTATGAGCATGAGTATAGTAGTGACGAAGAGCAGACTGAAGTTTAAGACGTTAGTCAGGAAGAGTCAAGACGCAAAGAAGTGTGACACGTAAGTACTAGGGAATGGCGAGATACTCTTGAAGTTCTCTAAAGTTATAGATACAGCAGTGAGGAATAGCTCAATAGGCAGTACAGTCGAAGAAGCATGGACATCTCTAAAAAGGGCCGTCACAGAAGTTGGGAAGGAAAACATAGGTACTAAGGAGGTAACTGTGAAGAAACCATGGGTAACAAAAGAAACTGATTATTGATTGATGGAAGGAGGAAGTACGAATATGTTCCGGGAAACTCAGAAGTACAGAAATACAAGTCGCTGAGGAATGAAATAAACAGGAAGTGCAGGGGAGCTAAGACGAAATGGCTGCAGGAAAAAAAAAAAAAAAATGTGAAGAAATTGAAAGAGAAATGATTGTTGGAGGGACTCACTCAGCATATAGGAAAGTCAAAACAACCTTCGATGACATTAAAAGTAAGGGGTATAACATTAAGAGTGCAACGGGAATTCCACTGTTAAATGCAGAGGAGAGAGCGGATAGGTGGAAAGAATACTTTGAAAGCCTCTATGAAGGGGAATATTTGTCTGATGTGATAGAAGGAAAAACAGGACTCGATTTAGAAGAGATAGGGGATCCAGTATTAGAATCAGAATTTAAAAGAGCCTTGGAGGACTTGAGACCAAATAAGGCAGAAGAGATAGATAACATTCCATCAGAATTTCTAAAATCATTGGGGGAAGTGGCAATAAAACAACTATTCACGTTGGTGTGTAGAATGTATGAATCTGGCGACATACCATCTGACTTTCGGAAAAGCATCATCCACACAATTCCGAAGACGGCAAGAGCTGATAAGTGCGAGAATTATCGCACAATCAGCTTAACAGCTCATGCATCGAGGCTGCTTACAAGAATAATATACAGAAGAATGGAAAAGAAAATTGAGGATGCAGCAGACGACGATCAGGTTGGCTTTAGGAAAAGTAAGGGTACGAGAGAGGTAACTCTGACGTTTCTGTTAACAATTGAAGCAGGACTAAGGAAAAATCAAGACACGTTCATAGGATATGTCGACCTGGAAAGAGCGTCCGACAATGTAAAATAGTACAAGATGTTCTAAATTATGAAAAAAGTAGGGGTAAGCTATATGGAGAGACGGGTCATATACAATATATACAACAGCCAAGAGGAAGTAATAAGAATGGACGACCCAGAACGAAGTGCTCGTATTAAGAAGGGTGTAAGACAAGGCTGTAGCCTTCCGCCCCTACTCTTCAATCTGTACATCGACGAAGCAATGATGGAAATAAAAGAAAGTTTCGGGAGTGGAATTAAAATTGAAGACGAAAGGATATCAATGATACGATTCGCTGATGACTTTGCTAACCTGAGTGAAAGTGAAGAAGAAGTATATGTTCTGCTGAACGGAATGAACAGTCTAAAGAATACACAGTATGGACTGAGATTATATCGAAGAAAGACGAAGGTAATGAGAGATAGTAAAAATGATAACAGAGAGAAACTTAACATCAGGATTGATGGTCACGAAGTAGATGAAGTTAAGGAATTCTGCTACCTAGGCAGTAAAATACCCAATGCCGGACGGAACAAGAAAGACATCAAAAGCAGACTAGCTATGGTAAAAAAAGTCATTTCTGGCCAAGAGAAGTCTACTAATATCAAATATCGACCTTAATTGGAGGGAGCAATTTTGAGACTGTACGTCTGGATAACAGCATTGTATGGTAATGAAACATGGACTGTGGGAAAGCCGGAACAGAAAAGAATGGAAGCATTTGACATGTGGTGCTACGGACGAATGTTGAAAATTAGGTGGTCTGATAAGGAATGAGGAATTTCTACGCAGAATCGAGGAAGAAAGGAATATGTGGAAAACACTGATAAGGAGAAGGGAGAGGATGATAGAACATCTTTTAAGACATGAGATCCGTCCAAAGTGTCCGAGCGGTTCTAGGCGCTACAGTCTGGTACCGAACGACTGCTACGGTCGCAGGTTCGAATCCTGCCACGGTTATGGATGTGTGCCATGTCCTTAGGTTAGTTAGGCTTAAGTAGTTCTAGGGGACTGATGACCTCAGACGTTAAATCCCATAGTGCTCCGAGCCATTTGATCCATTTGAAGACATGAGGGAATGACTTCCATGATACTAGAGGGAGCTGTAGAGGGAAAAAACTACAGGGGAAGACAGAGATTGGAATACAGCCAGCAAATAATTTAGGACGTATGTTGCATGTACTACTCTGAGATATCTTGCATTTGCTTAGGCTCATGACACATTGCATGTCTACGAGCATAGGGGATTCTCTTACAATAGCCACAGTTCTGCTCGTTTCTTATCCTGTCGATTAGAGTAACTTCTTCGCACTGTCATAGCAATCTAGTCTCTGTCACCTGGTGCATTCATTCAGCATGATTCAACATTTTAACCGTATGTTGGACTGGTGCTATTGCTTGTATGTGTACATGTCCCTTGACACTGTGGGAAAGTAAGTGTCTTAGCTGCCTAGCAACACTATCTAGTTAAGAAGAAGAGAGAGGAACTTACCATATTTTCCCACCAAGCCCCAGTTTGAAGCCAAGCTCGCACACCTAACTATTCAAGCCGAGTCCGCAGCTCGTGGTCGTGCGGTAGTGTTCTCGCTTCCCACGCCCGGGTTCCCGGGGTCGATTCCCAGCGGGTTCAGGGATTTTCTCTGCCTCGTGAAGACTGGGTGTTGTGTGATGTCCTTAGGTTAGTTAGGTTTAAGTAGTTCTAAGTTCTGGGGGACTGGTGACCATAGATGTTAAGTCCCATAGTGCTCAGAGCCATTTTTTTATTCAAGACAATGAGATAGCGTTACGTCATTTGGTAACTGTTGTGTACATAGTTCCGTGTAGTCAGCGCGTACACAACTTTCCCACTAGAGCGCGCCCCGCTAAGCACAACAGCGCAGGCGCAGCGCTCGTCCGTCTCCGCACTACGAGATGGCGCTGTTATAGAGACGGACAAAATTCTGCTTCCGCCGATCCGCGTATTAATATGTAACGCAGCCAATGAGATTGCTGCTAACGTAGAACCTTTTCTCCTCGCGGATCACACTCGCGCAGTGATACATGAACGCGCGAGGTATTATAACGAGTGTACAGACCTCCGATTATTCATTCTGCATTAGTCTGTACCAGTCTACAGTCAAGTTTCAGGCTGCACCTAATAAGATTATCATATTCCTGTGCATAGCCATGAAGATAAATGTATAGACACATTGTCAAGTATCAGAGATATGTGAGAATAAGATTAACGTACCAAGACCAAAGGAACTTCAGATTGTCAATTGTAAATAGCATCTAGAATCAAGTTAAGTAAGGTTTATGATTGTTATTATTTTAATAAATGTGTGTGAAAATTAATCAAGTTCTGTTTAAATTGGTCACCGTCAATCTGCTACTCTAAGCGTGCAAGTGGCATTTCTGTCGTCTGACCTAACGGCAGAAGATAAACACGCCACGATAAGACCACGAGACATATTGCTGAGACTCGCCTACTTCGTTAGAGGGACAAGTCAAATAACCTGATGGTGTGTGTGCCGAAGGCCTTACAGTACGCACACCACAGTAACAGAAAATTTTCATGTTATTATAATCATGTAATTTGTTAGTAGAATGTTGTAGAAGTAGTGAATACTGAGCCTGAGCTTCATTAAATAAATATTTTACCCGAATTGGATATTCTACAAAGTTATACATCCACCAGTGTTTTACGATGGGGTTTTAAAATTTTGATGATATGTGTAATGTGATTTAAAAATATGATTATAAGAGTTCTGTGAAGTTACCATCTGTCATAGTCGAGTTTGTGAAGAAAACTGCGCTAAAATTCAGCAAAAATGTAGTAGAATACTGACAATGTAGGTCCAAGCTGGAATATACAGTAGAGGCAATGATTACGATGAACCAATGTTTTAACAAGGATACAGCGCTGACTGAATGGACGGTTCAGAGGGTAAAGACTACTTAAAGTTCCATTTGTAAAACAGTACAAAATAAATTAGTTAAGACAGAAAAATGAAATTGAAATGAAATTCTCCTTAAAAGTGGCTCTACAGCAGGAAACATCGCAGACAATAAAATCGCAGTTGTGAATTTTATTAGTGACTTATTGCGCCGAGTGGACGCTGAAAGACAGAGGCATTTTAAAGGCGGCAGTTGCGTTTGCCGATCGCACCTGGGACATGTAAGCGACTACGGAACTTGGCAGGTCCTTTCATGTGAGGATGGACCAAGGGCCACCGACCAAAAAGGAGATACGTACACGAGTGCCGCAGGGGTCAGTCCTCGGGCCCTTGCTCTACTCGCTCTACACCGCCACCACACTGCAGGTGGCAGGTGTGCATCTGGAATTCTATGCCACCAGCAGTACGAAAGTCAACTCTACAGAACACCGCCTCCATCGTGGGTGTGATGCCTTAGGCGCCTTCCTCACAGAATCACGATTCAAGTTTAATGCTGCAAAGAGGCAATCGCAAGGTGCTGCTAAACCTGCCAGCAAGCATCATCGCTGGAGGCTCCATCCCAGGGCAAGACAGAAACCTTTCTCGGAGTCAAATTCGACCACTAACTCTCCTTGTTGCCCCACGTAATCAGAGAAGTAGCTGTGGGGTGCCTGCGCGCCCTGTACCCTGTTCTCAACATGAAGTCGACGCTCCCTCCTCAGCATGGCATCACGCTCCGTCTAACACTGGTTCGACCGGTGTTGGAATACGCAGCCGTGGTATGGGGATGTGCCATAGACCCACACATTGCTACCAACCAGAGGGTACAAAATCGGGTCCTAAAATTTGTGCTGCGACTTCCCAGGCTTTAATACACATGCAAACGCCACTTGAGCACGGGCATTGCCCTGTTACGGGTCGATTCCGACAGTCAGCCTACGCGTTTTTTGAACAGGCAGCACACTCCCGGCACCGGCCATAGACTCTTTAGCAGCTTGGGGGCAAAAACAGTAGAATCGGCCGACAACCCGTTGGACGGACCTGTTGCGGGAGTAATTCTCCCCGCATCAACATAGGAACTTAGGTCACTCCTTACTACACCAGAGATCAATTCACAAAGAATGGTCACACAACCAAACCCAGTTAGGAAAAGCAGGAACAGAACTTAATCGTTTACTCTGTAACGGGCCCTGCCAAGGTTTACTCGGCTAGTAACGCGACTATGACGACTTGTGCCTTCATTCGCTCAAGGACTGTTTTCCAACAGTGTGTGTCGCTGTTGAACAAGTCAATGACTAGCTACGCTATGGAGTACGCTGTTCAAATGTTGGGAAATAACCGCAAAGTGGATGACACAGAACGTACTTCGCCACACGTACAGCGGCTAAGCCTGTCCGTCTGAGGCAAGTGATTATCCCAAAGGAAGTCGAGTATTCCCTTCGGTGTGGCTCCGGGCCCACGTGCGTGTCTTTAGCGCGTGGGGCTCAGCGTTCGAGTCTTGCGTCTGGCAGACGTTATGAGTATCTTCTTCATTGCGTTAGACAATCATGTGTTTTCGATGAGGTAAGATTTATTATTATACCTACCAGTCTCGCACTCTTCGCTGGCTTATTGCGAAGTAGAGTACAACAAAAGCTTAGTATAAACTTCCGAACGGCATTGTTATCACCAAATCATCTACATTTTCCTTACTAAATAACTTCTATAAACAAAAAGAAAGAAGGAACGAAAGGAAAGAAACCCAAAATAGGACAGATTTTACTTTATTACAGCGAGGACAACAATTTTGTAGTATCTGCAGATCACACTCACATAAGGTGTCGAAAATCTGGGCCGTTTGCTCGCATGCAAGTACTGCACCTCTCAATCAACCCTTCGAGCCCAATCCCAACCACTGCACATGCGGCAAGGTACATTAACTGGTGAAGTCACATTTTCAACACTACACATCTACTTTCGGGGTATTTCCTGACATTTGCGAACCTATGTGTGTTAAATTACCTGTCTCATCGTCATCTACGACACTTTAGGGACTTTTAAACGTTAGCAAGAATCACCCTGTATATGTACAAATCTGTTTTCGAAATGTGTGAAAATTTTGTAAAAAAAAAATTTTGTACGTGTGCAATTTGTAAACAGAATTTTTTCTGTGTGATAGAAAGAAAATAAAAGCTCACTGACGATGCTCAACTTCGGCGAAACATATTTGGGTAACAGGAAGAGAGAAATGAAATTATGTTTTGCTCAAGGCATATCTCCTCCAGCAGCAAATGTTTTTGTTGTTTAACACTCTTTGAAACAATTTGTGGCTGTTGTTGTAAGTAGGTTTTTGACGGCAGTGTGTCGCCAGCATGTCTCTTCGGCGTTCGCTTGCTACCGCTAATTCCTATATACACTACTGGAAATTGAAATAAGAACACCGTGAATTCATTGTCCCAGGAAGGGGAAACTTTATTGACACATTCCTGGGGTCAGATACATCACATGATCACACTGACAGAACCACAGGCACATAGACACAGGCAACAGAGCATGCACAATGTCGGCACTAGTACAGTGTATATCCACCTTTCGCAGCAATGCAGGCTGCTATTCTCCCATGGAGACGATCGTAGAGATGCTGGATGTAGTCCTGTGGAACGGCTTGCCATGCCATTTCCACCTGGCGCCTCAGTTGGACCAGCGTTCGTGCTGGACGTGCAGAACGCGTGAGACGACGCTTCATCCAGTCCCAAACATGCTCAATGGGGGACAGATCCGGAGATCTTGCTGGCCAGGGTAGTTGACTTACACCTTCTAGAGCACGTTGGGTGGCACGGGATACATGCGGACGTGCATTGTCGTGTTGGAACAGCAAGTTCCCTTGCCGGTCTAGGAATGGTAGAACGATGGGTTCGATGACGGTTTGGATGTACCGTGCACTATTCAGTGTCCCCTCGACGATCACCAGTGGTGTACGGCCAGTGTAGGAGATCGCTCCCCACACCATGATGCCGGGTGTTGGCCCTGTGTGCCTCGGTCGTATGCAGTCCTGATTGTGGCGCTCACCTGCACGGCGCCAAACACGCATACGACCATCATTGGCACCAAGACAGAAGCGACTCTCATCGCTGAAGACGACACGTCTCCATTCGTCCCTCCATTCACGCCTGTCGCGACACCACTGGAGGCGGGCTGCACGATGTTGGGGCGTGAGCGGAAGGCGGCCTAACGGTGTGCGGGACCGTAGCCCAGCTTCATGGAGACGGTTGCGAATGGTCCTCGCCGATACCCCAGGAGCAACAGTGTCCCTAATTTGCTGGGAAGTGGCGGTGCGGTCCCCTACGGCACTGCGTAGGATCCTACGGTCTTGGCGTGCATCTGTGCGTCGCTGCGGTCCGGTCCCAGGTCGACGGGCACGTGCACCTTCCGCCGACCACTGGCGACAACATCGATGTACTGTGGAGACGTCACGCCCCACGTGTTGAGCAATTCGGCGGTACGTCCACCCGGCCTCCCGCATGCCCACTATACGCCCTCACTCAAAGTCCGTCAACTGCACATACGGTTCACGTCCACGCTGTCGCGGCATGCTACCAGTGTTAAAGACTGCGATGGAGCTCCGTATGCCACGGCAAACTGGCTGACACTGACGGCGGCGGTGCACAAATGCTGCGCAGCTAGCGCCATTCGACGGCCAACACCGCGGTTCCTGGTGTGTCCACTGTGCCGTGCGTGTGATCATTGCTTGTACAGCCCTCTCGCAGTGTCCGGAGCAAGTATGGTAGGTCTGACACACCGGTGTCAATGTGTTCTTTTTTCCATTTCCAGGAGTGTAGTACTTCTTTAGCTGTAGATATTACGTAACTGTGGGAATCGTCTTAAACAGTGTAAATGTCTTTCCCGCTCATTTCATACTTCTGTATCTATTCAATACTCTTCTGTGCCATCGCTATTGCTTATTAACTTTTATTCATCGTCAGATTTTCTTTTTGTGTGCTCTATTCAAAAAGGGCTTTCCCACTCATTTCATATTTCTCTATATATTCAATACTCCTATACGCCATCGGTATTGCTTATTAACTTCTATTCATAGTCTGATTTTCTTTTTGTGTGCTCTATTCCGAAATGGCATTTTTATACTGGCTATCAAGAGTCGGTATCTTGAGGTTAATGGCTGCCCTGGGATCAGGAACTGTTGCTGATGTGTTATCTATATGAGATACAGATATGAACCTTTTATCAGTGGGAGGGATGGGGAGGGGGAGGGGTAAGGTACTACTGTTTGACAGACAACGATGATAGCAAACTTTAGGTGTACATGGCGCCTGAGGGGCATAAGTAGATATTATGGTTAAGCAAGACTGGTTGTCAAGATCCGGTCGCTGTGTCTATCCAAGGATATCGTACCTTGCTTCATTGTTAGTTCAAGAATTATGAATACGCTGTTTATGGTATTTGTAGAGCCATGACATATTAGCTGCTAGTTAATCAAAGGCCATTCTAGATAATAATCGACACACATCATCATCTCGTCTGGGCTGGAACTCCAGAGTTCATAACGCTACTCATGGCCGACAGTACCCGACGAGTAGAAGTACCTTAGATTATTTGTGTATACAGGTGACAATTATTGAACTATATGAAATAAAATCGTCTTAACTTCTGAACGGTTGGCGTTAGGGCGTTCGGACTGCACGATTGGTCACGAATCATGATGAGAATTAGTATACGCGTGCTTGGTTCGGTTCAGCGACGAAGCCCACTTTCATTTGGATGGGTTCGTCAATAAGCAAAATTTTTGGCGCATTTGGGGAACTGAGAATCACCATTTCGCTATCGCGAAATCTCTTCACCCTCAACGGCTGACCCTGTGGTGTGCAGTGTCCTGTCACGGAATAACCGGTACGATATTTCTTGATGGCACGGTGGCCACCGAACGGTACGTGAAGATTATGGAAGATGATTTCATCCACATTACCCAAAGTGACACTGATTTCGACAAGATGTGGTTCATGCAAGACGGAGCTCGACCACATCGAAGCAGGGGAGTGTTTGCTGTTCTGGAGGAGCAGTTAGGGTACCACATTCTGGCTCTGGAGTACGCAGAGGCCTCGATTGGTCGCCATATTCTCCGGATCTGAACACATGTGACTCATTTTTTTGTGGGGCTATATTAAAGACAAGGCGTACAGCAATAATCCAGAAACCATTGCTGAGCTGAAAACAGCCATTCAGGATGTCATCGATATCGTCGATATTAAGGCATTTCAGGGGGTATGCACAATTTCGCTAATCGTCCGCGCCACATCATCGCCAATGATGGCAGACATATCGAACCTGTCATATCCTTAATCCGAATATCCGTAGTGACGTTTACATGCTGAATAAAGTGTCTGAACGCCGTAGTTTGTAACTAATTTACGTTTATTTTCATGTACTTCAATAACTGTCAAACCATGTATGTTACCAATTAACTTTCATAACAAGGCGTATACAGAAAATGTCCCTGAATAGAAACTGTTCTCGGTACCGTAAAATCGGACAACATCGTGACACTTTCAAACTGTTTTTGATATAAGTTATAAAAGTATGTATTGCTACATTTAATTTCCACATAGCTGGAATTTTATAGGCCTTGGCCTTTAATTTTGACGGCAGTGGAGTTTGTATGTCCAATGAAGTAGTCAGACTATGGAATATTAATGTAAGTGTCAAAAAGTTCCCCCCACACACCCCCTAGCTCAGACGACGTTGCGACATGAGGTCCACGCCAGGGAAAGTACACTTAAATTCATCGGTCGAAAAGTTGACCAAATGTTTCTTTTTTACATACAGTTAAAACTTCGTTATTAATTTCCACACTTTTTATGAGTTTTTTTTCATCAATACAGAGAAAAACATTGTCGGAATGTTTGCCATTTTCTTAAAATGGAAATAACTATAGGCCTAACACCACCGAAGCGACATAAGAATGAAAAGTGAGAGAATCTACATTAAAGCAAGTAATAAAATAAATTTTTTACACACTTATTCACATATATCTTCAGTGGAACCGTGCGAGGAAACAACAGTCACAACACTTAGAACTAAAATGGTATGCCCTGAGCAAAGTAGTTAGATCAAAGTGTTATAAACTTAGTTACAAAGTCAGCCAAAAACCATTTAATACGATATCATGAACAATAGAATCTTATATTTAGGAAGAGTTTGATGAGAAATGAAATTTGATCTGGTTTTTTTTAACACAGCTAACAAAATGGCTTTTTGACCACTTTAGATGTAATGCAGTTTTAGCGTGCATCACTAACAGCAACACTATGCGAGTACATACTGCGGCAGAGCTATTTGTTGAATATTGACCCGAGTTACAACACTTAAGAATAAAATGTTATACCGCGCTGTTCTCACAGAGTAGTACCTATTTCACCAAGCTGCCCATTGTTATGGTAATTAGTTAATGAGATTATTGAATTATAGAAATAAATTGCTTTCACACGTCAGACTGACTGAATTTACAGGAAATTCAACTAAAAAGTCTTAAAAATGTTTGATTAGCGACATTACATTTCACGAGATCGAGCAACATTTCGCTATATGAATACTCAAATACAGATTGAGTGAAAAAAGTAAAACTTGAATTGACAAAGGAAAGCGCTGTATGAAATCAAAAGTAAAGTCCTCGTGCTAAATGATCTCTGAACTATGAGATAGACTGCGAAATTAATGTTGAAAAATAGATCCTAGAAAAATACGACAAAATAACTTACTATTAATCGAACTGCTATTAAATGCAATTTTAGACAGTTGGTTTACCTGATGTAGGAATGGTAATCAATATCGTTACATTCACTGGGCGTATTGCTCTATATTCGACAGCGGCGGCTACATCGCGGTCTAACTCGGTGGATTGCAAAAGTGAACAAAACCACTCTCTTATAACATTTGATAGAGAGCTCTTCGTGAAAAAAGAACCGTAAAGATTGCCAAAATATCAACGCTACCGTCTGTTGATGGTCTCAGACTCGAAACTAGTAACAGCACAAAAAATCATTTCTAAAAGAACTTGTGGCTGGCTGCAGTATTACCTACAGTGCAACTTAAATTCAGACTCTACAGCGATGTTTCAAATACCAATTTGAGGGGTATGTGCATGTGTGTGTGTCTGTGTGTGTGTGTGTGTGTGTGTGTGTGTGTGTGTGTGTGTTTGGCTTCTTCACACAACATGCAATGCAAACAAACCGTACCTGCATAGCCATACATTTACTGCAAAAGGGTAAATCGTTTGCGACCATTGGTATATGGGCTTCTATGACATTATTTATCATAGTTTTAATCTGTTTATGGGTACCATTTCAACATGTTTGCCCATTCAAGTAGTGTTGTTGTTTATGTAGCATAAAGTTGTTCTTCAACGTTGTTAGATATACCGTTACATTCAGAATATCAACTTCATTTTAGCGTCTTGGCTACACTACAACATCGGTTAACCAAAGGGTTAGAGAGGGTGAGGGGGGGGGGGGGGAGGGGGCAGGGGAATCCGTTCCATATAACAATTTTTTTCGGTTAAGAAGTGAACATTTAAGATGTACTGAAGTATTTTGTACTGCAATTAAAGTATGCATTTTTTAAATGTTTCCAAAGTCAAACGAATTGAAAGGTCTCTTCGTAGGTTTTGCTTATGTTTTTTATTAAATGTTAGGATTACATTTTTAGGATCAACCTATTATGTACAGTATACTGTAATTAATACTGTAATTTTTGTCACAAGAATTACATAATCAAAAACTTCAGTAGTTTTTGTTTGTTTTTGGCTCTGTATTATTGAAGAAATCTTAGGGCAATCTATAATAACGCTTGTACTGTAATTTTTTTGTTATAATATACTCAACAGATTTTTGAAACGTAAGTGCTTACTAAAGTATCACCTCTGTTACCTCTAGTGCTCCAAAACCAGCATCTCTTCCAGTGACTGCGACACTGTTTCTACAGTTCCTTGGTCCGTCATTCCTTGCGAACTGTCCACGACAATCGCTCATTCACCTCGCTCTTATCCATCCCTTCGCATCCGGGAATTCTTTCTGCCGATTTGTCAAGTTTTCTATACTTAATGTCTTGTCTTCTTCAATCTTATCATATGGATTACTGCAGCGCCATTAAAAAGTTCCTGATTTCATGTTATCAAAGGACTGCGCGTAACAGTTAACTACATATTTAAGATCGATTGCCTTCAGTGCATCATTCGTTGTTTTTGTTCTAAAACACACTTAATTCTCACACATTCAGAAATAGCCCACGGTTGTGCCGTTGAAATGTCGGTATTACGCCCTCAACCAGTGGCTGAATTCGACTGGTAACGCTGGGTGAAGGAAACGCACAACAATATTATCACATTTTAAATTGCAAGGTTGTGTAGGCGCATTATCAATTAATAATATGACTTTTCTTGGCGGATCTTTTTCAGTTCGAAACTGTGTGAAGTTGATCAGTTTCTGATTCTCCATTTTCGATGAAACATGCTTACAGAATTTTATGTTCTTCGTTGGGTAATGATGGTAATGATCCCCTGTTGTGATGGATTTGTTGTTGGATGGAAGAAAATAATTGATTTCATGTCTGTTAGTGTTGATCGGAGGGACACGAAATGAAGTCATTTAGAAGCACTCGTTGTACGCTTTTGTATTTTGAAGCAAGTGTTTTGGTTCTGGAGTTTCCCCGTTCACGTAATGGAAAAATTCCTGCGTAGGTGCTTCCAGTGGTGATAATCGAATTTTTCCAATCATTCAACAGAATGCTGGTGTTTCTCTACTGAATTTTTTCGCGTTGGGAATTTGGCAGATGTTATCCATTTTTCCGATTACGAGCTGTTTATGTTTGTTATATTCTTTCGTAGGATGGTATGGATTACTTGATTTGTTAGGTTATACTGTTTACTTGTCCTTGTCCGCGCTTTTCGTGGGGTGGTATTTTCATGTCTGGCGTAAGATCACAGTCTTTTATTACAAGACTGTGTCGCAATTCTTGACTCTGCAGTTCGTTCATTTCATTGTTCTTCGGTTTCTCTGCTTATCATGGTACTCATTGTCGTTCGTTGGGAACTTAAAAAAGTGCTTCGTGCTCTTCATTTGTTTTGTTCTTTCGATGTTCTTTTTGTTTACGACTTTTTGCTTCAGAATTGGCAATATCGCCTCCTCTTTCATGTTTGCGAATTGTCTAAAATTTAAATCAAATAAACTTTTTACTAAAAAATACACTAATTACATTTTACACACTCTTCACATTATATTTTCGATTTATACTCAGTCATTGTATCATTCTTTCTACTCATACTTTACTCTTTGTTTTTATTCAATCACTGCACTGTTTTTTCTGTTCCTTCCTTCGTCACGTATAAGAAACTGACGTTCGAACGCACGGCGCCTCTTACTTTATATTCCTCTACCAAAGGGTAGCCCCACCAGTGGTAAATTCCAGAACATACCAAAAAGGTTTCGAATGGTCCATAATGTACCAGAACATTCCACAACATTGAACACTGTTCTGGAATTTTCTATAATAATCTGGGATGTTCTCGAGCATTCTGGAATCATACAGAATGTCCTACACTATTCCCGAACATTTCAGAACACGCCGGATCGTTGTGGACATTCCGGAACATTCTGGAATGTTGTAGAATGCTCTCGAATTTTAGGGAATATTCTCGAGTACTCTGCAATGCTCTAGAAATTTCTAGAGCACGAAATTTCCCAGCCCTTATATCTCCAAGACACGCCACTTGGGGTAAGAACGGGTCCTTTCTTTATGGATGGGATATAGAATGCTACCACATCACTTAACTCCCTTGATTGTACCGGGACTCGTTTCTGAATGTTAGTGACACGCACACTGTACACTTTTATAATATGTACTGATTACACACGCCAAAGAAAAATCAATTTTTTTTTTTTACTTTCATAGCTCATCTTTATAGATTTTTATGAGCTGAATCCAAATCTAGCATTAGTTTTTTGTATCAGCCATAGTTTTCGAGCAATATGCTTTTAATTATATAGTATAAAAATCCTATTCTATACAGTAAAGGGGAAAGTTAATGAAACGCTTTGTTATAACATAAGCATGGTTTGTATTTACAGTAAGATACTTAAAACAATGATACATGTTAATAGAGGTTTCACTTATCAGCTGTAGCTGGTTTGAATTTTCTTTCTCTTTTTTCTTTGAAGCTTCTTGTGTAGCTTTTTCTACGATGAGCCGCTTGCTTAACTTCTCGGTGAAGTGACCAATAGTAGTCCCTCATCAAGTTGTTGTTCCAGCGGCCTTGGTAGCGTTTTGCCATCACTTTAATGTCCTGGTGAAAACGCTCTCCTAGCTCCTCACTAACGTCTCCCACGTTGTCTGGAAAGAAATCAAGTTGACTGTTAAAAAAGTGAACTTTCAGGCTCATTAAACATCCTAAAGTTTTAAAGTTCTTTAACACTGTAGCTATAATAGAAACATATTCTGGGTCTTTTTCATGTCCTAAGAACTTTGTAACGACTTGCTTGAATGATACCCATGCTTCTTTCTCATTTAAGGTCATCGTGGATTCAGAGTTACATCAGACATCAATTTTGTAACGTCAGGTCCGACAAAGACGCCTTCTTTTAGTTTAGCTTCCGAAAGGTGTGGAAACTTTTGGCAGAGATACCTAAAACACGGTCCATCTTCAGGCAAAGCCCTTACAAACTGTTTCAGTAGGCGTAACTTTATATGTAGAGGTGGTAGGAGTACGTTTTTTGGATCCATAATGTTTTTGCGTAGAATGTTATTCTCACCAGGTTTTGAAGAGTCCCTCGCAGGTCTGTTCTTTCTGCAGCAGTGTTGATCCCTAGCCCTACTGTCCCAATCATGCAAGAAACACGGAAATTTGGTAAAGCCACCTTGCTGACCGAGGGACACGCATGTTACTTTTAGATCGCCACATATCATCCAACCATGAGCAGAACAGCCTATTTTATTTAGCACTATTTTTAGGTTTTCATAGCTTCCTTTCATGTGTACAGAATGTCCAATAGGTTTAGATTCATACATGTTACCACAGTGTAATAAAACAGCCTTTAAACTAGTTTTGGGTTTGGTAAAGTCACCTTGCTAACCGAGGAACATACAGGTTACTTTTAGATCGCCACATATCATCTAACCATGAGCAGAACAGCCTATTTTATTTAGCGCTATTTCTAGGTTCTCATAGCTTTCTTTCATAAGTACAGAATGTGCAACAGGTTTAGATGCATACATGTTACCATTGTGTAATAAAACAGCCTTTAACTAGTTTTGGATGAATCAATAAACAGCCTCCAGTCTCCCATTTTGTATTCAATACCAAACCCATTCATCAGACCGGGAATGTCTGAGCAGTACACTAAATCACGTTCTTGTTCAAAAAACTTGGAAAATTGCTATATATATATATATATATATATATAATTTCCAATTGCCAATAAGTTCTTTTCTTTTAATCTAGAGCCAAGCAATTCAGCTTTTTCTTTCATTAAGCCCAGATTCCTAACCAAATCGTTAAGCTCGGTCTGAGTAAACAATTTGGGCTCTAGACGTTCTGTATTACAATGTAATTCATTATCATCTGGTTCATCTAAATCGGATTGTACATCAGAAAATACTTCTGTTGGAATTGAATTTAAATCATCTGTTGGTTCAGGAACCGGCAAATCTACAGCATGCCCTACTGGTCAGATGGTGGACGGAAGGTTAGGGTAGCTTATTACCTTCTTGTGTTTCGAATTATGACCAGTAATATCAACAATGCAAAAGTAGGAATCATCAGAATGATTTCTTGGCTCCCTCCATATCATAGGAACAGCAAAATAATATAAAGGCTTTTTTTCTCCTTTTTGAACCATTTTCTCAGATCTTCAACACACACATAACATACCTGCTGCAGCGCCCATGATTTATCTCGATCACCAAGTTTAGATCCAAAGTATGATAGATAAACCTTTTTCACAGAGCCGGTAATGTTTTTTTGGTATTTTTTAATCACAAATATAACAAAAACTGTCAGCAGAGTTATTACAACCACGATTAGCCATCGTATTAAGCACCTGTACGGGATACGGGAAAATGAGGTTGGATTGACATTAAACAAAACAACATCTGTTACACGAAAATAGAATCGACCTTTCTTTGCTAGCGAACGTTTTTCAACAGTGCTACCAACTTCATCTACATTCCTTTTTAAATTATTTTAACAACATAAAAGATGTTAAATTCTGTAAGAAATCGCTTAATTCAATAAATTTAACAGTAAAATGTGATGCAATGGTAGGTGATACAGTTTTTAAGTATCACATTTGGATTTCCCACCCTAAAAAAACGCAAGAAGAAGGTATTTTCAGCAAAAAGTTTTTCCATCTTCATCTAGTGTAGAAGACGTGTAATAACCTTTCATCGAGATCTGAAGATGGTAACCATGCTTATCGACACCGGTAATGAACAATAAGAGTTCTTTACAAGCGATTTTGGCTAAGACGTTCAACGTCTCTCACGTAATTAATACAGATCGCCCCATATCACTATCACATAAACTAATCTATATGAAAAATGTCCTTAACACTATTTTCATAAGGGTGACATTAAAATAATCTCTATGTCCTTTACGACAGACCTTTAAAAATACTTTGTCCATAATAGATCGTTATGGTAAGACGACGAGGAAAATTTAAATACTTTGGTCTCCTAGACTGTAACGAATTAACATGTTTCTGACAAGTACCCTCACTGCCTATGCTTCTAGAAATTTTAATTTTGTGTCTGACATTTTGCGACTGCAGCAGTAGCAAATGCGTTGCGTATGCCTTCATTGTCAATACGAAAACGTGGACGTTCGATGGCAGCTATAATTTGCCACAGCTAATGTCGTAACGGAAATTGAACCTCAAACATCTGAATGCCCTTCAGTGTTTAGTGACCAGCTATGGTGATATGTGAGCGACGTATACGAACGACAGCTAATCACGTATAGTTATTACCGGAACTCAGTATCTTTGCGTTCACGACTCAATTATCTGTTCTGTTGATTACGTAATAACGGAGAAATTAAACCGTTTTGAGTAAAGGACACGAGCAACATGACCTTATTCTGGATTATGACCGTCGAGCACAGAAATTAACAGTAGATAACACTCACATTACAACGAGGAACGTTTCGCCAATAGAGTATGCATCGTTACATCGCCCAGTTTCCGACGCTGTTGACAGTGAGTTCCGGAGAGGTGCTGCAGAGGTAGTAATGGAAAAACAAACACAAAGATTCACCAGGGTTGGCGTTTTGTTTTATACTCCGCCAAACACTGGCGTTCTGTTTTCTCTTTTTGCACTTTAAAAATTTAACTACAGGAGATCATGATTTATGAACGAGTCTGGGATAACTATCTTTGAGGACATCCTCAGAAATCGTGAAATGTGGTTGGAGTGAGAATCTTATGTAATATTCCATATAGGTGCCGGGCGGGTACAGCGAATAAGTAATTTAATATTCGAACATTGCTCTTACAGCCGCCACTATTAAATCACTGTGATGCAGAATAAATACTGCTCAAGAATGTGGCAACCTAACCAGCAATAGTTACTTTTTTTATTTGGAACATTTTTCGGATACATGATTTCGGTGATACAATTACAGACAGGATTATACTATCGAAAAAGTGCTCAGCACTTTTATATTGATCAAATCTGAACATCCTTATCAATAAGGAGTAATCCTTATTTATTGAAAAAATAAACTTTGTTCTGCCTGTTGATCGTTCCTCATCTAAAGGTACCAACAGCTTCTTAAATTTTAGAAAATAACGTTGACTTTAGATGACGGAAGACTTGCTGCATGAAATATGAGTTTAATTCAGTAAAGAGCTCTCTCAAAACAGGGGGGAGAGCAGCAAAGTGGAAAGACCTTCAGGGAGTTCCAAAACCGTTTCCAGCGAGCGTCATCCCTCTACATCAAGTACGCCTCCTCGAGATATCCCAAAAATTTCTGCAGATACAGATAGAGACTAATATCACGGTTAACTATCCATATCACATAGGCTTGCTACAAGTAGAACGTCGAAGTGAAAACACCGCATACAGCTCACAAATTTATAAACTGAAGACATAAAGTCCGCGATCATTTTGTTTTGAGCACTTTTATTTTCACAAGTCCGTCTTGATCACATAGATTTATTTACACTATATGACCGGTTTCGGCTTATCGCCATCTTCAGATCTGTTGTAAATATAAATATTGTGTAAGCGACCAGGTTCAATTAATTAAGATTAAATCTATACAAGTCTTAGTGATGCAGGAAATATAAAATATTTATAGCCATGTATGGCAGTCATACATACAGTAAAAGTATTCTGATACAAATCATCGTCAAGTCAAACATGTGCATGCTAATCCTCAGATTGTGTCAGTATTTATACAAAAACCTAATGCCAGCAGAGGGAACCTTAGCCAGAGTACATAGTAGATCAGTGTCCCTAATACAAAGATTAAAATGCGGTATGCATTGTCTTTAGTTAAAAAAAATCCCTTTGGCTAAACGAACTTCTGTCATTAAAAACATATACTGATATACTATCTATGAAATTAGACTCATACTTGAAATCCACAAAAAGTACAAATAATATACATTACAGCCGTTAGCCTGGTTAGGTAACATACAACTTTTATGAATGCCAGTAAAAAAGTGTAAAATAAAAAATATGAAATTAAAAAAATTACAAAATCTTCTATCCTAAGATCAGTTAACAGTGAAAGAAATCGTAATACAATTAAAAAATTAGACCCTTAACTAAAAATAGAAAATTGATAATCGATATCATATTAGAGTGCAGTATCGGTGGCGAATATGTCGTGGCTTCTCTGCATGACTTCCTTGTTTTCCTGCGGTTGAGCTCACGGAGGACGGCCCAGTCTCCTCGTCGCCGGCGGCAAAAAATATGACGACAATGTAATGTCCCTTTTCACCGCAAAGTCAAATATTTTTATCAAAGAAATCTGACAAATATTTGATCATATTTCTTTGTCAAAGAAATATGATAGTGTAATACCCGCTATAACGCCTCGGGGAAGGCTACTGGCAATGGGGAATATTTGCCAGATTTTGTCTTTGTTGCCAGCACTAAAAAGTGCCAGTTACTAAAGCAGAGTCAGGGTTAGTAGTGAGTGGTGCCGGATGGAAATGTGAAAAGCATTGGGGGATGTCACAAGGCTTCAGATAATACGTTTGGGCCGCGCGCGATTAGCCGAACGGTCTTAGGTCCTGCAGTCATGGACTGTGCGGCTGGTCCCGGCGGAGGTTCGAGTCCTCCCTCGGGCATGAGTGTGTGTGTTTGTCCTGAGGATAATTTAGGTTAAGGAGTGTGTAAGCTTAGGGACTAATAACCTTCGCAGTAAAGTCCCATAAAATTCCACACACATTTGAACATTTTGAACAATGCGTTTTGTTGATAAGTGCAGTGAATACAGGGAAGAATCAAATGAATAGGTTTTATTGGACCCTGTAACAATCTCTCTATAGCTGGGTACTTAAACCGGTTCGAAGAGTGGGTGAAGGCAAGGACATAACACTGCCATAGGAACATGCCAAGTAAAGCATGGTGCCTTTAAACCAACCTCTGTGTTTAAAGCAGCTTTATCTGTTTTTTAGGACAACAAACAAGAACGACAGATACAAGCAAGTAAGAGAAAGCAGTAATCGAAAATTAATAATGGGTATATTTTATTAAAAATTTCTCACTTTTGTAAGAGTTCCGTATGGTAGACAAAATGTGAAACTCCCTTGTAAGCTTATACGAATATTTCCAGTACGTTTTCAACGTCTTAGCCGAAATAATATCCAATAAGATCGGCAAATTTAAACGCAGCCAAAACCTCTCAGACAAACAGAAGCTAAACGATGTCAAAGTTAGCGTAAGGAGGGCTATGCGTGAAGCGTTCAATGAATTCGAAAGTAAAATTCTATGTACCGAGTTGACAGAAAATCCTAGGAAGTTCTGGTCTTACGTTAAATCAGTAAGTGGATCGAAACCGCATATCCAGACACTCTGGAATGATAATGGCATTGAAACAGAGGATGACACGCGTAAAGCTGAAGTACTAAATACCTTTCTCCAAAGCTGTTTCACAGAGGAAGACAAAACTGCGTTCCTTCCGTAAATCCTCCCACGAACGAAAAAATGGCTGACATCGAAATAAGTGTCTATGGAATAGAAAAGCAACTGAAATCACTCAACAGAGGAAAGTCCACTGGACCTGACGGGATACCAATTCGATTCTACACAGAGTACGCGAAAGACCTTGCACCCCTCTAACAGCCGTGCACCGTAAGTCTCTAGAGGAACGGAAGGTTCCAAACGATTGGAAAAGAGCACAGGTAGTTCCAATTTTCAGGAAGGGCCGTCGAGCAGATGCTCAAAACTATAGGCCTATATCTGTGACATCGATTTGTTGTAGAATTTTAGGACATGTGTTTTGCTCGCGTATCATGTCATTTCTGGAAATCAGGAATCTACTCTGTAGGAATCAACACGGATTGCGGAAACAGCGATCGTGTGAGCCCCAAATAACTTTATTTGTTTACGAGACCCAGAAAATATTAGATACGTGCTCCCAGGTAGATGCAATTTTCCTTGACTTGCGGAAGGGCCGGCCGGGGTGGCCGTGCGGTTCTAGGCGCTACAGTCTGGAGCCGAGCGACCGCTACGGTCGCAGGTTCCAATCCTGCCTCGGGCATGGATGTGTGTGATGTCCTTAGGTTAGTTAGGTGTAATTAGTTCTAAGTTCTAGGCGACTGATGACCTCAGAAGTTAAGTCGCATAGTGCTCAGAGCCATTTGAACCATTTGAACCGCAAGGCGTTCGATACAGTTCCGCATTGTCGCCTGATAAACGAAGTAAGAGCCTACGGAATATCAGACCAGCTGCGTGGCTGGATTGAAGAGTTTTTAGCAAACAGAACACAGCATGTTGTTCTCAATTGAGAGACGTCTACAGACGTTAAAGTAACCTCTGGCTTGCCACAGGGGAGTGTTATGGGACCATTGCTTTTCACAATATATATAAATGACCTAGTAGATAGTGTCGGAAGTTCCATGCGGCTTTTCGCGGATGATTCTGTAGTATACAGAGAAGTTGCAGCAATAGGAAATTGTAGTGAAATGCAGGAAGATCTGCAGCGGATAGGCACTTGGTGCAGGGAGTTGCAACTGACCCTTAACATAGACAAAAGTAATGTATTGCGAATACATAGAAAGAAGGATCTTTTATTGTATGATTATATGATAGCGGAACAAACACTTGTAGCAGTTACTTCTGTAAAATATCTGGGAGTATGCGTACGGAACGATTTGAAGTGGAATGGTCATATAAATTTAATTGTTGGTAAGGCGGGTGCCAGGTTGAGATTAATTATGAGAGTCCATAGAAAATATAGTCCATCAACAAAGGAGGTGGCTTACAAAACACTCGTTCGACCTATAATTGAGTATTGCTCATCAGTGTGGGATCCGTACCAGGTCGGGTTGCCAGAGGAGATAGAGAAGATCCAAAGAAGAGCGGCGCGTTTCGTCACACGGTTATTTGGTAAGCGTGATAGCGTTACGGAGATGTTTAGCAAACCCAAGCGGCAGACTCTGGAAGAGTGGCGCTCCGCGGTGTAGGTTGTTGTCCAGGATTCGAGAGGGTGCGTTTCTGGATGAGGTATCGAATACATTGCTTGCCCCTACTTATAACTCCCGAGGAAATCACGAATGTCAAATTAGAGAGATTCGAGCGCGCACGGAGGCTTTCCGCCAGTTCATACGCAACTGGAACAGGAAAGGGAGGTAATGACAGTGGCACATAAAGTGCCCTCCGCCACACACTGCTGGGTGGCTTGCGGAGCATAAATGTAGATGTAGATGTAGATAATCTGTAATTCATTCATGCTCGACAGTTTCGAAGACGGATTTTCCCTAAAAAGCAACGCCGTATAAGGCGGTAAAAGACCTGCTACATTAAAAGCACACTGAGTGCAGGAATTAAATTGTTCCGCAGGATATGCGGATGACGCATTGTACGCACAATCTGAAAGAGCGCACACACCTCGTTATTGCTCGCCGCGTCGTTGCTTTAATTGAAATGAAATTCCCCGCAGCCAGCTCGCCTCTCTGAACAAACCGACTGCTCACACCGCTCGCCTAGCGCTCTATCGCGGGCCGGCGGTGCTCCCTCGCGCCTCATTTGTCGCCACAGTTCTTTGTCTGTCGCCTCCTCCTCCTCCTCCTCCTCCACTCCCTCCCTCCCCATCACACGCTTCCGTATTTACCTGCAGCCGCTTCCGCAGTAAAACCCGCGCTTACAGGGGCGTTTACACTGCTGATTGCGGTCTGTTTACCAAACACGGCGACGCGTCGGCAGCGTCAATTATGCCGCGGCTCACCCCACTCTGGCTGTCTGAGGGATCGCCGAGCGTTCGCGTGGCGGTGTGGGGACCAGTCTGCAGTAGACACGCCCTCAGACACCACCTCACAGGCGATTACAGAATTTTTGTGACTGTCAGTATGAAAATAATTTGTTTTCATCAGTAAGCGGGCAGCTGAAAAAGTTGCCTTTTACTTTACATCGCCGGCCGGGGTGGCCGAGCGGTTCTAGTATAAAACCCCCCCGCTTCCCGGGATTTACGGAATTACTAGTTGACAATGACCATGAATTATGGATTTTGACCCGCGTCGGGATAAGGCATCCGAATCCGAAATAAATTATGATTATTTCGCGGGAAACAGGTGACGTTATAAATTGATCGTTATTAAATGTGTAATTTAATTCTTCTTCTTCTTCTTTCGTTTCACCCTCTTTAGGGTACGCTGGATCAATCATTTCTTTGTGCGTAGCCGGCCGCGGTGGTCTAGCGGTTCTAGGCGCACAGTCCGGAGCCGTGCGACCGCTACGGTCGCAGGTTCGAATCCTGCCTCGGGCATGGATGTGTGTTATGTCCTTAGGTTAGTTAGGTTTAAGTAGTTCTAAGTTCTAGGGGACTGATGACCACAGATGTTAAGTCCCATAGTGCTCAGAGCCATTTGAACCAATCTTTGTGCGTTGTTCTTTTCTTGGGGCCCAGTATTTCTTCATTCCTTCTGATATTCTTCTCATCTCTTCTTCCGAGATGAAGAGTTTGGACTTTTGTGTGGATTTGTCTTGGAACCTTATGTTTTCATCTTTTGTAATTAATTTAGCAGTTCGATCAATAAGTGAGTTTTCTGAAAACTTCAATTCCACTAGGTCTTTCTCAGTTTCTTTAAACCAGTTGGGCTTCGTTTTTCGGTTACAGAAGAAGTCAAAGATTTGTTTAGTTAATCTGTTAATCTGTTAGTAATTCAGTAATTTAATTACTAATATTTAATTACTAATAATTAATTGCTAATTATTTATTAATTACTAATTACTAATTGCTAATTATTTACTAATAATTAATCATTAGTAATAATTAATCTGTTAGTTAATCTGTTAATCTGAGAAGATGACCATAAAAATTTATTCTCCTTTTTCGCATAGAATATGAAAGTTTTTTAATTTTCTTGTAGAGAGTTTGAATTTTGATGTATATAATCTTATTGTCTTGAAATTTTGGCCCAATGATTTTTCTTAAAATTTTTCTTTCCTTTATTTCATTCAATAACGATCGGTAAATGAAATAGTGGAAATAATTTTGGAAATAAATTTTGCCTGTGGAAATTTTGCCGAAAGAAATGATTAAGTTGTAAAAGCTATTAAAAAATCGGCCGCCAGTTCAACTGATGAGCGACAGTACTGTTAAGTACGTGAATAACTGTGTCAAAAATAAAGTTTACCTGTTTGTAGCGCAGCAGGTGGAACGGGAACTTTTACGTAAGTGCTGTGTCAGGCTTATTAGTCGCATAAAACAATGTCATAAAAATCTAACTACACTTAAACATTAATGGTTAACTTTCAATAAGTATTTTGATAATTATTCTCTTCATAATTTGTCAGCCAAGTACAATGCTGACAACACAAATTATTATCTATCGAGATTTTGAGTAATGGACAGTCATTCTGTCTTGAAAATTAGGTATTTTGCACAGTTTAATCTATTGATAATGAAATATATTCCCAATACTTGATTAACGTGATGCTCTTAACAGATTTTTGGACCACTTCAACTGTGTTCGTCCCTTTATCAAATTTACTATGGAGGTTGAAAATGATGGGATGCTTCCATTTTTTGACGTAATGGTTTATAAAAAACCAGATGGAACTTTGAGACACAGTGTTCACCGAATGCCGACACACACAGATTGGTATCTGCACCCTAAGTTTTGTCATCCACCACACCAACGTAGTGGCGTCCCTAGGACTTTGGTACGGAGAGCATATGCCATTTCCGACGCAGACAGCCTAACCCAAGAACTTGAGCATTTGTGACTGTATTTAAGGAAAATGGATACACCGAGAAACAGATTCGTCGGGCTATGGAATTTGGACCATCTCTGGAGGTGTACGAAGAGGAACATAGATCTGTGGCCTTTCTTCCGTATGCTGGAGGCTTATCGTTTAAGACTGGACGAATTTTAAGGAATTTTAACATTAAGAGTGCGTTCCGTCCACCTTCTAAGATTAGGGCTCTGCTCGGCTCTGTGAAGGATGATTTGGAACTTAGGAGACCCGGGGTGTACCAAATCCCGTGTCAATGTGGGAAAGCGTACGTTGGCCTTTCTATTCGCACAGTGCATGACAGGTGTGCGGAACATCACCGTCACACGAGGCTACAACAGCCGGAAAAATCGGCCGTAGCAGAACACTGCCTAAATGAGGGACACAAAATGAAATTTGAGGAAACTGTTGTGATTGCCAACATTTCCGGTTTTTGGAATAGTGTCTATAAAGAGGCGACTGAAATTAGGCTGGCTGATAATTTAATCAACAGAGACAATGGGTTTCCTCTTTGCAAAACGTGGAATCCTGTATTATCTGGTATCAAAATTGAACGTTCTTCGCTGTGGCCTTGATTGCGATATATCGTTGCCAGCAGTGTTTCACTAAGGGCGGCGCCACCTCCCTGTTTTGGAAGGCAGAAACCGTGATGAGCGGCGCAAGCGCCGTGTACTGAACGGTGGCCTATATAGGACGTCGATTTACAATCTTGCGTCAGTTCTCAGCGGGACTCATCAGCAGAAGCAGCATTTCCTGAAGATGGCAAACAGTTGGATTGCCGAAATATCGAGTCAAGTTGATTTTAGGATCCGGCAGCAAACCCGAAGAGACTTTCAGGACTTATTACACCGGGAAAGCCTACGTAATCACTTTGATTAACTATGTTTTGAATGATCAGAATTCATTAATTGGGGCATTCTCAGGTGGAATAAGCTTTATAGTTTCATGAAATATCCTTGAACTAACTTCAGCTGAATATGCATTGAAATAAATCTCAATAATCAAATTTATTACTTCAGTCTATTATTAAGTTACTACAGTTGGCGTAAGCTTATTAAGTGCAACAATTAACTACGATAACCAGTCTGAAATTTACTCTTCGCCGTCTGTGCAAATAATTTGATAATTAACATATATTCTCTTGATGATGGCGTGACACACTCGGTTCAATAAGGTAAGGTTCGGAAGGAACCTACTTGGTGTTGTTGTCGGGTGGAATGTAACTGCAACATTTAGATTATAAAGCGCTTGTTATTAATTGTTCAAATTCAAAGAAAAGCACAGTCACTGGCAAGTCCTCAATTTTATCCTACGAAAATTACGTAGATCTTACTTCCCTCGTCGTCGGTGGATCGACGGAAGTCCACGGCGGCGACGCAATGTGGCAGCGGGCATTTACTGTTGCGACTTGGGCCCACGGTGCGCTTCACATTTAAGCCCTCGTTTCTTCAGCACTATGCCCATTAATCCATAATAACTTGCCCGGCCATGCTTCCAGATATGCCGACCATTACTTTCCCGTCGTACTTACAGGGTGTCTCCAAAATGGCCGGTATATTTGAAACGGCAATAAAAACTAAACGAGCAGCGATGGAAATACACCGTTTGTTGCAATATGCTTGGGACAACAGTACATTTTCAGGCAGACAAACTTTCGAAATTACAGTAGTTACAATTTTCAACAACAGATGGCGCTGCGGTCTGGGAAACTCTATAGTACGATATTTTCCACATATCCACCATGCTTAGCAATAATATGGCGTAGTCTCTGAATGAAATTACATGAAACCTTTGACAACGTGTCTGACGGAATGGCTTCATATGCAGATGAGATGTACTGCTTTAGCTGTTCAATTGTTTCTGGATTCTGGCGGTACATCTGGTCTTTCACGTGTCCCCACAGAAAGAAGTCACAGGGGTTCATGTCTGGCGAATAGGGAGGCCAATCCACGCCGCCTCCTGTATGTTTCGGATAGCCCAAAGCAATCACACGATCATCGAAATATTCATTCAGGAAATTAAAGACGTCGGCCGTGCGATGTGGCCGGGCACCATCTTGCATAAACCACGACGTGTTCGCAGTGTCGTCTAAGGCAGTTTGTACCGCCACAAATTCACGAAGAATGTCCAGATAGCGTGATGCAGTAATCGTTTCGGATCTGAAAAACGGGCCAATGATTCTTTTGGAAGAAATGGCGGCCCAGACCAGTACTTTTTGAGGATGCAGGGACGATGGGACTGCAACATGGGGCTTTTCGGTTCCCCATATGCGCCAGTTCTGTTTATTGACGAAGCCGTCCAGGTAAAAATAAGCTTCGTCAGTAAACCAAATGCTGCCCACATGCATATCGCCGTCATCAATCCTGTGCACTATATCGTTAGCGAATGTCTCTCGTGCAACAATGGTAGCGGCGCTGAGGGGTTGCCGCGTTTGAATTTTGTACGGATAGAGGTGTAAACTCTGGCGAATGAGACGATACGTGGACGTTGGCGTCATTTGGACCGCAGCTGCAACACGGCGAACGGAAACCCGAGGCCACTGTTGGATCACCTGCTGCACTAGCTGCGCGTTGCCCTCTGTGGCTGCCGTACGCGGTCGCCCTACCTATCCAGCACGTTCATCCATCACGTTCCCAGTCCGTTGAAATTTTTCAAACAGATCCTTTATTGTATCGCTTTTCGGTCCTTTGGTTACATTAAACCTCCGTTGAAAACTTCGTCTTGTTGCAACAACACTGTGTTCTAGGCGGTGGAATTCCAACACCAGAAAAATCCTCTGTGCTAAGGAATAAACCATGTTGTCTACAGCACACTTGCACGTTGTGAACAGCACGCACTTACAGCAGAAAGACGACGTACAGAATGGCGCACCCACAGACTGCATTGTCTTCTATATCTTTCACATCACGTGCAGCGCCATCTGTTGTTGAAAATTGTAACTACTGTAATTTCGAAAGTTTGTCTGCCTGAAAATGTACTGTTGTCCCAAGCATATTGCAACAAACGGTGTATTTCTATCGCTGCTCGTTTAGTTTTTATTGCCGTTTCAAATATACCGGTCATTTTTGAAACACCCTGTAGATCCACACACTAGCCGTTGGACGTAACACAGCTAGGACTAGCAGCACTCGACTGTACGTCATACTCCGAGCACGGCGTCACTGCTACTACCCGCTGGCGCGCTCCCGCGCCCAGCGGCACGACAAAACAATCTCTCTGAATTCAGCGTCAACTAAATATGCCCTGACTTGCCAGTGTTAAATATTACATAATTTAAACATAGTATTTACAATAGATATTTGTACTAGACAATACATCGTATACAAACAGTTTCCTGTGTTAAGTAAGGGAAAAAATTCATAGCAAGGACTGCGTTGTAGCGTCACACTAGGCGCTACAGTCTGGAACCGTGCTGCTGCTACGGTCGCAGGTTCGAATCCTGCCTCGGGCATGGATGTGTGTGATGTCCTTAGGTTACTTAAGTTTAATTGGTTCTAAGTTCTAGGGGACTGATGACCTCAGAAGTTAAGTCCCATAGCGCTCAGAGCCGACTTTACATCTTTTCGTAATTAGTGTTATAATTTGGCTGCTAAGTCCAATGGAATTTTTCTAAAGCAACGAACGGAGAAATACGGTTACACTGTGGAAAAATGTTTGTTGGTTGAGTCCTGCACAGTGCTGACTTTGCTGGACTGTGCGGATCCCCATGCTGTTTCAGCGTCGGTGCTCATTTAACTCCGAGCCACAATTATTATGGAATGGTGTAGCAAAGATTTCTCAATGAGGCCGAAGCAAAAGTGAAATAGCACACTCGCGGCCTGGGACTGCTGCTAATGGTCTCTGCCAGGTACCTTACAGTCATACTACGCTTCACCGCTGACGCTGGCAGATAAATGGTGTATGCAGTAGTAGCAATCAGTAAAATGGCAGGGTTTCTACGAATGTAATACACTATGTCTGAAACATACATGTATCGAAGCCGCGTGGGGTACCGCGTGGTCTAGGGCATCTTGTCACGGACCACGTGGCTTCCCCCGTCTCAGGTTCGAGTCCTCCCTCGGACTTGGGTTGTGTGTGACTTCCTTAAGCCGTCGGCACACGGACCGTTCTGTCGAACGTCAACGTTGAGCGTGACAAATTCAACGTGTTGCTGAACGCTCAGGAACGATGCGACTTGTGCATACGGTACGTGGGACCCAACGTGGTATACGCGATCGCAACGCAGTCCAGTGGCAGTTGAGGGACGTTTCTAGTTCGTATATCACACTTATTTACTGAACGGGCGGGCGTAAAGTTCCCACGTTACCTCTATTAAAACGCACATTTCCTCCATTGTCCACGAAAACGAAAGTACAATGTCCAATCAATAAGGACACAGACTTATAAGAGTTCCATTACAAACGGTGCGGTACAAATTCGGAATACTTATCCGCATAAGATAAACATTATTTCATAATTCCCACATTTTAGTACAACCCCAAAGTCAGTCTTACTTGATCACTGTTCCTACTCAGTAGCAGAATCTTTGCAACATGTGAATTACGAAGCGTAAAAGAAAGAGGAGCAAAATATCTTTATACAAGTAACGCAGGCTGTCCTGCAGATTAAGCCAATCGAACAAAGTCACCCCACAAGAAAGGTGAACTTATATTTTCATAACATAAACTATTAAAGTATATACCTATATTAAACTAATAATACAGTATCAGAACCTAATAAAAACGGTAATGTTAGGGAAAAAAAATTGGGATGTGTCAGGACGTGAACCACCGCCCCAACAGAGAACTCAGATTAGATTAGATTAGATTAATACTAGTTCCATGGATCATGAATACGATATTTCGTAATGATGTGGAACGAGTCAAATTTTCCAATACATTACATAATTAAGTTAATTTAACAACATACTTAAGTTAATATAACAACTTTTTTATTTTTTGCGTTTTTATTTTTTTATTTTTTTAATAATTTTTTTCTTAATTTATATCTAAAAATTCCTCTATGGAGTAGAAGGATTTGTCATTCAGAAATTCTTTTAATTTCTTCTTAAATACTTGTTGGTTATCTGCCAGACTTTTGATACTATTTGGTAAGTGACCAAAGACTTTAGTGGCAGTATAATTCACCCCTTTCTGTGCCAAAGTTGGATTTAATCTTGAATAGTGAAGATCGTCCTTTCTCCTAGTATTGTAGTTATGCACACTGTTATTACTTTTGAATTGGGTTTGGTTGTTAATAACAAATTTCATAAGAGAGTATATGTACTGAGAAGCTACTGTGAATATCCCTAGATCCTTAAATAAATGTCTGCAGGATGATCTTGGGTGGACTCCAGCTATTATTCTGATTACACGCTTTTGTGCAATAAATACTTTATTCCTCAGTGGAGAATTACCCCAAAATATGATACCATATGAAAGCAATGAGTGAAAATAGGCGTAGTAAACTAATTTACTAAGATGTTTATCACCAAAATTTGCAATGACCCTTATTGCATAAGTAGCTGAACTCAAACATTTCCGCAGATCATCAATGTGTTTCTTCCAATTTAATCTCTCATCAATGGACACACCTAAAAATTTGGAATATTCTACCTTAGCTATATGCTTCTGATTAAGGTCTATATTTATTAATGGCATCATACCATTCACTGTACAGAACTGTATGTACTGTGTCTTATCAAAATTCAGTGAGAGTCCGTTTACAAGGAACCACTTAGTAATTTTCTGAAAGACAGTTTTGACAATTTCAGTTAATTCTTGTTTGTCAGGTGTGATTACTATACTTGTATCATCAGCAAAGAGAACTAACTTTGCCTCTTCATGAATATAGAATGGCAAGTCATTAATATATATTACAAACAACAAAGGACCCAAGACTGACCCTTGTGGAACCCCATTCTTGATAGTTCCCCAGTTTGAGGAATGTGCTGATCTTTGCATATTATGAGAACTGCTTATTTCAACTTTCTGCACTCGTCTAGTTAGGTACGAATTGAACCATTTGTGCACTGTCCCACTCATGCCACAATATTTGAGCTTGTCTAGAGATGAGTGCTACTCAATATGCTAAACCAACACTACAACCCTGGCATCTAATATTATTATGTTATGCCTCGCTGAAAATCTTAATCATAGATATGTTACTAATTGAAATTTAATTATAACAAATTGTTCCATGAAAAATGCGTTTTGGGTGGGTCTTCAGTGTGTCGCTGCCTTCAAATAGCCTACACTCATATCACGCAGGTTACAATAACACTTTTGCCACGAATATGATGTTTCTCATTACTTTATTGGAACGAATCACACAATTAACAACGGGTTTTCCAGTGATTCCCAATTTTCTGTGCTCAGAAACGGCATATATACATATAGGCTTGAAATGAATGCCAATATGGCGCCTCACAACTGGCGTGCTTGTGACTCATGTGGCGTTGTGCCATCTCATTGGTCAACGCTTAGACGCACGCTCAGGATATCTGAGATGCCAGATATTGCTCTGGACGTTCGGAAAGACTCCCGAACGTGCTGTTCCACGCTATGACGTCAGAAACTCGGCACGCTCAACGCTCAACGTTCGGATGCACGGTCTGTGGTCCGATGGCTTTAGCGTAAGTTAGTTTACATTAGATGAAATAGTGCATATAAGACATAAACAGTCATGAAGGAATTACGTAGTTTGTTTGAGAACACGTGTAACAGAATTAGTCGTTGGAATTTCCTGCGTGGAAACTGGTATAAAGGCAGTCACCGTCCTGTTCTGTAATTGCATTGTTAGTACTTCTTCCAACCTCCGTTCTTCCTAATTACCTAAGAAATTCTCTTCGGCATCCATTTTGTTAGGGTTTGTAGTTCTTGCAGCGAAATCATAGCGCAGTATCGTGCTTTTCATCTCACATACGGGCTCAAACTGCCTTTCAGTGCCATAAACACGTCTTGTAAGTACTCTCCAAAGGTTTCTCAGGCTACGTGCAGGCCAGGACAAAACATCCATCCCTGTATCTTCAAATCACTTTCCTGTTGTAGCAGAAACATGTACCGATGCATTATTTTGTTGGAGCATTAGAATTTCGTCGCGTAAGTCCTCATACATTTTAAACCATTCGGTTTCTAGTATCTTAGTGTAGATACTAGAGTTCATGCTAGTTTTCACCCAAGAAATGCCTCATTTTCCTTTAGTGCAGATGGCTGCTCAATTAATAACATTTCCAGCTCCAAAATTTCTGCCCATTCTTACCTGCTGCTCTGTTCTCAGATCACGCCAGTCATAATGAACTCCATATGGATTCTCTGGAGATCACTTAATCCTATTCTCATGTCCATGACATAAATTGTTCAGAAAATTCCAGTCGAACCTGTTTATGTTGGATATTAGAACAGGTTTCTGCAGCCAGTATGATTCCACTTTTTGTAAACTCGCAACCGGGAGCTCAGCGGCCTGAATAGCTACAAGGTATGATAGCTGCGACCTTTGCCTACGGCACTGTATACATGTTTTCAAAAAGTGCGTCCCACCGCTGGGGATATCTCCTTCTGGAATGATTTGCAACAGCAGGTGAAATATAGCTGTCAACATCCCTGCAATTTGGTAGTCAACTGGATCTAATTATAACAGCAGTTGAATTATAGTAATCAACATCCCTGCAATTTGGCAATCACCTGGATCTAATTATCAATATAGCTGCTTCAATTTTAAACAGCACATTTGAAGAAGCTAGTAGAGTCTCTTCCTTTCAAAATGAGACAGTAGTAGTAAGGCTAACAAGTACCTCGCACACTTCGACCTTCAGTTAACTTTCAAACTCATCATGTTATCACCTCATGATCATGAAGGTCATGCATGACATCACCAATGACCTTGACGCATGCATGCATAACGTCATCAAGCAGCACCCACTCCCAAGCCCATCTCCTCCCCACCACTTCCCCTCCCTCCCAAACATCTCCAGGCAATCACAATGTAGTTCTTAAAATGAAACAACTAATCAGACTGAAATATCATAGAATTAGCCCTGTGGGAATATTAAAAAAAGTAAAAAGCACATCCCCTTCCCCCTCTTCAGCCTATAACAGTGTAGTATAGAAATCAGACAACCAAGGCAGTTGGAAAGGAAGGAGAGGAAATTAGGGAGAGGGGTGGGGATGTTGGCTTGATGACGTGATGCAAGCATGTGACACGTTTATTGATGACATCATGCATGAACTTCATGATTATGTGACAACCACCTTATTTCCTTGAAGCTGAAATGAAAATCACAGTGTGCCAGATAGCAGGTAGTTATACTAATGATAGTTATAAAGGCTGGAACCTGATCTGCATGACCTTAGTGTGTTGTTCCCAGAGGTGGGGGGTTATTAATCTTTGCCTCTGTGCAAAAAATTATATAATTACACTACTGGCCATTAAAATTGCTAAACCACAAAGATGACGTGATAAGACGCGAAATTTAGCCGACAGGAAGAAGATGCTGTGATATGCAAATGATTAGCTTCTCAGAGCATTCACACAAGGCTGGCGCCGGTGGCGAAACCTACAACGTGCTGACATGAGGAAAGTTTCCAACCGATTTCTCATACACAAACAGCAGTTGACCGGCGTTGCCTGGTGAAACGTTGTTGTGATGCCTCGTATACGGAGGAAACATTCGTACCATCACGTTTCCGATTTTGATAAAGGTCGGATTGTAGCCTATCGCGATTGCGGTTTATCGTATCGCGACATCACTGCACGCGTTGGTCGAGAGATCCAATGACTGTTAGCAGAATATGGAATCGTTGGGTTCAGGAGGGTAATACGGAACGCCGTGCTGGATCCAAGCGGCCTCGTATCACTAGCAGTCGAGATTGCAGGCATCTTATTCGCATGCCTGTATTGGATCGTGCAGCCACGTCTCGATCCCTGAGTCAACAGATGGGGAAGTTTGCAAGACAACAACCATCTGCACGAACAGTTCGACGACGTTTGCAGCAGCATGGACTATCAGCTCGGTGACTATTGCTGCGGTTACCCGTGACGCTGCATCACAGACAGGAGCGCCTGCGATGGTGTACTCAGCGACGAACCTGGGTGCACGAATGGCAAAAAGTAATTTTTCGGATGAATCCAGGTTCTGTTTACAGCATCATGATGGTCGCATCCGTGTTTGACGACATCGCGGTGAACGCACGTTGGAACCGTGTATTCGTCATCGCCATACTGGCGTATCACCCGGCGTGATGGTATGGGGTGCAATTGGTTACACGTCTCGGTCACCTCTTGTTCCCATCGACGGCACTTCGAACAGTGTGTAGCAACAACGACGTTACACTGTTGTACATATAAATAATTTTTTCTTCTGATTTTCGACAAATTAGTGTAATCGATGTTCTGATTTCATTTCTTTTTTGTTTCATGCCATTATGTTAAAGAAACTGTAAACAATTTTCAATGTGAATATTAATGTTTATGTCAAATTTCAAGCAATATTGTAATAGAATTGAAGTGTAACAAATGTTGAAACTGTTGTAAGATGTTAAAATTGTAATTGTGCGTCTGGTCCATACGTAGGCAATGTGTTAGGATATGTAGAATGCAAAACCTTGGGTGAATACGCTGTCTGTAGGGAACGGTAAAAGGTGGATGGCAGGCGAGCGCACGGAAAATGCGCACGGGCACTGCACGGCATAACGGGCTCAGCAGTAGTAGTCGGAGTTGGGCATTGGTCTGAGCAACACGTTCTGGATCGAGGAGAATCTCCTGGAAGACGTAGTTTCATTGAGCCTCGGATATGCCGTTCCGACGCCTATACAGCATGGCAAAATTCCATAGGCACTAAATGGGAAAGTATTGCGACGCTATGAAGAAGTAAAGTGCCGATACATGAAGAGCCATTGCTGTGGTTGTATGTGTGCTCCGTGCCTCGCCATCTCGCCGCCCGCCAACCGCCGCATCGATACGAACAGGTTGAAACTTTTAGTACTGTATTCGTGTGGACCAGTGTTACTTTTGTTCCATACTGTTCAATAACAACTTAAATTTTACCAGAACTGTCCTATCATTTAATTATCCTCACAACTAACCTAGCCAGGGTCCTTTCCAAATGTTGTGCTATCCGAGTGTCCCGAAATGAAGAATTAAAGTTTATGTTAATAATAATTGCCTGCAGACCTAGCTATGTTAGAATGATGTTTAAAGGACTTTTTTGTTAATGAACTAATAGACGAATAACAAAGGTCTGACAAAGTTGGAAGATAATTTTGAAATTGATTTAGTAGTGAAGTTTAATCATTTCAAGACAGATATAATGGTATTTAAATGAGCAGGAAATAAAATGAAAAGAGTAGTAAATCATATATTGGAAATCTTGAGGGCATAATGATTTCAGTAATTAATTGTTTTAATACAGTGTTCATAACAGTTTCAGGGTCCCTCCCCCCTCTTTTTTATTCATTTGAATTCTGAAGTGTTCTACAGTGATCTGATCAGCAAAGTTAAAGTTAATATAAAAAAACCAAAATTTATCAGTGCTTTACGTTTATCAAAATTGACATTGTGTGTGTGTGTTTCGAAAGTGCTATTTCTAGGGCGAACTATGTCCGATTTTAATCAGATAAATAGACAGTACGAAGTTTTGTAGTAAACATTATAGTGTAATGTTATGTATTTATGGTTTATCCATATTAGTACAGAAAGTGAAATTATCAGTTCAGTAGATTTTCTGGTTCTAAAATTTACCATATTATGCACGAACGTACATCAACTTGTACAGGGAAGAAACTCAGTTAATGCCTAATTAGGCTGGCGACCGTATTGTTAACAAATTGGTAGCATCTTCTGTGTTGTTTCTTGTCCGTCCTGACGTGTAGTTGCATTTCGGACTTGCTTGACGTATCATTGTTATTACAGAGTGGGTGTAAGTCTGATTTGCCTCCATTCAGGTACACGCGGTCAATATCAATACCAAAATCCTTCCTCACAAGGTGAAGCCTGTCAACTTACCATACTACAGGCTTTAAAGAGTATCGCGTGTGCACAAGCGCAGCGTTACAAGTGGACGTTACATTTCAGATGTGTTACGACCCGTGGCTCTACCCTTCATTCGACCCCTGCGAAACCCTACATTTCGGCAGAATAATGCACGACGGCATGTTGCAGGTCCTGTAGGGGCCTTTCTGGATAAAGAAAATGTTCGACTGCTGCCCTGGCCAGCACATTCCCAGATCTCTCACCAATTGAAAACGTCTGGTCTATGGTGGCCGAGCAACTGGCTCGTCACAATTGACCAGTCACTACTCTTGATTAACTGCGGTATCGTGTTGAAGCTGCATCGGCAGCTGTAACTGTACACGCCATCCAAGCTCTGTTTGACTCAATGGCCAGGCGTATCAAGGCCTTTATTACGGCCAGAGGTGGTTGTTCTGGGTACTGATTTCTCAGGATCTATGCACCCAAATTGTGTGAAAATGTAATCACATAACAGTTCTAGTATAATATATTTGTCCAATAAATACCCGTTTATCATCTGCATTTTTTCTTAGTGTATCAATTTTAATGGCCAGTAGTGTACCTCTCGATGGACTATTGGCAGTACCATAAAGAAATAGTGGAGGACAGAAACTGACTCCCATCCATATCAACTGAGATACCATAATACAAATGTGCTACCTAATATTTTGGAAGCTATGTCTGTTGTGAATATGATGTAATTGTTTTGTTCTGTAAACTTTTATATACTATGTGTTAATTAGAAACGTGATATGCATTGCAACCTGTCTAAATTATTCTGTATTATGACGTAATTATTCTACGTCAATGCCGTTAGGGAACTTGCGTAGGGGCACTCTCTTTGGAAGCGAGTGTGAGGTCCGAGCTGAGCGTGCAGAAGACTGAGTTGGCTTTGAGACGTGAGAGTAAACTCACCAAGTTAGGCGTACTGTGGAAAGTGGGGCTTATGTGAGCCGGAATTGTTACTTTCAGGTAATGGCAGGGCGGATGTAACAGGCTCCAATAACATCAAGGTCCTCGCCCATTACTCGTCATTGCTGATCGATGTGCGCTCGAGCAACAGGGACATTGTCGTCGACAACGAGACGCCTTCGTAACATCTACAACGAATTGTAATATCGTTTAATTTTCATTCACATTTAAAATTTTGTGAGGCATTACCGAATGACATAGATGCCTAATATTGTCATTGTCCCACTGTTTTCGCTTTCTTAGGGTCCCCTTCCTTTCCGGCTATTGAGTACGCCAGCATCGTTGATTGAAGCTAAAAGAAGACTATTAAAAGGCTATCGTTGCCAGATTTGTCGCTTGCTATGAGGATAGCTGAAAGTAACTGATAATGAAGCCTCAGTACATTACCTATGTTGTTTATTAATATTCAGAGGAAAAGTTAGTCAGATAAATAAAGTCAAGTAAAGCAACAAAAACTGAAGTAATTCTAACAATCTCAAACTGAAGAAAAGAATAACTTAAATTTATAGATTTTATCTCTTTGTCTGTTGTAATAATACTCTTGTGTACTGACTCGGATCGCATTTCGGTGTTGCTAATCTGTTGAAAGCCACCATTTGCTTGTTCACGCCAGTAAATGTTAATAGAAATTCCAATCCCCTCAAAGTACGTAGCTTGCAATATCCAGAAATATAGTCAATGTAAGAAAAAGTAAATCTGATGTTAAGTAAATTACTGTCGCAACACACGAGCTACACAAGTCAGTCTTTTACCTTTCATTAACGAGTCTGAATATCTTTTCCTGATTAACAACTCTGAATATTAACGACCTAAGACACTTGTCTTTTTTGTTCGTTATTAGTTCGTAAGATGTTGTGCTTGTCAAAAAAGTATGTCAACCTTTTGTTGCCACACATTCTGTTAAACAGTTTCGTTTTCACGGCTGTCCGCATTATCGCTTACATATTGATCAGACACACCATCCAAACGGGATGGAGACCGTATTAATTAATTTCTGCATTATTTCAACTAGATTTGCTGTGGACTCTTTGACTTATGTGGTACCTACTTTTGTTTCGTACTTTACGTGAGTGACGACACTGTTTTAAATACTGTACGAAATTCATATTAGTAGAAAGTTTTGCGGTAGAATAGGCTGCTCATTAGAATAACTTGCACACTTTTCTCCACTGGCTTGTCAAATATTTTTCGGAGACAATAGCCTTGTCCAAAATCAAATTCATTAGGCATTCACGATCACGGTCAATTATTGCATTAATTGAGTTCGAACCTGCGACCGTAGCGCCTAGAACAGCTCGGCCACTCCGGCCGGCCAAGCCATCCTTATGGTATGTAACTTGAACTTGTATGCCGACTGATCGCAAGCGAGACCTCTGGCAATGATCCTGACGCCATTCATTAGCGGACACGCCTTTCGCAACAACAATATGTAGCACACAAATTCACCTACACTGCTAAAAGAATGGTTCAGCTGCAGCCATTTGCCACTGGAACTTCCATGCAGCGTCGTTATACATCGTTCTCTACCCTATGCGCAATGTGTTCCTCAAGATAACCTCTGTAACAAGGTTTCCCAAATGGTATTCTCCTGACCACTGGTGTTCTGCGGGAAGTGAATAATTGTTCTGCAAAAGAACACTAACAGGCGCTTTTTCCTACATTTTCCCGCACTTATTACTTTTTTAAAAGTTTTATTACGATTTCTACTTATAAACTACGTTTTGAAATCGAAGTAAACACTGAATAAAAGATGTTTCTCTCATTTTTTTAAACTTTTTACTAACCGTCAAGTTAGATAAGTTTTTTCATCAGTGATTTTTTGATTCTCTAAGTCTTCTGTCAGAGGGAAAGGTAGGATACCCCTGCTCTCTAATCCCTAGAAGTTGAAAGGAACTGTTTTGTTACACCCTGTTTGTATAAAGATAGACTTTCTAAACAATCACAATAAATTTAAAATAATTTGCACTAGAGACTGAAAGGAAATTATAGAAATTAATGAAGAAGTCACAGAGGAAGTTGTTCAGTTTTCGCATGTTAGGTAGTTGAATGCTACGACTGGATGAACAGATGAAAAACAGATGAAAAACGTCATACTGAAGATTAATAATGGTGTGAAAGACTTCGGGAAACTTACAGAACGCTCTAATATGTCTGAAACAGAAAGATTACAACAAATATAGCGTCGAAACTTCCTGGCAGATTAAAATGTGTGCTGGACGGAGACTCGAACTCGGGACCTTTGCCTTTCGCGGGCAAGTGCTCTACCATCTGAGCTACCCAAGCACGACTCACGCCCCGTCCTCACAGCTTTACTTCTGCCAGCATCTCGTGTCCTACCTTGCAAACTTTACAGAAGCTCTGCTGCGAACCTTGCAGAACTATCACTCTTGAAAGAAAGGAGAGTGAAAATCTCATCCTGGAAACATCCCCCAGGCTGTGGCTAAGCCATGTATCCGCAATATACTTTCTTTCAGGAGTGCTAGTTCTGCAAGGTTCGCAGGAGAGCTTCTGTGAAGTCTAGAAGGTAGGAGACGAGGTACTGGCGGAAGTAAAGCTGTGAGGACGGGCCGCGAGTCGTGCTTAGGTAGCTCAGATGGTAGAGCACTTACCCTCGAAAGGCAAACTTCCCGAGTTCGAGTCTCCGTCCAGCACACAGTTTTAATCTGCCAGGAAGTTTCATATCAGCGCACACTCCGCTGCAGAGTGAAAATCTCATTCTGGAAATATAACGTCTTTTTTTATGTCTTTGATACATTGACTTTTTATGCGAGAACATTCAAAACCTGATGATTTCTTTGGCAGCAATGGAGAGATGCATGTGTGGAGTTGCCGGGAGGCACAGGAAAACAAGCGATCGGATTAACAAAGACTGGGGTGGAAGTCATAATTTCTATTCTAAGGAAAATTAACTTCAGCGATCGTGTACTACAGAAGTCTTAATATTGTTGTATTCCAACAAAATTCTAAGGAAAGTGTGCCCAATGCGTGAGAGATAGAGAGCAGAAACCATGAATAATCTAAATGATTGCTTATGGCTCAACACCGTAACAAGTGGTGAAGTGTAGGGGAAGACTTTGTCGAGCAGTAGATATACAACACCTAATGCTAATGATGATGATCATGATTAATAATATTATTATTTAATACTAAATACCCCAGGCGAGGTGTCATATTGAGTCCTGTAATCTTAATCAAATATGCGCAGTTACCCACGTATCAGTTCTGTAAACTTCATTTCATTTTGGGGCATCTTCATGATGTTGCTATTTTCGTGAACTTTGTTGGACACCATTTCTGCCGGAGTCTACTTCCTGCCTTATACTTTCACCAAGTATTGCCATTGTGCAGTGGGAAGAACGTATTTCTGCACGCGGACCCACGTGTTTGGACTGGGGAGTGAGCGAGGAGTTCTGTCGGCTCACGTACTGCGGGGACTCACCTCTACTGGTCGATGTCAGTCCTGTGACAGTGACAGAGAAGCCGCATTACTGTTCTGACTGAGATGAATGGCGAGCATTTTCGACCGCACTGTATCCTGTGCTATTACATTACAAAACATCGGAGCCATTACGAAAAAGGAAAGGTGACCATCTGATATGCCTTGAATTTGTGACCCTCATTTGTGGGTGATCAGCTGTTTACTTTCCTGCCCAAAATTTATAAGAGTGTCGTGGGCAAATATAAGGGAGACGAGAAGCAACGAAGTTACATTGTAGCTTCCTATAGCTACAACCTTAGCTGTGCTTGCCTACATTCAGTACTAATTACGAGAAATGTCCAAAAATTTTGTACTAATTTTTCCTTAATGTTATAGATGATGTATTCTGTATGGCCTTATAAATACTTTACATTTATTTTAAATCATATCTTCATTGTAGAAAATCTTTATGTCCTGGTACATTGGGACGATCACATAGATAATATTCTGGGAAATGTGAACCTAATGTTTATTGGTAGAACATGGTGGATGATACACAGAGCTACTAAAGAGACTGCCTACACTACGCTTGTCCTTTTTCATCTGAACTGTTGCTATACGATGTGGGGTACGTATTAGGTAGGATTGATAAAGGACATCGAAAAACTCCAAAGAAGGGCAGATAGTTTTGTATAAGTGCGAAACAGGGGAGAGAATATCACAGTATTGTGGTGGCAAACATATA
Source organism: Schistocerca americana (assembly GCF_021461395.2). Taxonomy (NCBI): domain Eukaryota; kingdom Metazoa; phylum Arthropoda; class Insecta; order Orthoptera; family Acrididae; genus Schistocerca; species Schistocerca americana. Next base: position 1,246,987,298 of record NC_060119.1, on the reverse strand, counting down.
AACAAAGCCATTTTGAGTTGCAGGGGGATCTTCTCATGATATTTCAATCACAAACTTCCTCCTCCAAATGGGAAAATATTCTTCTGGCACCAACCTACATGAGGAGTTATGATGATTGTCATAAAATAAAAGAAATCAGAGCTGGACGGAAAGACTTAACTGCTCGCTTTTCCCGCGCTGTTCGAGAGTGAGGGATAGAGCAGTAACTTGAAGGCTGATCGATGAACCCTCTGTCAAGAACTTAATTGTGAATTGTACAGTAGTCATGTAGATGTAGATGTACGTGGAGTGATAATGATCATCACCAAGGGTTGGTTGAGTTGTTTGGGGGAGGAGGAGACCAGACAGCGAGGTCATCGGTCTCATCGGATTAGGAAAGGACGGGGAAGGAAGTCAGCCGTGCCCTTTCAAAGGAACCATCCCGGCATTTGCCTGGAGCGATTTAGGGAAATCACGGAAAGCCTAAATCAGGATGGCCGGACGCGGGATTGAACCGTCGTTCTCCCGAATACCAATGCAGGATGCTAGCCACTGCGCCACCTCGCTCGGTCAGTGATAATGGTATCAGAAGTATAACAAAATGAAACACAGCACTGATTTAATATTCTACAGTATCGTAAAATATAAGTGTTGTGTGTGTTTCATTCGTTACATATAATATATTCTACCGAGAACCGACATAGCAGTACATCAATGCAATAGGAGTACTCAACCGAGTGAAGTGGCACAGTGGCAGCACACTGGACTCTCATGCAGGAGGTCGACGGTTCAAACCTGCGTCGGGCCAGTCTCATTTAGGTTTTCCGTGATTTCTCTAAATCACTCCAGGCAAATGCTGGGATGTTTCCTTTGAAAGGGCACGGCCGATTACCTTCCCCATCCAATGGGGACCGTGCTCTTGTTGTTTGGTGTTTTGCCCCATCCCCAGAAAAACCGACCGATAGAACTCGATGTACAATACTGTACAGGACGCAGTAAAGCCGTCTGCCATTTTCAAAACTAGATTTATGGAACCATTTCTGTCCATCACGTTATGAAGACAACATGTAAATCTCCAGACCTCAATCACAGACGTCAGCGATATTAATGGAGAATTTGAAAATCATATCGTAACCCGAAATGCATCGCAACGTACTCAAAACCTCATTCCCAGATCAGGATAACGCAGAATTTTGTCTTTTATAGATAATCGTGGTCTAAAGGTAGCATCTTTGATTAGTAATCAAACCGTCCTCCGCCCCATGTTCCAGGTTGCCACCGCTTAATTTTCGATTAATAAATCAACATTCGCAGCCGAAGACTTCCGACATAAGAAGTCACCCTCATTCTGCCATCGGCCTTGTCAAAGAGGACGGCGGAGCGGACAGAGGTTCGGGGCACTCTCCTGCCCTTCGGGTGGGAAACTGCCCCTAAAGGCGGAAGAATCAGTAATGATCAACGGCAAGAGCATGTAGAAGGCAATGGAAACAACTGCATTAAAGACACACCCCTAACGTGTATTGACAGGACAAATGGTCTATAATTGAAAAAGTGTCAAGATGATCTCTCCATTGGCAAAAAATTCCGGAACAGTCCCCCATTCTGATTTCTGTAACGGGACTGGCAACGGGGATGTGACCATGAGAAAATAATTGAATAACTAACGAAAGTATTATGTTCTACGGGTCAGAGGTGGAATGTCAAAAACTTTAATGATGTGGGGAAGCTGGAAAATCTGAAAAGGGAAACGCAAAGCCTAATTGCAGATACAGTAGGGGTCAGTGAAGTGAAATGGGAAGAAGCCAAGGATTTCCAGGTAGATGAGTATGTGGTAATATCGACAGCAGGAGAAAACGGTATAACGGGAGTAGGGTTCGTTATGAATAGGGAGGTACGACAGAAAGTGTGTTACTATGAACAGTTCAGTGACAGGGTTGTTCTTATCTGAAGCGACACCTAACCAACATTGACAACGATAGCTGAGGTGTTCATGCCGACGTTGCAAGCTGAAGATGGAGAAAGTATATGGGGATACTGATAGGGTAATACCGTATGTAAAGGAAGATGGAAAGATAATACTTATGGGGGACTGGAATGCAGTTGTAGGGGAAGGAGCAGAACAAATGTTTACAGGAGAAATGGACTTGGGACAAGGAATGAGATGGCAGTAAGTCTAATTCAGTTCCGTAATAAATTTCAGGTAGTAACAGCGAATACTCTGTTTAAGAATCCAATACAAGGACGTGTACATGGAAAAGGCCTGGTGATACGGGAAGATTTCAGTTAGACTACCTCATGGTGAGACGGAGATCCCGAAATAAGACACTGGATTCTAAGGCGTAGCCAGGAGCAGATAAAGACTCAGATCACAATGTAGTAGTGACGAAGAGTAGGCTGAACTTCAAGAGATTAGTCAGGAAGGATCAATACGCAAGGAAGTGGGATATGGAAGTACTAAGGAATGACGAGATACAGTTCAAGTTCACTAAGACTACAAATACAGAAAGAACAGACCTGAACTTATAACTTCAGTAACTGTAAAACATAGGTGAGGCTTATTGAGTTCTCCAATTAATTACCGGAACGAATAGCCACCCCAGACTATAACTTTGCTAAGACTACTACAGAATACGAATCTTGGAAATGCCAGATTCTGTTGTCTAACTGAACACCTAGGTTCATGTACTGGTCTCAATGAAAGTCACATGCAGATGCAGCAACAAGTAGAAAAACGTGTGATAGAAAGAAATAATCCTAGTTGAGAGGTACGAACAGGCATGATTTGTAAATGCCTCTTAGTGTACGCACTTACTTGCTTCTGTTCGCTGAAATTCTGATGTTCAAGGGTGTCTATATACGACATTTGGAGCTGTTTGCTTACACATGGTAAGCGACTGTATGCTTTTTAATTCCAATGCACGATCACTGAGCCTGATATAAGCGCTTTCTCAGCGCGTATGAGCTCTTATTGGACTGACGAGAGCGGCTTCTACTGTACATTTCTGTGTAAGTTATGACGCTTAGTGCTAACATTCATATTTAGATGATTTTGCTTTTCTTTCCGGAGACCCTTCATGATTCATTACACCTCACATACTGGAAGAAGACTTTTCCTCAAATAATGTACACTAATTATACATCTCTTGCTTGTAGAAGTTCTATTGGTATGTACAAATGCATTTATAGATACATGTATTTCTGTTGTCTTTTAACACATAAATACACATACACAAATTAATTTATACCTTGTGACGCAAATATGTACAATACGCTAATCACATATTTTCCAACCTTCATCTGCGATCCTTTGTAACTGGTGATGAAGCACAGGGTTCAAAAGCAATTTCACTTTACGAGGTGCACATCTTGTGATATTTTCTCATGAGCTGGATCACATTTCACAGACAGATGGTCGTAGTACTTTTCTTGTTCCGACTTTCTGCCCTGGATGCTGCCTCTGAGATGTCTAAGACCAACTACTACGATGACGAGGGTGGTCGTGGTTACTGAAGCATAGATGGAAATGTGTGTTTTCCAACTGGATCTCTCAGTCTCTATTACTGTTTTATGTAACCCTAACCTATTACCTAATTATTGTATACGTTGTCTTATACCTCCTGCCTGTTATTGCTGCAAGGCTAACAGAGTCAGAGTGACCAGGGTGTCAGCCTGTCTATCAGGACCGATCACAGCGTCGCCCTCACCTATACCTTTAGACTTTTTATACGTAAGAACCTTCTTACTCGGTTTCAAGATAAAATTTAGCCTAATCTTTCTCCATCGTACTCCAGAAATTTTATCACAATCTTGTTGTTGCTGTGGTCTTCAGTCCTGAGACTGGTTTGACGCAGCTCTCCATGCTACTCTATCCTGTGCAAGCTTCTTCATCTCCCAGTACTTACTGCAACCTACGTCCTTCTGAATCTGCTTAGTGTATTCATCTCTTGGTCTCCCTCCAAGATTTTCACCCTCCACACTGCCCTCCAATGCTAAATTGGTGATCCCTTGATGCCTCAGAACATGTCCTACCAACCGGTCCCTTCTTCTTGTCAAGTTGTGCCACAAACTCCTCTTCTCCCCAATTTTATTCAATACCTCCTCATTAGTTATGTGATCTACCCATCTAATCTTCAGCATTTTTCTGTAGCACCACATTTCGAAAGCTTCTATTCTCTTCTTGTCCAAACTATTTACCGTCCATGTTTCACTTCCATACATGGCTACACTCCATACAAATACTTTCGGAAACGACTTCCTGACACTTAAATCGATACTCCATGTTAACAAATTTCTCTTCTTCAGAAACGCTTTCCTTGGCATTGCCAGTCTACATTTTATATCCTCTGTACTTCGACCATCATCAGTTATTGTGCTCCGCAAATAGCAAAACTCCTTTACTACTTTAATTCGACTACATTCCACTATCCTGGTTTTGTTTTTGCTGATGCTCATCTTATATCCTCCTTTCAAGACACTGTCCATTCCATTCAACTGCTCTTCCATGTCCTTTGCTGTCTCTGACAGAATTACAATGTCATCGGCGAACCTCAAAGTTTTTATTTCTTCTCCATGGATTTTAATACCTACGAATTTTTCTCTTTTTTTCCTTTACTGCTTGCTCAATATACAGATTGAATAACATTGGGGAGAGGCTACAACCCTGTCTCACTCCCTTCCGAACCGCTGCTTCCCTTTCATGTCCCTCGACTCTTATAACTGCCATCTGGTTTCTGTACAAATTGTAAATAACCTTTCGCCCCCTGTATTTTACCCCTGCCACCTTTAGAATTTGAAAGAGAGTATTCCAGTCAACATTGTCAAAAGCTTTCTCTAAGTCTACAAATGCTAGAAACGTAGGTTTGCCTTTCCTTAATCTTTCTTCTAAGATAAGTCGTAAAGTCAGTATTGCCTCACGTGTTCCAATATTTCTACGGAATCCAAACTGATCTTCCCCAAGGTTGGCTTCTACTAGTTTTTTCATTCGTCTGTAAAGAATTCGCGTTAGTATTTTGCAGCTGTGGCTTATTAAACTGATTGTTCGGTAGTTTTCACATCTGTCAACACCTGCTTTCTTTGGGATTGGAATTATTATATTCTTCTTGAAGTCTGAGGGTATTTCGCCTGTCTCATACATCTTGCTCCCCAGATGGTAGAGTTTTATCAGGACTGGCTCTCCCAAGGCCGTCAGTAGTTCTAATGGAATGTTGGTCTACTACTGGGGCCTTGTTTCGACTCAGGTCTTTCAGTGCTCTGTCAAACTCTTCACGCAGTATTGTATCTCCCATTTCGTCTTCATCTACATTCTCTTCCATTTCTAGAATATTGTCCTCAAGTACGTCGCCCTTGTATAGACCCTCTATATACTCCTTCCACCTTTCTGCTTTCCCTTCTTTGCTTAGAACTGGGTTTCCATCTGAACTCTTGATATTCATACAAGTGGTTCTCTTTTATCCAAAGGTCTCTTTAATTTTCCTGTAGGCAGTATCTGTCTTACCCCTAGTGAGATAAGCCTCTACATCCTTACATTTGTACTCTATCCATCCCTGCTTAGCCATTTTGCACTTCCCGTCGATCTCATTTTTGAGACGTTTGTATTCCTTTTTGCCTGCTAAATTCACTGCATCTTTATATTTTCTCCTTTCATCAATTAAGATCAATAGTTCTTCTGTTATCCAAGGGTTTCTACTAGCCCTCGTCTTTTTACCTACTTGATCCTCTGCTGCCTTCACTACTTCATCCCTCAGAGCTACCCATTCTTCTTCTACTGTATTTCGTTCCCCCATTTGTGACAATAGTTCCCTTATGCTCTCCCTGAAACTCTGTACAACCTCTGGTTTAATCAGCTTGTCCAGATCCCATCTCCTTAAATTCCGACCTTTTTGCAGTTTCTTCAGTTTTAATCTACAGCTCATAACGAATAGATTGTGGTCAGAGTCCACATCTGCCCCTGGAAATGTCTTACAATTTAATACCTGGTTCCTAAATCTCTGTCTTACCATTATATAATCTATCTGATACCTTCTAGTATTTCCAGGATTCTTCCATGTGTACAACCTTCTTTTATGATTCTTGAACGAAGTGTTAGCTATGATGAAGTTATGCTCTGTGCAAAATTCTACCAGACGGCTTCCTCTTTCATTTCTTTCCCCCAATCCATATTCACCTACTATGTTTCCTTCTCTCCCTTTTCCTACTCTCGAATTCCAGTCACTCGTAACTATTAAATTTTCGTCTCCCTTCACTACCTGAATAATTTCTTTTATCTCATCATACATTTCACAACCTTACAAGTCAGAATTTAAATGATCTCCTTTAACCTGTGTGCCTGTTCTATCATGAACTTGTTATTCGTTAATTGGAGTACGACGATTGGTTCACAAGTCCTTACAACAAGGAAAGGTCCTCTCCATAGGGTTGTTAACTTCCTTTACCGCCCTTTTCTCACACCTTTTCGTCGTGTAACAGTACGTTGACCCCTGCTTTAGATTGCTTGGGGTTTTGAGTGCGATCGTGATATTTCTTATTCTTGTCCTTACATTCCTTAAAACTCTGATGCGTCTGACACATCCCTTCCTATATTTGCAGCTGGCTTTCCTGGTAGGCGTACAGTCAAACCGCTATTGTGTTTTAAGATTCCCTATTGTACATTTTCTCAAAGTAGTATTCTGCCAGTTTAATCCCGAATTTCACAAATCTTGAAGAAAAGTCATTTAAATGCTTCATGCATTCCAACGGTTTGTGATCAGTGTATTCAATAAATTTTCTTCAGTCCATGGATGGTCGGTGGGGATACATAGCGCACTCTATGGCTAAGAGCTCTTGTTCTATCGTACTATATCGTCTTTTCGCGCGGTTCAGCATTCTGTATGCAATTCCTGTCATAATTTTACGATCGACTGCTTGTTACCATCCGTTGCGCTTGTGAACTGCTTCGTAAAACCAAGACACTATAAAATTTTCTATTTTAATGCCTCGAAAACTGCTTCCTGCTGAGTAGACCACTCATAGTTTGCTCATTTCTTCAGTAATATATGTACCGGTTTTGCTCTCCGAGTCAAATCCCTGACAAAACGACGGTAAAATAGCAAAAAAACCTAGAAAGCTTCTGAATTGCTTTTTGATACTGGGTCTTGGATACTTTTTTGTCATGTTTACTTCTGTGGGTGGGATTTTAATACTTCTGTCGTAATTAAGTGCCCTAAGTAAGTTATCTTTTTCCACAGGAACTCACACTTGTCAACCCGCACTTTTAAATGTTCCATTAGAACACCTGAAACGCGTCTCCAGCTATTTCAACATAGCTCTGAACACAGCATTGTCATCTGTATATGTATATGAACATCTTGTGCCGTGAATTAGGGTTAGCACCGTGTTCATCAGTCTCAGAAATGATGGCTCCGCTGTCATTGGCATCGGTAAACTTTTGATTTGTAATGACCTTCTGTTTTATCTTTGCCATCGTCATTCGGCAGCATCTGGTATCAACAATTTGTATAGTCTCAACTGGCGAGGTACTTGACTTTTTCGAAACTATATAAAATCTCATGAATGCCAGGTAGCAGAATTACAGCGCTAGTACAGTTCTCATTGCCCGCATCTCGTGGTAGTGCGGTAGCGTTCTCGCTTCCCACGCCCGGGTTCCCGGGTTCGATTCCCGGCGGGGTCAGGGATTTTCTCTGCCTCGTGATGGCTGGGTGTTGTGTGCTGTCCTTAGGTTAGTTAGGTTTAAGTAGTTCTAAGATCTAGGGGACTGATGACCTAAGATGTTAAGTCCCATAGTGCTCAGAGCCATTTGAACCATTTGAACAGTTCTCATTCAACTCTCAGTATTCCGCAACTACTTCCCAGTTGCAGTTCCATGAAGCGTCCATATTCTTTCTAATCAAAGATAACAGTAAATTACTCCCATCTGTGTTCTGCAAACCGATATCTTCCCTTGACACTGTATCTGTCTCATTTTGGATAGCTTCCTTTTGAACCTCTGGTAGTCGATAATTCCGGATGTTTATCGTCTTTGCTTGCGTCTCTAGTTTCAACTTAATTTTTCGGTTTCACTATCTCATTGCACGTTAATATTCGTCAAGGCAGGTGAAAAACATGATGATATGCAATACACATTATTCAGTAACCTAAGTCCTTTCTTCGTTGTGTAAGTGACTAACTCGAAGCATTTTCTTTAATCTAATTTGCGACCTTGTCTCTTGATCCACCGAAACTATATTACACATGTTGCGACCAACGCCTTCTCACATGACAGGTATCTTCACTTTGGGACATTCTTATATAACCTATGTAACTTCTTCTTCTGCGGTAGTCTGAATACCCGTGGCGCAAGAGTTTTGTGTACGATCACAAAGGCTGCTGGCGAAAATAAAGTGAACATTAATGAAACCGACGAACTGCAGGGACGAATTCCTCACTGGAAATGGAGGGAAAGAGATCCTATGAACATGTGTCTGGAAATGGACGGTGTGCACGCAACGTCAACAAATCGTCCTGGAACAGAGATTGAGCTGCAGCTCGTCCACGTCGCAATAGATGTTCAGAGTGGCTTCTATGGGATGCAATATCAAGCAGGACCCACATAACTGTATTTTGGCTCACACGATGTTGGCGCGCTACTTGCCTGCAACTTGTACTAGGGTTTACCTCGATATCCTATAGAACCCTTTCCTCTAAATGTGGTGTACGCACAGTCCGCTGCCTCCTTGCGCGTTCGTATGTCTGAAAGGACCCTCGATCACACAAACGTCCAAAAAGGGACTGAAATGTTGTTTGATGTGTCTGGTGTCTTGTTTAGGTATAGCCACTCTGTCTCTCGGCAGTTTCCATCTGCTTGATCGTACACAAACCCCATCTCTCCATGTTTTCGCCACGAATGCCGGACCATTCTCCCGCTTAAAGTACGCTATATCAATAATAGCACCTGCAACACACAGGGAACACTCGGCACTTGGTCAGATGAGCTGTCATTCGTCAGCCACATATAACGTGGCAATGATGCAATCCGGACACATTTTGATAGGACCTTTTTTCTCCCGTTTACAATCACGAATCTGTCCCTGCAGTTTGTCGGTTTCATTACCACCCTGTATATTCCTGTTTTCAACTGATGCTTCCCCATTATTCCTTCGGTCAGATTGGTGTTCTGCATTTAAATACTTAAAATCTTTTCTACTTGTGGGCCTATACAAATAGTTTCACAAAAGCTCACCTTCCTTTTCCATTTCCTGCTGCTTTTGGTTCCTTGTCTCCCTTGGATGCGGCCCCCAACGCTTCTTATTTCTTGCGGCCTGTTAAGACATCGCTAGTAGCGACCTGTTTGAGGTTATTTTTGTTTTATTTCTTGCTTTCTTTTTTTTCGTAGTTGTACGTGAATTTCTGATGATATATCATAGTGCTTATTTTGTTCTATAACGTAATGAATAATTATTTGTTGAAAATATTAATACATAACTGATATTATTTCCCTTTTTGGAAATTAGTAATTAAGTTTTCTTGTCTACTGAATATGTAAAATATTTTGATTCTTTGTTTATCATTTTTGGCATTAGTTAGGATTGGAAAGACCTTCCAAGGTTAAATGTATACTGAGATATTGTACAAACAGAGCGAGAGCGATCAGAATATCGAATTTGAGGGTCGAATAGTGTGAATAGAGAGTGTGTTGCATTAATGTTCTTGCCGAGAAGGCGGAAGGAGGTTAAAATATGGTGACTATGTCGTGTCGTGAAACAGTCGGTGCGAACGAAACTGATTGACAATGAAATATCTTTCTGCTCCTTCCTGTAATGGCATGTAAAAACGATTAAAGTGGACAGACAAGTTGGACTGTGTAAAACAGTCAAACGAATTGTGCTGCGAAACTATGACAATAATGCTACGGACAGACGACATTGTACTTACGGAGTTCTGGAAGAAACTGTGTTCGCTGTGACTATGCTGTGTGCTGTGTAAATACTTTATAATTTCAATGCATATTCGCGCCGTAGCTGACTAGCGTGTGCATTAACTGTTAATTGTGTCACAGGGGTGTAGAAACTGCTTACTCAAATGGCTCTGAACACCATTGGACTTAACATCTGAGGTCATCAGTCCCCTAGAACTTAGAACTACTTAAACCTAACTAACCTAAGGACATCACACACATCCATGCCCGAGGCAGGATTCGAACCTGCGACCGTAGCAGCAGCTCGGTACCGGACTGAAGCGTCTAGAACCGCTCGGTCACAACGGGCGGCAAAACTGTTTATTATGAGTGTGCTTGTTACCGCCAACAGTGGCGTGTTCGTGGTCGCGTTATTCGCGTGGTGAAATGGTTCAAATGGCTCTGAGCACTATGGGACTCAACTGCTGAGGTCATTAGTCCCCTAGAACTTAGAACTAGTTAAACCTAACTAACCTAAGGACATCACAAACATCCATGCCCGAGGCAGGATTCGAACCTGCGACCGTAGCGGTCTTGCGGTTCCAGACTGCAGCGCCTTTAACCGCACGGCCACTTCGGCCGGCTTCGCGTGGTGAATTAACAGACTAATTACACTACCGAAATATCTTCCAAACCCTCTAATGAACAGAGTTTCTTCATCGTTGTGCATGAGAGACATAATAAATCGCTCGTGTAAAGCTGAGTGTTGGCAACAATAGCAACAACGTCCAACTATCCAGTGGCCTATAATACGCCACTGATGAAATCGTCGCCGAGTGGTAAATAAAATCCCAAATTGAGATAATCCTTCTGCAGAATATACACTCGACGGAGATGATTTCAACACCCCGTCTGTGACGATAAGCTGACAACGACATTGCACCTCACCGCCTTAGTTTTAACAGATAAGAGTAGATGCTGTAGCTCTCGTCAAAGGCTAAAACAACGGCTAAAATTTTAAACTTTCTATTTGTAACTTTATCAAAGAAACTCGTCTTTAATTTGCTTCTTCTTTAAATTAAAAGTCATGTTAGAAAATTATGTTATTAATGTAAACATTGTTGACCTATATTAGTGTAGTTGTTTCCAATCCTATGCCTATTTCTTTCGTTCATAATTTTAGCGCTGCTGCCACTGCCTACTATTTTAAATACCTTTTGGTGAGTGTGAGATATGTGTGCACCGTAATTTCTGTGAACGAATTTATTGTGTAATTATTGAAGCATTGTATTTGTTCGAATTTTGGTGTCCACCATTAGGCTGAATGCAACAGCCAATGACAGTTGCTTTCACCCAATTGGTGCAATAAACGCAGATGCGAGAAAACGTAATAAGAAGTGTCAGACTGAGCACTGCGTGTTCACCTAGAAGTAAATGTCCTATTGGCACATCATCATAACAGTATGTGCATGCAGTTGTACAGTACCTAACTGTGTATGCTGAGATATATGTTAGGCAAAACGTTAAAAATTTTTTTAGGAGAAATCAGAGAGTATTTTTTTCCACATCAGATTTGCAACGAGCAGCATTTACTCTGTGTTTTGTGTTTATTGGTGAAATTTTAGTGGCAGTGCTGAGTCACGATCACTACAGATGGCTTGATTCATAACTCAACTAAATAGAGTAGCAGGTTAGGTCCTAATTTTGTTAGCTGTGTGTATCTGGATCAGTACAGGCTCCTCATTCTGGACGTCTTTCTTTTCTCTCAGATCTCTTTCCAATCCTACCTAGACTGCTACTGATATCTCTAGCACTGCAGTTTCCCTCGCAAACACTCTCCATCGGCTGCCCAGCGTTACTCGACGGGGAAGCTACTCCTCTCCTCATAAGTCTCTCCTGGCCGGCTGGTTCGACCGTTCGGCACCTGTTCCCTCTCTAACCGTACTGGTCCGCCCTTGACCAGTAGATTTGTTGCGTAATCCATAAATGCTTTTAAACTTCCGCAGATGTCTCTGCCTAAGATTCGTCCATACGGGACATCTGTCCTCCACTGTATGAAACTTCTGTTCCACACACACAAACACATCGTCGGGTATCCTCAGCATTAACAACACAGCTGCAGGCTTCCCTAGTACTTCTTTATTGATCCCTCTAAGTTTCAATATATTGTCAAGGTTACTGCCCAGCGTATTCTTCAATGCTGATTCCTTTATTACTCTGACCTGAGTGGCAATAACTACTATGAAACTTGTGCTTCCTCCATTGCCCTCAGCGTATCATATACTAACGAAATCCTTCATGCCCCTGCTGTCTATTGAGTACTTTGCAGCACAGGTGAACTGCATACTCGTTCGTCCTTTCGGTTCCTTGTTTCTGAGTTTCGTAATAGCTAGCGTAGCATCAGTATTACGCTGTCGGACTAAGCGTCCTGGTGGTTTACAAACGTAATAAATGACGTGGCTCACCTTATCACGTGGCCCTGGATGGCCTTGAAGATCGCGTTGACTACACACAGTCGGTTTCATGCTTGCAAATTCCCTGTGATGTTCTCTGCATAGAGTTTATTCTTCTGGGTGGTGGTGGAGGATGGGGTGCCCAATTCTCTGCTCCACAGCAAATGGGCAGGATGGCGGCTCTTTTCTTGATGTGTCTCTCCATATTGCAATTCTATGCATGATGGCCTCCTCTCACACCTAAAACATGTAATCTCTCGGGCGACTGGAAACATCGAACGTTTCTTTACAATAGGCGATGGAAACTTCTGTTCATGCTCGATCTACTGCTTGGGCTAAGGTCAAATCCTCCAAATCCTCTCCTCTTGGTCTCACTATGTTATTCAAACTCTTATTGTCCACCGAGGAGAATGTTTGGTTAGTTTTCCGATAAGACAGAGTTCTCAGGTGGAATCTGTAACGCTACGTGTAATGGGTTCAGTGTCAGAACGTGTGTGCTGCACTGCACAAAATCTATGTAACGTTGTGAGTGAAACTGTTTTCAGATAGACGTATATGTAAAGGTGAAAAGCTTCGATAAACGGCCATAATAATTTACGATGTATGATAGCCTTCCCTCGAGTCTAAAATGGTATTTACAGACACGGTTAACCAGTTCTAAAATTTTGCAATATGAAGCACATTACGGACAGTTGATGTAGTAGATGATGCACGTAACTGAGGACTTCATTAACTGTGAAATCAATACTATCCGTAGCCACAGACTGCTATAGCTGACTAACGCGTAAATTCCATGCTTCGCAAAGTGACACGTAAAACGTTATTTTCAAACCTTCCTTCAATAGATACATCTAATGAACGTTAACAACTTGTATGTGAATAGCTCCCTGGTTCCTTGAGTATACACGAAATAAAATAGCACGTGATAACAAAACTCAGACAAAATGAGTGAAAGTCGCGTAACTACCATACACCCTGATGAAAAAAATTGCAACTCAATGAAGGAGTTGTGCAATGTAAACGAAAGTTGGTTGGAGTGGTTCTACATCTGAAAGATGATGCTTATTCAGATTCCGCGGCAGTCGCTTAAGAGTGGTACTAGTACTGCCACTACAAGGCTGTACATCAGCTTTGCTTTAAATACAGGCTGCAATGATCGTGAGCGTTAGTGACGCTCGAGATTGGACATGGTGAACTGATGTCGTCTTAAAGACGACAAAGACGCCCTTATCAAAAGCTCATTGACTTGCAACGAGCTAGTGTATTAGGGCTACGAGAAGCTGGATGTTGCTTCTGCGATACTGCAGAAAGACCCGGCAGCAATTTAGCCACTGTGCGTGAGTGCTGCCAGTGGTGGTCACGAGAATGTACAAGTTGAAGAACATTGGACTCCGTACGGCCACGTGGCACTACCAGGAAGGGAAGACCATCGTTTTTGGCGTTTGGATTTGACGCATACTATTGCATTTGCAGCAGCAAACCGCGTAGTATCTAACAACCCAGTCACACAAGGAACTGTTATAAATCGGTTATTTCAAGGACAGATGACATGTAGAGTTTATTCTACGGACCCTATACCATCGCCATTTGCGACCTTAGAGTTGTCAAACAAGATCTCACTGCAGGGCAGTGTGGAGATCTGTTTAATTTCTGTTGAAAGCTCGTTTTGCCTTGGCGCCAGTGATGGCCGTGTGTTGAATAGAAGGAGGCCCATCAAGGGCCCACAAACAATCTGTCTGCGTGCTAGATACATTGGTGTTACACGTAGAGTTATGGTCGGGAGTGAAGTTTTTATGACAGCAGGAGCAGTTTCGTGGTTATCCCACGCACCCAGACTGCAAATTTGTACTTAAATTTGGTGATTTGACCTGTTTTGTTACCATTCGTGAACAGCATTCCAGAGGGTGTTTTCCAACAGGATACCGCTCGCTCATACACCGCTGTTGTAACCCAACATGCCCTACAGACTGTCGGCATGTTGCCTTGGCCAAGTCCATCGTCCCATCAGTCTCCAATTGAGCATCTATGGGATATCACCATTCAACTTCTGCATCATCCAAAAACAGCATTAACAGTCGACGTATTAACCGAAGAAATGCAACAGGCATGGAGCTCCCTTTCACAAACTCACATTCGACGCATGTACAACACAATGTGTGCACGTTAGCATACTGGTATTCAACAAAATGTTCAAATATGTGTGAAATCTTATGGGACTTAATTGCTAAGGTCATCAGTCCCTAAGCTTACTCCCTACTTAACCTAAATTATCCCAAGGACAAATACATACACCCATGCCCGAGGGAGGAATCGAACCTCCGCCGGGACCAGCCGCACAGTCCATGACTGCAGCGCCAAGACCGCTCGGCTAATACCGCGCGGCCGGTATTCAACATTCTCTGGTTACACCGGCTATTAAAGTACCTTAATTTCACATTTATGATGACTTATCTCTATCTGTGATCTTGCAGTGTCATCACTTCAACATGTCACCTAGACAAACGTATTCCCGTAATTTCAACATTAATTACCTTTTGGTATTCCGACGTTTTCGCGCCAGTGTATGTTGTTTAATATAAAGTGGAAACAAGTGTGTTAGTAATAAGAAGTCTTAATGCAGGTCAGTATAGGAAAATACCCTTAATAACGAAGCAGTGGACTCATAAGAGAGAACTGTTACAAGCTGTGATATGAGTCTCCTGTCTTTCACCCATTAATACACCTTGGCGGTGTGGAATCATTTTAGCCAGGGAGTTTTTTAATATGTATATCCGGGCTACCATAACCCCTTATCCACGCCAACGACAGTTGTTCGTCCATCCAACGTCGTCAACTGTTCCTTGTGCGTATTCCAATCTATGCCTTCTCCGACGATCCCTCCCCATCCTGGCTTCCAATAGAACCATAGAAGTTACTCCCTGATGTTTTCACACAATGTCCATTTTTGTAGTTAGCTATTTCCGCATATTCCTTACTTTTCCAATTCTGCAGAGACAGCTTCATTTCTTAACTCAAAAGTAGACTTAGTTTTGAAAGTTACGCTGTAACAGGACACTTAAAACGCTTAGATACTCGCTGTTTCCTTCTATATGTATTCCAGTCTTGTCTCTCCGCTTGTACTAGTTATTTCTGGGATAGACTAGTGGATTCAAACAACTACAGATTTACAAATTATTTTGCAGCTGTGCGTTTGGTACTCTGATTTTTGGTACAACGTTTGGCTGGTAACTGCGACGACTTCGGAGACCTGTGCCAACCACTTGATACCGTTTTTGGCAACGGAGGTATAGGCGTATTAGTAATAAAACTGGTGTTCGTAATAAGGAAACTCGGCAATAATTGTTACATCCTCGCTGCGTGGAATCCAGGCTATGATGTTTGAACCTCCGTTCACGCCAAACAGATGGCCTGTGCGGCTTGGTGGTAGCCACCTATCCGACCCCAGTAGAGTACCGTGTCCTGTCTGGGGCTGGCAGCGGGCTCACATATCTCCTTTGTAGGTGCCACAGGCCTCGGTGAAGCCGTCACGTGACAGATAAACCTAATTTATCTCGCGTGCTGCTCCGCTCTCGCTACTTTTCCAACACATTTGCTGCGTTTTACTGGCCATTTAACTCGCTCCGGAAGTATTAAGCCAAAAAAATATTGCGAGTCCGCGTCCATATATCAGCTGAGAAATTTCTAGGAAACTTATGTTTCTTTTCTTCCATACGGTGATCGAAGCAAGAAAAATATGATTCAGTGATCTACATAATTAAAGTCATTTCATGTGTCACATAAAAATGAAGAGGAGCAAGATTGGAGCTGGAACATGGGTATCTGAATGACGACATTGTAAAAGCGGGAAATTCCTACGAATCTTCTTAGTAATCAACGTAAAATGGTTTGTTTCGTTGATAAGAGTACTTACCACTGGCATTTTGCTAGCGAATTTTGTTATTGCTTTTAACCAAACGTGTCATATCCTCTACGATCTACAAATGTGATTATTATAATTCAGCTAATATTACAATAAAGGTTTCGTTTCGATTCGCATCAGTTTATGTATGCAGTGTTTCATAGCACTTATTTGAGGTTAACTCGTTATTTACATTAGTTGCACGTCCAGTAAGTAGCTTGAGACTTGCTTTGATTTCTTACATCTGCGTCCATTGACTCTTTCAGTTAGCGTCTAAAGTGAAACTACTTAGCGTAAAGTTTTCACTGATGTATGTTACACTACACTGGACGTTCCGAGACGTGGGATTGTGTCAAAGAAACACGCGAAATTTCTTTCAAATATATCTAATGAAATGATTAGTGGCTATTGTCCCATTGGCTCCAAAGTGAAAGTACACTGTTAAAACGACTGATTGTTAACTTTTTGCCAACTTCTCCTTGTGTTCGTTGATTATTGTGATGATAATGGTCAAATTAGTGAAAATTTTTAAAATTACTTTTTTTACATCGTTAGGACTCAAACGGTCAATGGAGCCCATTATGGCGGTCTGGTATTAATTGTGTTTATATATCTTTATTAAATTGACAAGAGCGCATTTGGCATACGTTACTAACTGTTTTATTTGTTTATGTTACAAATATTCGGTTAGGTGGAAGGCAGTTGGGTGTTTCTCATTTATTGATATGTCTCTTATACCTGCCCAGTTTATTTAATACTGTTTTCTGTTAATTGGAAGTTTGTGGGGCTCAGTTCAAATTAATTGCAGTTGCTAATTGCTTGCCAGTGAAACCAGGTGGGCGTTTAAGTGGGCGCTCTGGTTCAAGTTAATTGTAAGTGCGCACCTTTATATATTTTATCTTTGTTCACTTCTCTTTTGTTTAAAGTTAATTATCAGTGTCCATGACTTGTTACTAAAATATCTAGGTGCTGTGTTGTGAATTTTATTTGTATTTGTTTTATCATTGCTGCTGTCCTTATAGTATTGGTAACTGTGGCTCGATGTGTGGTCTCAGCCGATGACCATACGTCCATTTGTATTAGCTTCATTAGGAGGTAATTCACTAATGAAGATACTTTCCTCTTGGTTGCAGTGCATATGGCTTGCCCAATAAAGACTCAGTCAGGGTGAGTTTAAATCACCTGACGTTAAACTGTAGAATTTTATTATCTACGTGACTGCACGTATTAAAGCTCTCATACTTGTTGTGGGTGTTTGTATTTGGTGTTTATAAATAAATGTTTATCCTGGTACAAATGTTATTTGTCTATTTACCCAACACCAAGCTACTTCAGGCTCCTCGCTAGCTACGCTCTTTTAGTGGTGGCAGGAAATGGTTCTGAGAATATGTCGGAATTGTAATACTAGAAAAGACATAAGTGATTAAATTTATGGTTGCAAAGTTCTTTGCTTTTTGTGTGTTTGCTTATGTAAACTGTTCGAATGTTTACACTACCCAGATGATTTCGTTTGCAATCATGGAGGCCGTGGGTGCGCTTGGAATCGGACATTTTAAGAACGATTATCTATTCCATGCGTTAAAGATTCACGGGGAGTAGCTGGAAGGCAGCGTTAAAGCGTTGTTCTATTGTCTCGGGGGCCCGGTCGGCTGACTGATGCAGGTTGCACTCGCTATTCTTGGCGGGACAAGCCAAGGCACGCTTCTTCGGGAGTCGTTAGCCCGTGTGCAGAATAACATCGAGTTCTTTAGGATAGTTTTTTTTTCGCGGACTCAGTTATTTCAGGTGGATGCACGTCTTGATCATTTACGTAATCGAGCACACTCTTTACGTAAGAGTAAAACCGATATCAAGCAGGAAGCAGAAATTGAAGGCCTGCATCAAAGAGTACTGAATTCAACACCGCATTAACCCATTGCAAGGCAAAGAGAATTCCAACGACGAATAGATAAGGGTAGTGGATAATCAGGAGTCTAAGTGTATTATGTCTATTATAAAAGGGATTACGAAGTTGTCAGTGGAGACTAGTGAACAAATTGTAGAATATTTTTATTTATCTGTTAAGTTGCAGCAGGACGCTACTGTATTTGAGGGTCCTGAACTTATGGTTCTTCTGTTTATTTACCCTTTTATCAGCGGCAGGTTGGCTGATGTTGTTGATCAGGTTATTCCAAAAAGGGCTTCATTGAGATTGCTGCGCAGCAGAATTGTTTGTTAACCGACGTTTGTCAGATGGACTGAGAAAAAACAAACATTATTTCCGGGCACAGGGTAAACAAGAAACTTTATAAGTTACCTTGACAGTATTAGATGTTCTCAGTTAATTTTGTGTTTTGAGTGCAGTAAAACTAAGACTGTCGGTAATACAATTGAAGGAGTGTGGCTGGAATACTGCAGATGACTGGGTTTTGGTAGTAGTTTCTTTGACATGGACCAATGGTGCGAGTAACAGAGTATATCATTTTTGCTGATCTGAAAAGAAGGGTTGCAGTCCAAGAATGTTGATTGCAAGATATCCCTTCCCCTCCATATCACGGGAGTAGCCAGCCTTGACGAGTTAGCGGTTTTTATTTCAGGTTGAAAAGCCAGGACATTTCGCTCGGCGGTGTCCGGTAGGCATTAAAGAGAGCAGTGGCAGCTGATATTTACGGAAATGGGGTTGGGATAAGACGAGGAGGTTGGTCATCTGCGGCATGGAGCAAGTTAAGCGGAGTTTGTAAGTCATCCCTTCTGTGCACCCTTAACAGTAATCCAGTCTCAAACTAATATTTATTTGCTCAGTTATTCTTTGTAATTAAGTAACACGCATATTTGTAAATTTCAGCTTCATAGCCACTGAAAAAACAGCTTCATGCTGTTAATGTCCTGCCTTTATCCTTGTGAGGCGAGGTATGAGCTAATTTAAAAATTCAGAAAGTCTCATGGTCTACTAGCATTAAAATCATCTTCGCCATAGATGTGTCTGTCGATTTGTTATTGGGCTGTGATTTTATACAGAAAATGGTGTGTGTTTTAGACAAATCGGGAAATCAGTTTACATTTAAGTTTAATCTGAATAAGCATTATCCATTATGCAGTCATGGCCAACCTCATGCTATTAGTAATGCTAGGGAAGGTATTTCCCATTTGACGTCGAACATTTGCGGGAGAGTGAAGCCCAGAGGTTATTAACTTGGTTAGGCCAATTTTCGGATATTCTGAGAGAACAGTCGGATGCAGCTGACAAAAATGTGTTTCAGATCCAACTCACTGGCCAGATTCCAATCTGCTATTCCCTTTAATTGTTGTACCAGCCAAAGATCCGGGAGTTAAGGAAGATTGTCGAAAAGTTGCTAGAAAGAGTGAATA
Source organism: Schistocerca americana (assembly GCF_021461395.2). Classification (NCBI taxonomy): domain Eukaryota; kingdom Metazoa; phylum Arthropoda; class Insecta; order Orthoptera; family Acrididae; genus Schistocerca; species Schistocerca americana. The sequence goes on along the minus strand of NC_060119.1, from coordinate 1,246,967,752 downwards.
GGGGTTCTATATCCCCGTATCCCTCACCAATGTACTTGATTCGCAAAGGCATTGGTGAAGGGAATAGACCCACGGTCGACTACAGAGTCTTAGATCAGAAGATAATGTTGTAGTCGGTGCTCTTGCCCGATTTTCACATGTGATCCACTTGAATTGCTGGTTCGCGCTCTTTTACGTTTTTTGATCTGAATCAGGCTTACCGCCAGGCATCTCTAGTGGACGAAATGAAGCCTCTGACTGTTTTTTGGGCAGACTGGAACTGCATCAGTTCATTAGACTTCCTTTGGGTTTATCAACTAGAACAAAGTCTTATCACATTTTCCAGATTCCGTTTTCGATGAGGTGCAAATCAGGTGTCTCGAATATCACCTTATCAGTGCAGTTGTTCATAGTAAGGCCTTTGATCAGCATCTGCAACATATTCAACAGGTGTTGGCCTGTTTTATGGATGTGTGGTTTAGCTGTCAAACCAGCTAAAGTTAATTTAGCCTGTGCTGAGATTCTGGCATTAAGATCGATAATGACCCACCAGTTCTTCATATCCTCGGCATAAGATGTAAACTGCGCGGTCCGTGGACACGGTGAACTTTTGCATTAAGTCCATTCCGAACTTTTTTCAACTAGCTCCTCCTCTGAACCAACTTCATCATGATGGAGAACCAATTAAGTGGTCGGGAAGCCAGTGGCCAGGTATTGATGAATTGAAACAGGTTCTCAGAACCACCCCATTCTACCAGAATTTGACGACGATCTCAGCTCAGTTACCTATGCCTCCGGGGCTTTATCCTCTCAATAGTCGCTGCTCGCCCTAGTGTTTGACAGAAAGTTGAGTATTTTCTCTTGTAATTGTTTGGAGATTCCTCTCTTTAATGTGTTCTGGCTGCGCAAAGGTGCGTCCCCTGTTCCTAGTAGTTTGGTCCTCTTGTTTTAGAGTGGGTGATCTGTTTGGCTGTACCCACTGTTACGTGGAAATTAAACTGACTACTGAGATAACTGTCTTTTCTGCCTAGATATTGTTGGTATACTTGAAAGGGATTTCACGAGTGAGTTCAGTGGAACAATTCACTATATAGATCGTGGAATTCCGTTGTTCTGTGATCTATTTATTGGTCTAACGTTCCCGTTGGGAATTTGCTCTTTTACTTACAATTTGTTATTTAATATTGTGTACTGTTGCTTGTTTTACCAAAGGGGATTTGGTCCCCAAGTCCTGTTACGTTTGTGGGCAATTATGCTTGTCATCTAAATTTATCTGGGACTATTTGTTATTTAGTTAAAAAGAAGGATCTTTATTTAACTGTTTCATTCCATATACTTTTGTAAAACTGCATAAACCTTTTAATTATATTTGTTATTGGTGGCTATTGGAAGGTCGATTTAGTAAAAGATTTGGTAAAACTGTTTTTAGGGATATGTGTAATAAATCTTCGTGAACAACAAGCCTGTGTTTGCGTTTACTTGTGATTACCCTTTGTGAGTGATTAGAGGATTGTAAACTTCACGCCCCATATACTAGAATCGTTGTTTTCAATCATATGCTGATAGTTGCAAGAGATCCATATTGTGAAAATTTATCGGCCGAACTATGCGTTTTTAATCATTTTGCAGTATGGCGTTTCACATGTACATTTAGCTGTATACTTCTGGAATTCATGTATGGGCAACTGGATACTTTATTCTATAGCGTACTTTCTCTCTCCTGTCCTGTAGTCAGTATGCATAGCAGCTTGTGTATCACCTTTGAGGCCTTTCAAATTTTAAACTTCCTCTTCAGCAGTCCTTTTATGCTAGGGCGTCCGATCTGTGAGTCAGAACATGCAATGTTTTAGGATCGCAACTGCCCACTGACCCGGACAAAAGGGCGAAAAGGAACAATGGTAGGGCGCCAGCGTGCCATCATTCAGTCTACCGCCCTCCGGTCTTTACGCGCCGGTGGAGTAATTGAACGCTGCTGGCTAGGGAGGGAGGGACGCGGGAGGCGTCAGAGAGCGTCCGACCGTTGTGCGCGCGCCGTTGGCAGCCCTGCATTATGCATGGCCGCCGCTGCTTCCGCTTCCTGTGCGGGATGGACGCAGCGCGGCGCTGGTGTCCCAGCAGACAGTGCGCTCTGTCGGATCTACGGCTTTACATCCATCGGGATTCGGACAGTTACCACAGTCTAATATATACAGCCGCGACACTCTCGCTGATTTTTGTTATACACCGCGACAACAGCGCCCCAAGCGGTGGAGAAGCTACGCTGCTGAATACGGTATTCAGTAAATGTAAACAGTATCGTTCATATTCATTTTTAACATGGTTTTTACGAAAGGCAGCGTGTGTAGCGCAATCAATTGCAGTAATTATAGGGAGAAGACACCACATTTGTCATTCTTCATGTTTCCTAAGAGCCCTGAGAAGTATGAAACATCACATTAGAGCACTCTTTATTTACGATTTTTTTCTAAACTGTATTGAATTACTGTATTTGTTTTTCTTACTTAGGAGTAAGAAATGGTTAATAAATAGTAGAAGACAGGACCTGCTGCAAAAAAGATGTCGTTTATTTGCACAATAACGTGAAGTTTTGTGCATTACATTTCGAGTCAAACCAGTTCATGAGCGCGGAGAAAAAGACATTGGTGTGGAATTCAGTTCCTACGTACTTTGACGTGCCGAATAAAGTCATAACTAGTGACGATGAAGAGAAAATTGCCATACAAACGTGAAAGTGTTACTGCAAATACAATAAAACTGTCTCCAGACACAGAAGAAGCAGCCACTACAAGTGTTCCTACACGAGAGACATATATAAAAGCACTAACAACGGATTCTGCAACACAGACACCTTTTGAAGACGAAATGCTTAGATTACGTGAAACGCGTGTGAAATGTAAAAACGTGCAAATCATTAGACTTAGTACAAAATTACTACGTGACAAGGAAAGTGCCCATCGTAAGAATAAAGCCAAGACTTTGATGCAAATGACAAAGTTTATTGTCATTTTAAAAGTTATGAAGGCAACTTTGGAAACCTATTTATTTGTACAGAAGATGTCAAAGAATTCTTAACTCATTGTGAGACAAAGATGACTTCTACTTTTGATGATTATGCTCACATAAGTAATTGTGGTGCTTTCTTTGTGAACATGTTGATCGACATCCCCAATTTTTCCACCTGGGTGCTGTGCTGAAACCAAGCTGCTGTTAATACGACTGTTTGTGAAAGTGAGGAATCAAGACTTAGTCTGTATGAGCAAGAGAAGAAAGAAAACAGTGATGAAGCTGGCACATTTGGGTTGCTAAAGTGTTAGGACCTACTCATTCATTTAGTTTTATTTTCGTTAAATGTATCAATGGGATATAAGAAAGTCTTAAGACAGTCATGCTTTTCACTTAGATAACCTGATACCACAAAGAATAAGATGGAAATAGTATTTTTGGAAATAGGCTTCCTGCAAAGCAGAACATAATGAAAAGTGATGTGTCGCTTCATTTTTACACAAGAAAGAGCATCTTTATACTTCATATATGGGATATACAGTGTGTATTCTCTTACTTTCAGTGGAATAAGTGCCATTGTATGTTACTCCTTAATTATTCTTTCAAGAATATGTTGCAGCTTATGTCACTTCATTCAATAGTTCGTGCTCTGTTTACTTATATTTCACGATCATTTATGTCTGTCGCTGTTCTGCTAACACTTGTGACGCAAAAATATACTAACTATTTTGTAAATTACGTACAAAACGATTTGAAACAAACATTATTTTTACGTCGCATCTGCCGTCAGAGAAAGGCGAGCTTTCTGGCCACTAGGGGCGCTAGTATCACTTGAACTGTCAAATGGAAACAACTGTCACAGCAGTGAGTGTCGCGACTGTATATATTAGACTGTGCAGTTACCATGATTAGTGCGTAATATTTTGAGCTATTAAATATTTCTACTAGTTGGAATATGATGAGATACAGAACAGGTAAATCTAATAACATTTTTATTTTCACCAAAGAACAACAACAAAACGAACACAGTTGACAATTAAAGGTGTTGATTTGACGTTGTTATGTTTCACCCTACGTTCAAGTTCAGGATATTATTTTCTCTATACCACACAGGAAGCCAAAATACTGTGCCTTATCTCCTAATGGACACAAAAGTTCTGCATCTTAAATACACATAAGGCTTGAATTTGCAGCATAATTATTATGCATGAAGTTACATATGGTTAAGGGGTTGAATTAATTCACTGATCTGGGAGCAAAGTTGTATGCTACAAGCTTATTATAATATGTTATAGTGTACAGAATTTCTGAAACAGAATATACTAGAAATCAGACAGTGAAATAAAAGATATTGGAAAATGAAGCATTATCGTTGTAAAGTACAGGCACTCCATCTCTAGGCCACAAGTGGCCCATCGGGACCTTCCGACCACCGTGTCATCCTCAGTTGAGGATGTGAATAGGAGGGGCGTGGGGTCAGCACACAGCTCTCCCGGTCGTTGCGATGGTTTTCTTTGACCGAAGCCGCTACTTTTCGGTCGAGGAGCTCCTCAATTGGCATCACGGGGCTGAGTGCACCCCGTAAAAGGGCAACAGCGCATGGCGGCCTGGATGGTCACCCATCCAAGTGCCGACCACACCCAACAGCGCTTAACTTCGGTGATCTCACGGGAACCCCTGTATCCACTGCGGCAAGGCCGTTGCTTTGTAAAGTGCAGGGGTAGCCAACAACATGAACACTAAAAACAGACTTCATTGCCTCGAATAATAGGGTGTAGGAAAACTGTTTGCATTCAAAATAGCTTTCAGTAGTCTCAGAATGGGTAAATCCAGGTCCTGTACGGTTTTCGAGGGAATGTCAGCCCACTATTTCTGCAAAATACTGGCAAATTCAGATAACGATGATGGGGGTGGATACGATCACTCTTCCCCTCTCTACAGAGCAGACCATGAAGGCTGAATAATAATGAGGTCAGGTGGCCAGGGAAGATGCGACAAATCGTCCTCATGATGACGAGACCAATCGTGGATGATGAGAGCTGTGTTAACAAGCCCCTTCTCGTCTTGGATCACAGTGTCTTTATTGGGAAACAAACATTGTACCATGGGATGAACCTGATCAGCCAAAATGGTCACATAGTTCTTGAGAGTAATGCGACCTTGCAGAGTAACCATGCGGCGCATGGAATACCCGAGTGTGGCTGCCCAAACCATCCCGGAACTCCAGCCATATTTCACACTTCTGACGTGGGAACAGTGTGAACGCAAGACTCACCCAACCAAATAACTTCCTTCCACTGCTCCATAGGCCTGGTGTTATGGCTTCGGCACTACATCTTCCTGTTACGTGCATCTGAGTCACTGATGAGTGGCTTGGAATTCCAGCTCGCCATGTAATTCACCGGTTATGGTGCTCCCTTCCTGCTATTTTGGTGCTGACAGTGTTCGCGAGTGCGACATTCAGTTCCGAAGCTACTTTTACAGCTGCCCTAATGTAGTTTTTGGTTACAGTCCTCATATGACCGCCAGTTTCGATCACTCAACGCACACTTTCGTACACCTCGTGAACAGCGGGTGACGTTTGCGGTGTAAATCTGCGATGTGGTGTCCCTTGAAATACTAAACACTTCGGCTGCCTTTGTTACTGAAGTATCCACTATACGGGCACCAACAGATTGATCATGTTTGAATGCACTGATCTACAATACACAGCACTCACAACAACAAAGAACATCGTTCTGATACCGATTGACACTTTCAGCGTATTGAGCACATTGGACAGGTGCCTTCCGTGGTGAAATACAACTGCGCAAATCGCAGGTTTGGTTAGCATTCGGCATTTATGTTCAAGTATGCACTTCTCGCGGTGTTTCCATTTCTTTTATCCATTGCCTCTATATGTAATATAACACTAGAATTAGGCATGAAAGATATGATCAAATCTCTGTAACGAATTACTCATTTAGAAAGATAAATATTGACTGTCTTCTGGGAGGAAGGTGCTCGCTCGCGTAATTTTGGCCTGGACAACTCTGCAGACGTATACGAGCTTCCGAAAAGGCTAAGGATTAGCGCCATTGTTGAGATAGGTCCATGACGCATTGACAGAGGAAGCTCATCGAGATCGCCATTGGAAGAAAGATCTACGATGCCATGAGCGACACAGGGGGGACAAGGTTGTAGTGGACCTTGGCAAAGCTACAATTTCAGTGCAGCAGTGGCTAGTGGGGCATCGTGACTCCTCGATAACTCATGCAGAACAGCACTGTGTATTCTTCTCCAAGATTCCAGTGGAACAGAACACTCCCACAGAGCATTCCTCATACACTGTTCTTTTGGTCACAGGGTATTCAATCATTGCTTCGTCAGCAACAGATGATCCTGCCAATGGGTGTACCTTAAAAACTTGTAGATTGCATTAGATTACCGTGGTACGACTTTTCTCACCTGCCAAACAAACTCCCACGAAAAATTTCGTGATCGGAATTTCCATTTCTGGCTGCCACAAGTTTTTTAGCTGTAGGAAATTTCCTATGACTGCCTCAGAGCTTCGTCGCGCTATTTCCCGGTGCCGTTGTAAGTGCTTGTGCCGCTCTGCCAGCGCCATTCTGCAGAGATGGATGTTCCCTATCTCCAAGATGGCGGCTTAGAGCTTATCCACCACATACACGCACTTCTGTTGGGTGAGCATTGTAGTGATGGAATATCGTGTAGCAAATAACGCTATACAGAAAAAAGAAAAAAACTACAATGTATTACAGCATGAGGTTGTGCTTGTCGAGCATGTTTGCCAAATTCATGAACTTCTCATAGATGAAGGCAATGTAATCATTGTTTAAATGAAGACATGTAAGAGGAATTTACATTAACGTGTCCTGGATGCTGGCACTGGAATGGAGATGATATCAGAGTTACTCACCCATGTTCGATTGGACACAAATCTGGTGATCTAGCTGGTCACAGGAGTATCCCGGCACCATCTAGACGGTTCAGAAAGAGACGTGTCATTTATGAACCAGCACTGCCCAGTTGAAAAATGGCACTACGACACTGTCGCATGAGAGGTAACACGTGAGAACGCAAGATGTCCGCGACGTGGCGTTGTGACAGCCGAGTTCCCTCAGTTACTACCGGCCATGACCTGAACAGATACACGATGTTCATTTGTACTACACATGAACAAAGGACTAAGTAAATAAACAAATACCAGCTGATTCTACACACAGTGACGCAAGGAGGAACGTCGCTGTGCGTCTCCAAAACTTTAGATGATTGGGACCTGTCACTGGTTGCCGAGAATAGTCATCCGGGGTACGGCGGAAATACAATTTATCGTTGAACACAACGTGAATTATAAAGAAACTGGTTCTCTACGTCTGAAAAAAAAGACATTTTAAATAATAAAACATGACCTATACAAGGAATCTTACTACCCCTGTTAGTCATGGACGAAAGAAAAAAAAAAAAAAATTGGCTGTCTTTGTGAGAACGTGCAGAATCTTATGTGGGGCCAATAAGACGTCAATATTAATATAAACGTGGTATGCCAATGGCTCAAATAGCTTTGAGCACTATGGGACTTAACTTCTGAGGTCATCAGTCCCCTAAAACATAGGACTACTTAAACCTAACTAACTTAAGAACATCACACACACCCATGCCCGAGGCAGGATTCGAACCTGCGACCGTAGCGGTCGCGCGGTTCCAGACTGTAGCGCGTAGTACCGCTCGCCCACCCCGGTCGGTGGTATGCCAATGTTTACGTAATAAAAAAATAAATTAGGTAATTCAGTACAATTATTATATAGATGCGATACATCACTTGAACGGGGCCCAAATGAACAGTTAAAGTCAATATAATTCCAGTAAACCTGCAAAAGTAAAAAAAAGAAAAAAAGTTATTGTAGGGGCCTACATAGACATCGCGCATTTGCTAGATGCCCACGAAATACGTAATTTTGTTTTGAAGCTGACAGCCAATGGGAAAAAAAGGTTCAAAATACAACTGGTCAGTTTTCAAGCAGTAATGGCGGACTGCATCAGCTGGTAATATACGTAATTTATGATAGCTAATTTTACTGCACAAAAAATAAAATATGTACTCCCTCCAAAAGGAGTTTCGCACTAAACATTAAAATAAAATCATGATGAGCAGCAAAATGTCTGAGAAAAATTTTGAAAGAAAGTTATTAATTGAACTTCAGTTTGGCGAATTTTCAACACTGTCAACAAGACGAAATAATGGAAAGAATATTTATTGTAACTAAACAAAATGACAGTATTTTTAAAATAAATGATTTAATCGCAATTGTCTTTCATTTTGAAATGAGAGAGAGCGTAATAATTTTCTTTTAATGTCTTAACTGTTGCTGCAGCCAATGCGATGACGTCAGCGGTGGTCCGCGCGGGCGATGTGTGAAGTTAATCCCGGTTCATGGCGTGAAAATAATGATGGATCCTCCTGTTTAATTAGTATTCCACTTACGGTGGTGGTCCACGTCTCCGTTGTAGTCGCATCAGCTGGCAGCACTGGCGCGATAATAATAGTACCGGTGTGTGCGTTGACGTTACGCGCGCGACGTTTTATTATTAAAAGTTTATTAATCACTCGGTGCGGGAGGGTCGGAATTATGCAATGTCTTTAGTATTTACGATATATAGCCGGTTAATGCCAATACTTCGCACAGTTATTTTACCGTGTTGCCACAGGAAAAACAGTCACATGTGTTTATCACTATAACAGTCCGTAAAAACAACAGTTCAATTTACGTCGTCGTCTTTAAGACAGTTTGGATGATATAATAAATGTTTCTTTATCAAATCACAGCACTGTTCTTTTACTTAACATTTTGGTTTGTTCCACTTTCACGCAATTCTAACAGTTAGTGTCTCCACACTACAATGGTGTCTGGTTCACAGCTGATTGTCACAAGTTCACACATTACGTAAAATCGTGGCCGCAAACACTCGATATACTCTTCAGATTTTACTGTTTACTTAATAATGCACTATCTCCTATTAACACAGCGGACGTACTGTAATTAATTGTTCCTCCGTCCATCACCGTCTTTCACACCGAAATTTGCAACGTTTCCCACCCGCGAACCGGCCACGATACCACACAAACTCGCACGCTCTCTAGCGATAGTCGCTCTCTCTCTCTCTCTCTCTCTCTCTCTGTCTCTCTCTCTCTCTAACACAGTACTTCCCCTAGCCTAACCAAAGATTTACAAAGCATATAAAACCAGAGCATTCATATTCGTACAATATAAAATACAAAACAGTAGCAAAATGAATGAAGAAAGAATGTGACGTATTAACAAATAAAGAATAGTTGAAATAGATGACATATACGTACTATGACAAGATAATGCAGAAAAGAAAAAAAATATTATCGACTTTCGGGGAATGCAATGTCTTCACAGACTCCACTCATCAGCAGCCCATGTATCCCGGTCATGGCTCTAACCCAAACACAGCCGTTTGTTTTGTGACGTTGACGGCATACTGCACATAGAAACGACAATTCCGTACTCACTGTGCCGCCAGTCTGAGGCCAATGGTGTGTGAAGACACAGTATGTTGCGTGGAATCCTCACTTGTTACTAAATGGAAGGCACTGATATATAGGGGTCACAACGAGTTTCTTGCTCATTACAGCGATCCTCCCTTGAGGTCGGGTTCGATTCCCGGCGGGGTCAGGGATTTTCACCTGCGTCTGACTGGGTGTTCGTGTTGTCTTCATCATTTCATCATCATTCATGAAAGTGGCTAGTTTGGACTGAGCAGAGTTTGGGAATTTGTACGGGCAACTATAGCCGCGCAGTGGAGCGCCCCACAAACCAAACATCATCATCATCATCATCCCTTGAGGTGCTTATCTGTTGTCGACCTGTACCTTGATGTCGAGTATGCACACCCTCAGGTTCATCCACAGCCCAACATCAGGCTGCCCCACAAATCTTGATTCTGAACAATTCGACAAGCCAGCCAAGTCGAGACCCACAACGAGGTCTCTTTCTACATCTACATCTACATAGACACTCAGCGAGCAACTACACTGTGCGTGGCAGATGGTACCCTGTACATCATCTAGTCGTTTTCTATCCTCGCAGATAGAGAGGGGCGAAAATGACTATCTATATGCCTCCCTACGATCATCAGTTAATCGTATCTTATCTTCGTGGTCCCTACGCGAAATGTAAACTACTGGCCATTGAAATTGCTACACCACGAAGATGACGTGCTACACACGTGAAATTCAACGGACAGGAAGAAGATGCTGTGATATGCAAATGATTAGCTTTTCAGACCATTCACACAAGGTTGGCGCCGGTGGCGACACCTACAACATGCTGACATGAGGAAAGTTTCCAACCGATTTCTCATACACAAACAGCAGTTGACCGGCGTTGCCTTGTGAAATGTTGTTGTGATGCCTCGTGTAAGGAGGACAAATGCGTACCATCACGTTTCCGACTTTGATAAAGGTCGGATTGTAGCCTACCGCGATTGCGGTTTATCGTATCGCGACATTGCTGCTCGCGTTGGTCGAGATCCAATGACTGTTAGCAGAACATGCAATCGGTGGGTTCAGGAGGGTAATACGGAACGCCGTGCTGGATCCCAACGGCCTCGTATCAATCACTAGCAGTCGAGATGACAGGCATCTTATCCGCATGGCTGTAACGGATCGTGCAGCCACGTCTCGAAACCTGAGTCAACAGATGGGGACGTTTGCAAGACAACAACAATCTGCACGAACAGTTCGACGACGTTTGCAGCAGCATGGGCTATCAGCTTGGAGACCATGACTGCGGTTACCCTTGACGCTGCATGACAGACAGGAGCACCTGCGATGGTGTACTCAACGACGAACCTGGGTGGGCGAATGGCAAAACGTCATTTTTTCAGATGAATCCAGGTTCTGTTTACAGCATCATGATGGTCGCATCCATGTTTGGCGACATCGCGGTGAACGCACATTGGAAGCGTGTATTCGTCATCGCCATACTGGAGTATCACCCGGCGTGATGGTATGGCGTGTCATTGGTTACACGTCTCGGTCACCTCTTGTTCACATTGACGGCACTTTGAACGGTGGACGTTGCATTTCAGATGTGTTACGATCCATGGCTCTACCCTTCATTCGATCCCTGCGAAACCCTTCATTTCAGCAGGATAATGCACGACCGCATGTTGCAGGTCATGTACGGGCCTTTCTGGATACAGAAAATGTTCGACTGCTGCCCTGGCCAGCACATTCTCCAGATCTCTTCTATGGTGGCCGAGGAACTGGCTTGCCACAATACGCCAGTCACTACTCTTGCTGCACTGTGGTATCGTGTTGAAGCTGCATCGGCAGCTGTACCTATACACGCCATCCAAGCTCTGTTTGACTCAATGGCCAGGCGTATCAAGGCCGTTATTAGGGCCAGAGGTGGTTGTTTTGGGTACTAATTTCTCAGGATCTATGCATCCAAATTGCGTGAAAATGTAATCCTATGTCAATTCTAGTGTAACATATTCGTCCAATGAATACCCGTTTATCATCTGCATTTCGTCTTGGTGTAGCAATTGTAATGGCGAGCAGTGTATAAAACGGGTTAGCACAAGACAGCTAAACGTGGACAGTATTAAACAGGTCGAGAGACTGAGGACATAAAAATAAATTTAGAAGTGCTTTAGCACGCGAAAAGGGCAAGAAAAAGCGAAAAAAGCCAGTGCTCAGCTAAAGCGAGTAAACCACAGCCTCCTGTTTGCAGAAGCGCTCAATCAATACTGGATTCTTTTCCAGCCTCTCTCGCAAGTTTTGCTGCTCTTTTTTCCCTTTACCACCAACAGTTGGCTGCATGGCAGCCCCGACGGTACTTCTAAGGACTTTCGCGGCAATAAAAGAGGAAGGATTGGCAGGCCGGGAGTCCGCGCCTTTGACTTAAAGCGGTTGTGTTTGTGTTCGCCACAGAAGTTTCCGCTTAAAAGACTCCTTTCCACCAGCTGTCTCGGTAATAAGGAAGTGGTAAACTGCAGGGCGAAGGAGCCGAGCGGTCGCGTAATTATAAAGCGCCCTGCCTGCACTCTCTCGCTGTCTTTGGCGCGTTTACCTTGCTTCTGGTATGTGTCAGGCGTAGCAGTTCTTTCACTGAAAAGAAGAACTCAGATGAAACTGTGCTGTACGCTGAATACCGCCTGAGAAATGCTACAGGAAATCAATGATGTGCTTCCTTTCTGTGAGGTAAATGTGGTAAACTATACTGAAACTTAACTTTTGGTATCTTCTTTACATTAAACGTTAACGGTGTAAATCATCACTATAGCTCATGGAAAATTATTCCTGACTTTTTCTCCTCTTGTTAAGCAAATGTTTTTTCTAGTACAGTGCACTATATTTGCAAAATGATTTCATGCAGGGTGTTAACTAATGTGTGGGAAGCTTCTGGGGGATTAAGAACTTAAAAGAAGCAAAAAAATTTCGTATATACTAACATACCCAAAAGTATCCGAACGACCTGAATTACGTTTCGAATGATTTGGATGCACACTACGTCACATAGCTGTCTGGCAGGTCCTCTAACGTCTATTTAGCACAACCATTTGACAACAATAAATGGATACCAGAAGAGATGTGTAGAGAAAACTGTTCTTTAAGGCAATCTGTTCACATGTAGGTCAACACTAGAATACTGCAAATGCCAGGAAATGCATAACTGGAAATGAGACAGCCCTTAACGCTCGTCAATGCAATTTCAATACAGTAAGTGACATTTCAAAATCACCACACTCAAACGAGTTTGAGTTAACTAAGTCCGTCACTTAAGTCATTCTAGCAAATTTTCAGGCAAAATTAAACACTTTTGTGAACAAGAGATTTTGAAACGATATGAGGACTCGTAAAGCTCTATGTCAATGCGAAGTACTTTTGCTCTTTAAAAGGTTTCCCCGCACCTGATATGAATGGTTGATCATAATATGGATGTTGAACTAACCAGTCAAAAGCAACGCTGTACGGGAACCTCAAAACTAACATCGTACCACCAGTAATTTATCTGTATTCATGACTGAACAATTCTTCGTGCACATTTTCGATCTTTAAACGACATGACGAACTATTTCATTCTCCATCTGTATTGGAACCAAACAGTTATCAACCAAAGGTTTCGTGCCAGAGTGACACTCGATCTTACTAAACGTTCGTCACTGGCGGCTAGGCGTAAGGAATCGAGAAATATCGAAGTGTCCACCATGTCAGTTAGCAAATCTGAACCTGACAATTTTTGTGCTCTATCTGGAATCCTGTCAATATCCTTATCTCCCTGTTAACTAACCACGAATAATGTTAATGTAATGATAAGTAACGAAGATTGCACGCATTTAAAATGAAGTCATGATGTAAAGTTTTGCTATGCGGACTCGTAGTCTCGTACCCAGAACGGAATCGGATTGTTAAGTAAAATCAGATGCTAAATATCGATTTTTGTCGCCAGCAGTGGGCCATTTGATTTTGAAATGAGAATACAATTTCTTCACGTGACCGGGAATCAAACGCGGTATCCGTCGCCGTTGGTTTCTGTTCACAAACTGTTTGCTAACCAGTAGTGAGAAGAGAAACTGAAGAAGCAAGAGAAAAATGGATGAAACAGAAATGCGACGAAATAGACAAAACGGAGAGAAAGTATGAAATAATCTATAGACTGGCTAGTGAGATAGTTTTTGAACGTAAAATAAAGACGAATAACATGGAAATAGAAAGAGCGGATGGTACTCTAGCAGAAGAACCACAGAAGGTTTTGAACAGATGGCAAGAATATATTGAAGGTTGAAGAGGATCAATATGTGCCGGAAGATGGAAAGGGATTTACCATCTTGGAAGCAGAAGTAGAACAAGCACTGAAGGAGATAAAGAATAGGAAGGCACGTGGAATAAATGATTTGCCAGCAGAACTGTTGAAGAGTGTGGGAAACAAGGCAAGAAAAGAAACAGTCTACCTCTGTAACGAGATATATAACAAAGGGGGATGGCCTGAGGACTTCGCTGCAAAATTTATGATGTTGTTGTTGTTGTGGTCTTCAGTCCTGAGACTGGTTTGATGCAGCTCTCCATGCTACTCTATCCTGTGCAAGCTCTTTCATCTCCCAGTACCTACTGCAACCTACATCCTTCTGAATCTGCTTAGTGTATTCATCTCTTGGTCTCCCTCTACGATTTTTACCCTCCACGCTGCCCTCCAATACTAAATTGGTGATCCCTTGATGCCTCGGAATATGTCCTACCATGTCCTACCAACCCATCCCTTCTTCTTGTCAAGTTGTGCCACAAGCTCCTCTTCTCCACAATCCTATTCAATACTTCCTCATTAGTTATGTGATCTACCCATCTAATCTTCAGCATTCTTCTGTAGCACCACATTTCGAAAGCTTCTATTCTCTTCTTGTCCAAACTATTTATCGTCCATGTTTCACTTCCATACATGGCTACACTCCATACAAATACTTTCAGAAATGACTTCCTGACACTTCAATCTATACTCGATGTTAACAAATTTCTCTTCTTCAGAAACGCTTTCCTTGCCATTGCCAGTCTACATTTTATATCCTCTCTACTTCGACCATCATCAGTTATTTTGCTCCCCAAATAGCAAAACTCCTTTACTACTTTAAGTGTCTCATTTCCTAATCTAATTCCCTCAGCATCACCCGATTTAATTCGACTACATTCCATTATCCTTGTTTTGCTTTTGTTGATGTTCATCTTATATCCTCCATTCAAGACACTGTACATTCCATTCAACTGCTCTACCAAGTCCTTTGCTGTCTCTGACAGAATTACAAAGTCGTCGGCGAACCTCAAAGTTTTTATTTCTTCTCCATGAATTTTAATACCTACTCCGAATTTTTCTTTTGTTTCCTTTACTGCTTGCTCAATATACAGATTGAACAATATCGGGGAGAGGCTGCAACCCTGTCTTACTCCCTTCCCAACCACTGCTTCCCTTTCATGTCCCTCGACTCTTATAACTGCCATCTGGTTTCTGTACAAATTGCAAATAGCCTTTCGCTCCCTGTATTTTACCCCTGCCACCTTTAGAATTTGAAACAGAGTATTCCAGTCAACATTGTCAAAAGCTTTCTCTAAGTCTGCAAATGCTAGAAACGTAGGTTTGCCTTTCCTTAATCTTTCTTCTAAGATAAGTCTTAAGCTCAGTATTGCCTCACGTGTCCCAGTGTTTCTACGGAATCCAAACTGATCTTCCCCGAGGTTGGCTTCTACTAGTTATTCCATTCGTTTGTAAAGAATTCGTGTTAGTATTTTGCAGCTGTGATTTATTAAACTGATAGTTCGGTAATTTTCACATCTGTCAACACCTGCTTTCTTTGGGTTTGGAATTATTATATTCTTCTTAAAGTCTGAGGGTATTTCGCCTGTTTCATACACCTTGCTCACCAGATGGTAGAGTTTTGTCAGGACTGGCTCTCCCAAGGCCGTCAGTAGTTCCAATGGAATGTTGTCTACTCCGGGGGCCTTGTTTCGACTCAGGTCTTTCAGTGCTCTGTCAAACTCTTCACGCAGTATTGTATCTCCCATTTCATCTTCATCTACATCCTCTTCCATTTCCATAATATTGTCCTCAAGTACATCGCCCTTGTATAGACCCTCTGTATACTCCTTCCACCTTTCTGCTTTTCCTTCTTTGCTTAGAACTGGGTTTCCATCTGAGCTCTTGATATTCATACAAGTCGTTCTCTTATCTCCAAAGGTGTCTTTAATTTTCCTGTAGGCAGTATGATACCAATAGAGAAAAAGAGAAATACTAAAGAATGTGAAGAGCACCGGGTCATCAGTCTAATTTTTCATGCAGCTAAAGTCTTGCTGAGAGTGTTGAATAGAAGGTTATATGGCAAGCTGGATAGAGGGATTGCAGAGGAACAGTTCGGATTTAGAAGAGGAAAAGGAACAAGAGATGCTATTGGCCTGCTAAGAACTATAGGGGAAAGACATATGGAAAAGAGTAGAGAAATTTTGCTGTTTTTATGGATTTAGACAAGGCTTTCGGCAGAGCTCAGAGGAACAAGCTGATGGATATCTTGAAGAGGAAAGGAGTAGATTGGAAAGAGAGACTACTGATACAGAATCTATATTTACACAAGAAAGTAAGGATAAGGATTGGTAATGGAATGTCAGAAGGAAGCAGCATTGGCCGAGGTATTAGACAAGGTTGTTGCCTTTCCCCACTGTTGTTTAACGTATACCTTGAAGAGAGCATTGCGAAAATCTTAGATGGGAAAAGAGGAATACGTATTGGCGGAAAGAGAGTAGAATGTTTAAGATTTGCTGATGACATGGTATTAGTGGTAGAAAGTGCTCAAAGATCTCAAAGAAGCTTGTGTGGAATATGGGATGCAAATAAACACAGCAAAAACAAAGAGTATGGTCATCAACACAAGACGCAGATTGTCCAATAATAAAACAGGACAATCTACCATTAGCCAAGTAAGTGAATTTAAATATCTCGGAAGCACAATAACTGAAGACTTGAGATGTCACCAGGAGGTGAAAAGTCGAATTGCCATAGCGAAGGATGCATCCAACAGAAAGAGGAGACTCTTACGTGGCAAATTAGATAAAGGGCTTAGGAAACTTGGAAAATGTTTTGTCTGGAATGTGGCACTATATGGGGCAGAAACATGGACACTGAGATGAGAGGATGAAGAAAGGTTATAAGCATTTGAGATGTGGATGTGGAGAGAATAAGCTGGATGGAAAGAGTGAGTAATGAAAGAGTATTGGAAAGGTTGGTGAGAGAAGATGTCTGCTAAAGGTTGTAAGAGAAAGGAAAAAGAACTGGTTGGGACATTCATTGAGAAGGGAGTGCTTACTAGTAGATGCTTTGGAAGGATTGGTTTGTGTGAGAAGACTGAGAGGAGGAAGGAGATACAAGATGACAGACGACATAAAGAGAAGAGGAAATTATGCAGACCTGAAGAGGATGGCAGAAGACCGGACAGCCTGGAGAACTACCATGTGAAAACCTGCCTTTAGGCAGAACACTGATGATGATGAAGAAGTGAGATGTGTGCATGTTCGACTAGAAATAACGGTACCTAGCGATATTGTTGAGAACATATGAAAGGACATTAAAAATGAAAATTATTTACCACTAGAAATTCGGTTTGGAAGTTCTAGGGCTTGAAATGAAACCATTAATATTTTTGTGCTAGACTAGATTCGAACCCACACATGGGCCTTTCGTGCAGACGAAACAAAGAAATGATAGAACAATATCGTTCTGTGAGGATGAGGTACCACAAAAGACGAGATCCGAATTCAAATGCTAGTCTACCACCAAATTTTTCAACTTGTGAAGTTAAGTAAAATAAGAGCCCTGTGACCTCAAATAACTATGGATCAACAAACAAACTAAAGTTTGTAGTGTAAGAAAACTCACTGGCGGCAGAGTTTCTGTTTGCCGCAACTTCTGCCTCTGCCATGGCTTAACCTAAATCGGAACTGCCACAGTTGGTAACGAAGGGATATGATGTTTATAATGCGGATTCTGAACTACGGTGCAATCTGATTTTGTTCATTTGGCATTACTAGAGGTAAAGGAACTATGTTAGTATGTGTTTAAAATACATGCCTAAAGTGGGATTCGGGCCAAAATTTAGCATTTAGAAAACAAGTGCCAATGCACGAAACCACTGAATTTCCCTTATACTACGAGGGTTTCCCAGAAAGCAAGGCACCTCACGTTTTTCTTCAACAATTCTTTATTGAACATCATGAGAATTACACACACGATAGAATGGTGTTTGTTCTACACGCCGTATTTTTCACCTAATCTCCATCCCGTTCCATGGCCTTCGTCCAGCGCGAAACAATGGCGTGTATGCCCTGTTGGTACCAATCCTTGCCATGGTGGCTGTCCGAATCACCCCCTCATTGTCCTCAAAATGTCTTCCACGAATGGCATCCTTTAATGGCCCAAACTCTCGATGACTATATCAGCCCGCTGCAGCACGTCAGGTGGGACAGCCTTGGATGGTCTCCCCGACCGGTTAAATCGTGGAGCTCCGCCGCATCGCCTTATGATTACCTCAGCCTCCCGCGCCCAGCGAGTAACGGTACTTCTGCTCCATAGACTTTTCACAAGCGTTTGTGGATATTCTCCACACTTTCTTTCTCCGCAGTGAGAAATTCATCGACGGCACGTTGCATGTAAGGTACGTCACCCAGAGCCGCCATTTTGAAACTGTCCTGCCGCTAGATCTGTCGGAAGTGATGGAAACTTAGCGCGCTCACTTTTGTATCGCAGCGTGTGATACGCCTAGCTTACAAATTGGACACGATGAAAAAAAATCGGTGCTCCATTAATTGATTAGTGACCAGCAAGCTTCTGACACGGGAAGTATGCAAGTCTCATTGATCGGGATGTAAAGACGCTTTTAGCCATCATAGGCTCTATTCGAAGACATTTTGAAATTTTCACTACTTCAAGAAATATCTTAGATCGAAAAATGTCGTTGCACAATATGAAGTTACCAGATACTTCCATCATTACTGCCGTTATCGCTATTAACTTTTTTATTCTGCTGCTGCTACACGCGTTCTTGAAGGAAGAATTTAATGCTTCTTGGACACTTTTAGAAGCAATTGCCCGAGAACAGGTAAATATTTAGTTGTTGGCAAATACTTATGGCGTTCTGTGGCAACGCGACCGTAAGAAGTAGTTGTTTAGGTAATATTAAAACGTTAAGGGCTAAATTGTTAACACTCTTTGCTGGCGATGCGTAGAATCTCAGCACACGCTCAGCTTCACGAGTCTGTTGTTAAATCGGCGTCTCACTGTCTTAAGCATACTGCACGTTGAAAAACTCTACAACTATGGCACTTGTCGCACTTATTGACTATGCGTCAGCAGCTGGCACATTTTAATCATAACGAAAACATGATATGTGTCTTTATTTTAGCGTTTATGGAGTGAATGGAAGTTTCACTCAAGGATGTGTTAATCTAGCCCCTACTGTCAGCGTTTTGCGTGCCTTGTTCCACTTTCTGATAGAAACTGCTTCATTTCTGTTAGCAGAAGCTGGAATCGGTGCTGCGCTGTATACATACGCTAGTTTGATCTTCAACGGAACTTTGAGCCTCCATTTCGTGTCACTGCTTATGGTTTCCTGGATAGTAGCCTTTCTTGATTCAGAATTTCATGTTTTTCGTAGATTACGAAGTCTCCTTGTGGATGCTGCGATTTGCAAATCAATGGCGCGTTGTCGTGTCTTCATTTGTGTGCTTGTCTTTCACGATCTCAAGAAAAATATTTTCAAGGCTTTCATGAGTATAAGGATTTGTTGCCTACTCATAACGCTTCCAGTACAAGTACCGGAGATGTTCTAAAAATGTGAACAATGTCAGGCGTTTCGTTTTTTTAGTTTCAGTACATATAATCCAATGTGACTGATAATGATTTGTATTGTTTAGTTTGCAGTCGATGCATCTGAGTATTATTAGTGACGACAACCTAGTCTCTAAACCCAGTTACAAAAACGCAAATAAGACTCACTGAAACATACTTTGGGTATTTTGGCGCTCGCCCGCTATGTCTCTGAGACTCGTACTGTAGTTAGTGCCTACATCGCTCAAGGCTAGTATTCTCCCTGCAAAAATTGTAAATGCATCTGAGCAACAACGCAAGATACGTCTGACAACCCTGTAACACAGGAGTTTCTTCCCGGATGACAGAGAATCAGCCTACAAAATTCACTTGATACATTCGTATCGTTTCCATTTAATAATCTAAGCGATTTTCACGCAAGATTTGAAATACAGTTAACAATTTGTGGTTTGAAATCAAGGAAAGTCATTTGTAGTGGAAATTGCAATTAATCTCCTGTTTTACGTTGTGTGGTTTAACCAGCAATGTTGCAATAAGGGTGAGCACAACGCTACAGTATTCTGCCTGCTGTGAAGTGACGTGTTGTCCAGTACAGTTGGGGCTGGTTCGTTTCCCTGTTCCAGTCTCTCTGAATGATAGATTTTCAGACATTTCCTGACAAACCTGAGAGCAGTCAGATCGAAAATCAATAAGGAAACCTTATTTATTCTATTTAGTGAATGCTACATTTCCATACTACCTCGCTGTGACACAGGACTAGAAGTAAACACAGATCGGTTCGAAGTCAAGCATGAGTAACAACTTAACTAATTCGTGCTGATATGGTCCCGCTCCTGTTACAGATACTTTATGTGTTATTGGTATGGACATTCGTCGTAATGATATCGCGGTAGTTTGAATTCCATTTCATTTATCAGAGAAAATATTTTAATAGCGTTGTCCATTATTTTACTGGACATAATGCAAACATCAGAGGGAAATTAACCGTCAACATTATATTCACTTGCATTAAGTAAAACAGTGTGTCAACGCTTTGGTAGTTAATGATTCCACACTTTTAAAAACCTACTGGATCTGAGTTAAAAATGGCGTCAAGCGTGGTTTGATGTGCCTTTTCATCCAGGGAGTAATTTTCTTGACTTGTTTTTCTATTAGGAGCTAAGATAAGCTTTTGAGAGCATAAGATCACAAGGATAAGTGCACATGGGATGTTGTTGTTGTAGTGGTCTTCAGTCCTGAGACTGGTTTGATGCTGCTCTCCATGCTACTCTATCCTGTGCAAGCTTTTTCATCTCCCAGTACCTACTGCAACCTACATCCTTCTGAATCTGCTTAGTGTATTCATCTCTTGGTCTCCCTCTACGATTTTTACCCTCCACGCTGCCCTCCAATGCTAAATTTGGGATCCCTTGATGCCTCAAAACATGTCCTACCAACCGATCCCTTCTTCTAGTCAAGTTGTGCCACAAACTTCTCTTCTCCCCAATCCTATTCAATACCTCCTCATTAGTTACGTGATCTACCTACCTTATCTTCAGCATTCTTCTGTAGCACCACATTTCGAAAGCTTCTATTCTCTTCTTGTCCTTACTAGTTATCGTCCAAGTTTCACTTCCATACATACTTTCAGAAACGACTTCCTGACACTTTAATCTATCCTCGATGTTAACAAATTTCTCTTCTTCAGAAACGTTTTCCTTGCCATTGCCAGTCTACATTTTATATCCTCTCTACTTCGACCATCATCAGTTATTTTACTCCCTAAATAGCAAAACTCCTTTACTACTTTAAGTGTCTCATTTCCTAATCTAATTCCCTCAGCATCACCCTATTTAATTTGACTACATTCCATTATCCTCGTTTTGCTTTTGTTGATGTTCATCTTATACCCTCCTTTCAAGACACTGCCCATTGCATTCAACTGTTCTTCCAAGTCCTTTGCTGTCTCTGACAGAATTACAATGTCATCGGCAAACCTCAAAGTTTTTACTTCTTGTCCATGAATTTTAATACCTACTCCGAATTTTTCTTTTGTTTCCTTTACTGCTTGCTCAATATACAGATTGAATAACATCGGGGGAGGCTACAACCCTGTCTCAATCCTTTCCCAACCACTGCTTCCCTTTCATGCCCCTCGACTCTTATAACTCCCATCTGGTTTCTGTACAAATTGTAATGGGATGACTTCTCAAATTCCTGCATAGCTTTGTTAGTGAAATCATCAGACTGCGTTCTTGTGTTGTAGCAACACGTTATGAAGTTTGTAGTCTGTTTTTCTTACAATGTGAACGGCAAAAAGAATAATCTGCGGCATTCTCTCCCCTGCGAAGGTTTTCGTCATGCACAACACATGTTTTGAGCCACCGAAGGCAAAACATTGTGCTCGGACTGCCCTTTGGTCGTGTATATGTCTTCTGTTAGGTCTCAGATATTAATTCTCCTTAAGAAGGCATAACTAGCTACCAGCAGGAATATTGCACTGGAATTTTGAATGAGCCAAATAATGATGATCAAGTAGAAATGTGTTAATAGTCACCTCTTCGATTTTTGTTCTTTCAAATTAGAGTATTCAGTACTACTGCACCGGAGTTTTGAACCTTGCCTGTCGAATGAAATTGCACGGCTTCCTAAATGCGCAAAATCATTCATGCCAGAACCATCCTTCTTTAAGGAAAAAAACATTTTTTCTGACGCGTTTTGCTCAAAGTCACTCCACTCCTCGCACATACAACAGCAGAGTTCAGAGCTGCCTCTGCAGTGTTCACCCCCTCGACTAAACCTACAGCGAACAATATGTCGCAGATGTTAGACCCATTCCCAGTTTCGACTATATGTTATCACACTCGAGCAAGCCCAAATCGTCACTGCGAGATAATTACGAGAAGATCAAATAGGGAAATGACCACTGATAAATTTACTCATAGCGTCGTGCCACTTCCACCTGGTCGGCAGCGTCTGACATTGGCGGCGGCGGCTTAAGGGTAGTTACTGCTGTGAGGCCAGGAGACTCTCGAGAGTAAACGGTTATGATGTCGAAACAGCTACCAGCTATTTAGTGGAAGTTTTTGTGTAACTTTTTACTATTACAGGTCGACTGGGAAATGAAAATAACTATGTTTGAGGTTCCATCAGATTAATAACTTCAGCAGATATCCGAGATGCGATTTAAGGAAACAGGGGAATACGGTTGGACTCGAACGCACGACTTTGTGTTTAGAGAGTATGAAGCTTATCACTTTTTGTTAGTTTTGCTGTCGAGACTCCTACCTCTCCTTCATCCCGTCCTTGCTGTTACCAATATTTTGCCTTCTCAGCCTGACTTCATTGGCTATAAAGCTCTTCTCTGGGGCCGTAAAATAATAGGTTACATTCTTCACTCTTGATATTCTAAGTACATACATAAATAAATTGATTTTTTCCTAACAAAGACTCTAATGTCCGTTACACAAAATAACTCGAACACTTCTTGGAAAAGTTTTATTTATTTTTTAAACTGATTTCACTCTTCCGTGTTGTGCCTTCTGCCGAAATCAGAATACTCTTGAGGCACCATGACTTAGCAAGAACAGAAATTTTTGTGGCACATTAATTAAAATGTCGCACACAGCGAAGCAGCTCTATTGACTGAAGTGTGCCAACCAAAAATTACCTCTTCTTTACGGTGAAATGTGAAATAAGAATTTTTCAACCAAAGCTTGCATTTCGAACTTCTCTTATGTTATAATGCTCTTCCATTACATATTGTATGCACTTGTCTATACTCACATTTTCGGTTGTAGCTGCAAAATATACTAACTGGTTCCTTGAACGAGCAATAGCCGCAGGAGTAACTCCACCATCACTGTGTCGAAATTTTATGACACTTGTGTTAGCAGCACGTTCTCTCACGCCTTCTCCAGAACAAGCAGATCTGAAGAGATTTAACAGAATATCTACTGTGTCACTTTCAATGAGCAATGTTTTTCATAACTGCGTTGATGGAAGTAAAAATCAGAAGGACTGTCTGCATTTACGTCGAAGACACAATATCCCGCTTCCACTCGGTGTACGATTTCTTTTTGATGGAAAAGGTCTCACATCACAGACCATGTCATATCATTTCGTAAATGTAACTTCAGCTGTTGGTAGAATGGCGTAGTGATTAAGGGGTGTATCATCTCTCTCTCTCTCTCTTTCTCTCCCTCTTTCTCGCGCTCTCTCTTCCTTTTTGATATGAAAATGCTTTAATTCTTTTAATGTAGCATGCGGTCAGGATTGCTGGAAAAAAGGTAAAGGATGTTTAATATACTGTGGACGTAGCGTATATTCTGCACGTTCGTCATTGCGGCTTACATATATGCCGACAGTTATCAAGGTTGCTACGCAGGCACAAATATTAGTAAAAGCGGATAAAGTTTTGCTTGTAATGGTTTAATTACTTTATTTAACCTTGCAGCCAGATCAAAGAGAATCAGACGTAGCATGAAACTGTTATTGTTATTGCCCGTTAAATTAATTGTTGAGAAGAGAAAGACGATATAAACACCTACGTAGCGTAAGGAGTTTTACTCACGACAAATAATTTTCATTGAGAGCAAGTGAGCATCATTTCAGGTTAAGCATTTCTTTGACGGAAATAAACTTAATTCCAAATTCAAAGATGTCGTAAGGCAAATCTAAGCCTGGTTCCCCACTGGAGTTAAATCTATCTCTGCAATACAGTAAAAATTCTGATAAAATGAATCAGGAAATATTAATTCTTAAAATTTACTATTAGTATTCAAAGTATTTATAATGTTGAGGGTGAAACCCAGTATTTAGCATTTAATTAAACACTATGTAATGGCCACCTGTGCGCGATTACGACGAAAGAATGCCAGATGGGCAACCTTCTACACAACTGATTTTAAATAATTACTTTTTACCAATCTTCTACACAATTCAATTTAAATAATTATTTTGCACTTAAATGTTTCCACAGGGAGCTGAAGGTTTTGAATAAGAACAAGAGAAGTTCACTTTTCACCGTATATTATAAAATGAAATGCGTACTCCAAATACTTAGTGCGTCAGAACAGCTAAGCGACTTAATCCTTCAACCGCAGATGCAAAAGGTAGTCGTCGAGTTTTAACCAAATCTTTTTGACCTTAATGAAATAAGATACCCATGCATACGGAGAATGTCTTTACGAAGTTTAGTTACTATCTGAAACTATAACACATATTTTATTAACATATTTAACACAAAAATATCATATTGACGAATTGTAGGTTTTGTCGTATTAGCTACGGGACAAGGAAGGAGCCTCCCAGAAGATTGTACAAGTACAGTCGGGCGTCCCCTGGGCAACGGTAAATACCGGCAAATCCTTCCACGCAATGAGCTACGTCTAAAACGACATGTATTCAGAATCTAAAACGAAGGAAAGGCCCTTTTCAGAGCCATGTTTGACAGTCATATCTCTCAACATCGAAGGCATATCATCTGAAAAAGAAGAACTTACATCCAACACATGTAAACTTCATTCCTGCGACGTCCTGTGCCTCCAGGAGACACATAGAGAGCCATCACAACGCCGTCCAAATATTCCTGGGATGCCCTTGGTGAAGGAGTGCCCTCACGACCAATATGGAAGTGCTCTGTTTATTCGGCCTGGAATCGAAGTATCCAACATTCAAGTTTACACCGTTAACAACACGGAAATCATTTCTGTTACTATCGGAAGCATTACGGTGTCATCAATATATAAAGGTTTGCTTTCAGCCAACATGTCTGTCACCCACAGCTAATAATGGGAGACTTTAACTGTCACAATAGAGTGTGGGGCTATCAAGACACAAATGAGGATGGAGAACTACTGGAAAGCTGGGCAGAAGAACACAAGCTGAATCTCATCCATGATCAGAAACAGCCTGCGTCATTCAACAGTGCAAGATGGAAGAGAGGGTATAACCCAGACCTCTTATTTGTTTCCAAAACCTCGTCCGGGTCATGCAACAAATTCGTTCTCAACCCTATCCCAAAGACCCAACATAGACCAATCATGCTAAAGTTTAGACCAGTAATACTGCCACAAAAAGTACCCTTTAAAGATGTTTTAACTTCAAAAGGGCCAACTGGAAAAAATTTGCGGACACCTTAGACATGGAAATCGTAAATTTACCATCAAACACTGAAAACTACGGAAAATTCGTCCAAGCTGTTAAAAGATCAGCAAGACTCAGCATACCTAGAGGCTGCAGAACACTCTACATTCCTGGAGTTTCCAACGACATGAAACAAATATATAACGAATACCTGGAGCAGTACAGCATGGGCCCTTTCAGTGAAGAAACCATAAAACTTGGGGATCAGCTAATTGAAACTATAAGCAAAGACAGACAAGAGTCCTGGAAACATACGTTGGAGAGTCTTGACATGAAGCACAGTAGCAGAAGAGCTTGGAACCTCATAAAGCGATTGTCCAGCGACCCGGCAGCCCCCAAGGATCAGGTTTCCGTAACAGCTAACCAAATCGCACATCAGCTCCTTTTGAATGGTAAACCAACCAGGAACAGTAAGACTGCTACCTCATATAAGAGGCCACAAGTGACTGAAATACCACCTGAGCCATACTTCACTTCAATAGAACTGGAAGCTGCTATCAGTTCCTTGAAACCCAGGAAGGCCGCGGGTCCCGACGACATCATTAATGAATTTATACAGGACCTAGGGCCCATAGCTAAGGAATGGCTTTTAGAATTCTATAATCTCTACTGGAAGGCCAAGGTAGTAGCTATCCCAAAGCCAGGTAAACCAAGAGATGATGCTAAGAACTATCGTCCTATATCGTTGCTGTGCTGCCCTTTCAAGCTATATGAACGTCTTATCTTGAATAAAAAAGCACCACAACTAGAAAGGCAAATCATTCCACAACAAGCAGGATTCAGACCAGGTAAATCTTGCACCGGCCAGGTCCTCTGCCTAACACAATACATATAGGACGGTTTTGAGAAGGGAGAAAAAACTGGCGTGGTGTCTGTCGACTTATCAGCAGCTTACGACACGATAAACCACAAAATCCTCCTGGGAAAAATTTTCAAAATGACGGGAAACTACCACCTTACTGAAGTTGTGAGATCACTGATCTCCAACAGAAGATACTATGTGGAATTTCAAGAACAAAGAAGTCGCTGGAGGAACCAGAAGAACGGGCTCCCACAAGGTAGTGTTTGTCCCCCCTACTTTTTAATCTGTATACAAATGACCAACCAGTTGGACCGACGACAAGAAGCTTTATCTATGCTGATGATGTAGCCATTGCATGCCAATCTAGATTAATCAAACAGATTGAGAGAAACCTAACAGATGCCTTAGAAGAACTAACTGAATATTACAACGGGAACCAGCTTCGACGTAATCCAGCAAAGACGCAGACTTGTTTATTTCATCTAAACAACAAGGAAGCAAACAGGGAATTACAATTGGAATGGAACTCAGCTAAACTTCAACACTGCCCAAACCCAGTTTATCTTGGAGTCACGTTAGATCGAACATTGTCTTACAAGAAACACGTAGAGAAAACTAGAGCGAAAGTCAACACACGGAACGGCATAATCCGTAAACTTACCAACTCACACTGGGGAGCAAACCCTGAAATTCTACGTGCATCATCCCTGGCATTGTGCTTTGCTCCAGCTGAATATGCATGCCCCGTCTGGAGAAGATCGACACATGCTCAGAAGCTGGAAGCAGCACTGAATGACTCATGTCGATTAATCACGGGATGCCTGAAGGCTACAAACCGTGATCTCCTTTATATGTGTTCTGGAACAGCCCCCCCCCCCCTCTCCCCACAGATCAGACGGCAAACGCTGGCGATGGCCGAACGAAGCAGGCAGTGCGAAGATAGAAGACATCCCCTGCACGCACATCAGCCAGCGGAGGTAAGACTTAAATCTAGGAAAGACTTCATAAAAGTTGAACGCCCACTAACCGAAAGTCAGTCTACAACTAGAGAATCAATGTGGAAACAGAAATTGGATAAAGGCAGTCTGAAAAGTTGGAACATTAAAGAAAAACTTCCTGCTGGATCACAATTCGAATGGAGAGTCTGGAAGAGCCTAAATAGACTTAGATGTCAAATGGGAAGATCACAGGATAACCTGATCAAGTGGGGATACGCCGAAGAAGAGCCCTGCCAATGTGGAGGAAAACAAACCAAGACACACCTGCTGACCCGTCCATCTTTGCTGGCCCCATGCACTCTCCAAGACCTGTGGTTGGCCAACGACGCTGCAGTGAAGTGTGCCGAACTCTGGAGAGAGATATGAGCCTTGCTTTAGACAATAATGACAATTTACAATATGTGAAGATCATGAATGTATATATGAATGAATAACTATCATTTACTTGTATTTGTAATCTAGTATATATAGCGTATTAATTAATTACAGATGTAGCTCAGACACGATTAAATAAATAAAGCTACGGTTTTTTATCGACATAAATAGACTCAGTTTTGTACCTTTTTGACTTCACGTTTACACGTCTGGCATAGGTCTAGTTGAATTTTTATTGGGCTTTCCAGGATGCGTCACACGGGCTAGTTTCTAATCTCGAATCCTCTGGCATCCATGAATTTTAATTCTTGCTAAGGGTCATTAGTTTCGGAGGGCAACTAGAATTATTAAATTTTTATATTTTAAACTGTTCAGATGTAAATAACGATTTAGTGGGCTCAAACACTTGAGTTTACGTATACGCCCTTGTCCTGCACCACTATTTCTCTTTTTGTATATTGCGATTTCTGA
This sequence comes from Schistocerca americana, assembly GCF_021461395.2. Classification (NCBI taxonomy): domain Eukaryota; kingdom Metazoa; phylum Arthropoda; class Insecta; order Orthoptera; family Acrididae; genus Schistocerca; species Schistocerca americana. The sequence goes on along the minus strand of NC_060119.1, from coordinate 1,246,939,607 downwards.
TTTGATTGAAGGAAAATGACATCTTCTTTGGGCTTTCGTCGGTATTTGTGTCCTGTCTTCATGTACATAGTCCGCAGCTCTCATGGTCGTGCGGTAGCGTTCTCGCTTCCCACGCCAAGGTTCCCGGATTCGATTCCCGGCGGGGTCAGGGATTTGCCCTACCTCGTGATGACTGGGTGTTGTATGATCTCCTTAAGTTAGTTGAGTTTAAGTAGTTCTAAGTTCTAGGGGACTGATGACCATAGATGTTAAGTCCGTTAGTGCTCAGAGCCATTTGAACCATTTTTTTCATGTACATAAATAGACCACAAACAAATATGTTGCTTTTCTTGGTGTAAAAAAATTAAGTTCTTTCTCTTTGATGCCTTCATCGGTATTGACGTCATGCGCCATGTGACCAAAAAAAAAATCACTTTCTTATTTGCCTCAACTTTTCTGATCAATGGTCGTAAAACTTTATACTGGTAAAAATGCATATCGTTTTGTTATATACAGTCGTCCAGAGAAATCTATCCCGCTGAATAAAGTAAAAAGTTGGACTAGTTAGTGTTGAGACGTAATGTGGTGCCCGTAATACTGTGTTTCAGACTAACCTATTTTATGTAGGTGTATTTGTTAGAGGTAGTGAACCTAAAGCAGATGAAGAGAGTGAAATAGACAGACTACTTATGTCTCATGTGCTCCTCATTTTTTTTTTTTTTTTTAAGGGATAAGGCAAACCAACTTTCCTCTACTTCGAGTGAAAACAAATCGCTCATTTGCCATAAACACAATTTTCTCCCAAACGAAACAATAATTCAGTACCATGTACAGTTACTGTTCTCCTCTAGAAAAGCATTTAGCCGCCGGAGAGTAGAGGCAACAAGTTTCCGGAAGAATCTGTTGTAGACAGCTCTTCCCGTGCGTCATGATGTGCTTCAAACAGTGCTGGCATTTTTGTCGGTGCTGGTCTTCTACATCTAATAATTTTTTCCATCTCGTGTTGCATGGGACTGAGGGAAACAATTTCTTGGAGGACAAACCAACAGCTTAACTTGTCTATTCATTTGAAATCTGTTTCTTTACAGAGTTCTCTGTGTGGACAGGAGAATGGTGATGTTGGAAGATTATTCTGCCTCTCGAAAATCTCTGACGAACATAAGGAAGCGTTACGTTCTCCAGTATTTCGCAGTAGTAGTGACTAGAAAACGGACGGTCCAGTCGGCACACAACACCGCAAATACTTGAAGTCATCCATCCCCAAACTGTGACAACAGTTCGGCCATGTCCTTGCCTCGGGTGAACAAATTTTCTGTCGAATCTCGCTTCACTTAGTTGACACACGTTGACTGAAGAATTTAGTGCAGCAGAAAAGACCTTCTCGTCCTTAAATACGACTTTTGTCCCATAAAAAAGCGATTTCCTTCAATACGCCAATGCTAAGTATAATTTGGCATACCTATGTTGTTCCTTTCATTAACCGTCAATTTTCGCCCGTACCTTCTTTTCTCGTTGAGATGACGACAAATAGTCGACATGTTTACATTTAGCTGGAGGTTGTTGTATTTTGTCTCTAAACGTCATTCTAATAATAGTGACACTATTTTCAAATATTAAATTTAAAATTTAGACTCACGTTCTGACGCTGGTCGTGTTACTCCGACTACAGTATTTTAGTCACCTGTGTTACCCCACATATCACACTACAGTCGCCTGTTACAGTGCTTCATGAGGGTGGTAGGGTAGTGAAGCAGGTAAACCGATGAGTTTGTGCGCTCTTGTTATCGGGTTCGAATCCTGCCGCTTCGACAGATGCTAAGTCGTTGTAAACAAAGGACAATGTCAGTTGGAACGTTCAAATTACTCGTATTATAAACATTTGTCTATACGGCTTCGAATGCTCGTTGGAGGAAGGCAAGGACGAACAGTCTCCCCTGGTTTCCCTACTATAAATACACCTTAGTTTGTGGATGATCTCAGCCCTCTGCTAATAATAGTTTCATATTATTAGCAGTACCATACCGTCAGAAGTTACACTCGCTTTCAACAAACAGCTACAGGAACACAAGGTGTGATACCTCTTAGACAAACCATAATGCTAAGCTGTCGGACGAAAAGATCCATCTGGCCCAGACTGTAGAGACTTTATGAACCTCTTCCTTCATGGACATAATATCCTTCTATCCGGTGAAATTGTCAACGTTGCTGCTTAAGATGTTTTAAGACTAAACCAAATTTCTTTGCCTATTATATTGTAAAAATAAATCTTATTAATACCGCCAATTAGCGGTTTTTGAAGCGAATACTTGCTTCATTTTGTCGCATTTCGCTGGTTAGAAAGGAAAAGCCGTGTTGACCAGATGGTGATCTCCCAGAGGGAAAGGTTGAACGAAATGAAACCACCAGTGTAGGGCGGTCGTGTGACTCTTACGCCACTGATTACAAATCAAGTGGAACGAACAATGAAGTTGGCAGTACGAGCACAATGTCGGCGTCAGTATGACGTTGCAGTACGTGGGGCCTGAAATGATGCAGATCCAATTTAGGTCAGGAATATACAGAGCTGGAGGCCACGCCACTGTTAACTTCTGCATTTAGTATGCATTGCTTGCTCACAAAATTACTGTTGCACTATAGTTATAGAGCCCAATAAGTCAACTGCATATTTTTCGGTGAGAAAATCGGTTAACTGAAACTGGTGTCCCATACTGTAGGAATTCCTGGTTGGTGACCAAGTCTAGGACTTCTGAGTTGGATATCATTTTTGAAACGTTGAAATATTGCTCAACACTGTTGAAGGTGATATTACACTTAGAGTAATTGGGCGACAATGTGGACTTATGCTACATAGAATGAATTTACTGCTGCAGAAAATGTCTATCTTATGCATTTTTTGACTTGTTCTACCTGAAATAGGTGAAGTCGACCATTTCCTCAGGAGACAATGACCATGACATTTAACAAAAGACATCAACATCCTCCGGCTTTGGAAGTGGCGTTTACCCCAAATTTTTAGTATTTAGTCGGTTCTAAGTGCACGTACCGGGTGGTTATAATTAAACTTTCCCTATTTAACACTAACAACTAATTACAGTACGAGTATAAATCTTGGTAGCGTCAACGTCCAGAGCATGGGATGCACGATTTCCACGCGTCACAGCGCCACCGTCCAGTTCCAACTATGGCCACCAGGTGTCGTGATCAGTCATCGTGATTCTTAATCCCACACACTTGACCAGTCACAGAGCACTTGTTGACGTGTCAACATGAGCTTGGACATAAGAAGCAGGGCATTAATGGTGAAGTTATATTATTAAAAGAACCGTAATGCTGAAGCTGCACTTCAAGAATATCTCCAGCTGAAAGGATCACGGAAAGGCCCCCTTTCCTCACCTCCTGTGTGGAGCATGATGAAGAAGTTCCAATAAACTGGAGAACTGGGCGTCGCTCCCGGAAGAGATTGACGACCGGTTGCACCACAGGTGGTTGATGAAATCGCTGTTGCTGTGGCAGACAACGCTGGGAGCAATTAAAGATCGTCAGGCAGTGCGCGTGCTGTGTCATGACAGTTGAAAATCTCTTGGTCAACTGTACGGAAGGTGCTTGGAATAGTTCTCAAATGGCATCCGTACAGAAAGCAGCTTGCACCACAGGACGCACACCGACATGTGGACTTCGCTATCCACTTTGTCACAAGGATTGAAGTTGACGAGGGCTGGGCCTGGACCATCCTACCGACAGACGTTTTTCTCTGACGGGTGAGGTGAACACATAGTACAATTGCCGAGTGTGAGCATCTTCACCTCCAGCCATTGTGCATGAAGTTCCTCTGTATGGCGAATGTGTCACCGTATGGTTTGGCTGCACGGCAACGTCTATCATTGGCCCATTCCTGCTGAACAGGTAGGCGTTCAAGGACCAAAGGCGTGCAATGTGGCTGGCTAGCGGTAATGTGATATTCTTCGCCAACATGTCACCCCATCTCTGCAGGGGAGAAACAAATTGAACTCAACAGTTTTCACGGAAGACGGGTCGCCGCCACATATCGCTCGTGAAGTTCACCTGATTCTCCGAAATACATTTGGAAACGATCGAATTATCAGCCGATCGTTTCCAAAATGTTTGGCCGGCACGGTCACCTGATCCCAATCCCTGTGATTTCTGGTTGTGGGGTTACCTGAATGACAGAGTTTTCCAGGGGAACATTCACGCATGTGCTGATCTGAAGTCCAGCATATCAAGAGAGCTAGCCAGCATACCTACTGACATGCTTCGTTCTGCTGTGCAGAATGCAATCCTGCGCTTTCAGACTCTTCTCGACACTGATAGACGCAATATCGAGCCCCTTCTGTAGCAGTAACGGTACCGGTATGTAATGGTATGATTTGCCGTAGCAGCACATAAAAGTGTGTCAATTGAATTGATTCCATATTATTTCTGTTTCCCATGTCCTTGACATGAATTCTACCAAATATTATTACGCAAACTAGTTTCCGTGTTATAACGTGTTATTTAATGGTTCAAATGGCTCTGAGCATTATGGAACATGACATCGGAGGTCATCCGTCCCCTAGAACTTAGAACTACTTAAACCTAACTAACATAAGGACATCACACACATCCATGCCCGAGGCAGCATTCGAACCTGTGACCGGAGCGGTCACGCGGTTCCGGACTGAAGCGCCTAGAGCCGCTCGGTCACAGCGGACGGCGGAAAATTTAATCACAGGTACTCAGTATATGAGGTAATGCAACACAATTTCTTTTATGAAGCAACGCCTTCATGAGTTCATTTACTTTTAATGTAATCTACGAATAATTGAAGATCTCCGACTTTAACTTGAAGAGCATTCACTAGCCTGTAAAGAACTCAATAGGTACTTGTAACGATCCAGTCGCCACAAAACGCAGCAACTATTTGCTGCGAAACTAAATATCCTGCTTTTGGGCAACTGCTTCTAAAAATTACCAAGAAGCAATAAACGCTTCCTTGAAGCATACCTGCAGCAGCAGCAAAATGAAGAAGTTAAATAGCGACAATGGCAGTAATAACCTATTCGGTAACTTCATTTTCCGCAATGTTATTTCTCGATCTAAGAAATTTCGTGAAATGGTGAACATTTCAAAATGCCTTTTAATCGAGACTGTGGTGGCTAAAAGTTTCTTTAGATCCCGTTGATTTGAGACTAGCCTTATTTCCGTGTGAGAAGCTGGCTGATAATACCAAAGAGCATCATACGTCGCGAGGCAACGATTAATGTAGCGTATGTCAAGTGGATTGACTCTAGTTTCTTAGCTGCGAAGTTTGGGTTCGACTTCCACAACTCCTTCATCTCTAGTGACACCAAGGGAAGAACAGCAAGTTGCACGGAAATTCATAATCCTCGTTATATATATCACGTCCATTCGCTACGATCTGGGGCAGAGCCAGTTTAGGTTATCCTCATTTCAAATTCAAACATTTCGCTGCTCATGGAAAAATTCGACATCTAACATTTGGTCTTACTTGGTTAACATTCTGATTATGTACTGTGTTCGAGTTCCTGGCACAAAACTGTATATTATCACAAATCTTCTAAAACGAGAAAGCTTTGTGACCTAAACACTTTCGTGGTTAGTGAACAAGGAGATAAGATCCGTAACAGGATTCCAGGCAGAGGACAAAAATTTTCAAGTTCAAATTTGCTAACTAATATGGTCAACACTTTGATATTTCTCAGCTCTTTACGTCTATTAGTCACCATGCTATCACCGAACCCCGGTCAGACACGAAAGTTTTGGTTGGTTACAACGGCTGTAGGTTTTTCGTTTCAGCCTAGATCCAGAACAAAGCGGTTGCTCACGTCGTTTAAAGTTCACAAATGTGCAAAAATATTTGCTCAGTCATTAGAACACAGAAATTACTGGTGATGCGATATTAATTTTGAATAGAGCGCATGCCGCTGTCACAGGCGCTGCTTTTAACTGGTTAGTTAGTTCAACATACATATTATGACCAACCGCTCGTATCAGAAAAAACGTTTCACAGGTGTGAGAAAAGATTTTAAAGAGCAAAAGTAATTCGAACTGTCATAGAACTTTACGAATACAGATAATAATACTACTACTACTACTACTACTACTACGTGATCAGGCCCAGTGGACCGCACGCATCTACAAGTTTCCTCCTACACTGTATTCTGTCCATTGCTGCTATCCGCCATCCGTCCACACCTATTGACACTTGGTTTAAATCTTCATGGAGCCCATCCCTCCAACGCTTCTTGGGTCTCCCTGGCGGTCTCTTTCCTGCAGGTGTGAAATCCAGGAGCTTCCGAGGCCATCTGTGATACTCCATCCGGGCCACATGGCCGGCCCACTGCACTCGTTTGGCTTTGACAGCTCCTGCTATGTTGGGCTGCTGGTATAGTTCCTCAAGCTCTTGGTTGTATTTGATCCTCCATTCCCCTGTATCTGCATCCAGAACCGGACCAAAGATCTTTCTCTAAAAAACAAGGAGCTTGTGGAAGTCCTGTTTCCGGATACTCCACGTCTCACAGACATATAGAACAACAGGCTGGATCAGGGTTTTATACAGTCGAATCTTGAACTGTCTGGAGAGAGATTTGGACCGAAGCAGTTGTGCTAGGCTGTGGTAAGATCGGTTTCCTGCTTGTATTCTGGCATTGATCTCTGCTTCACACGACGAGTTCTCAGTGAAAAGTGCCCCTAGGTATTTAAATTCTTGCACTCTCTTGTAGGAATGGTCCCCAACCCCTCAGTGATTGTAGATGATCAGCAGTCTGACAATGATCACGCGCCATAACGAGGTACTGTGTCTTTGCTTCGTTTATGTTTAGCCCAAATTTGCTGGCAACCTCCTTTAGTGCTTTGTTCATTTGCTCCAACTCCTCTTCCGACCTAGAGAGTAAGCAGATGTCGTCTGCATAGGCTAAGTATGCCAGTCTCTTTCCTTCGATTTCAATCGCTTCGTTCTCTTGGATGGTCTCGCGTATGATCTTCTCGAGGGCAAAGTTGAACAGGATAGGGGACAACCCATCTCCTTGCCTGAGTCCTGTCACAATTTCAAATTTCTCAGTTACGCGATTTCCCATCTTCACCTTTGCATGTGTTTCGTTCAGACAGATCTTTATCAGATTGATGAGTTTCCCTGCTATGCCAAACTCCCTTAAACAGTTGAGCAGGCTCTTGCGATGTATGCAATCATAGGCCTTCTTAAAATCAACGAATAAAATATGCAAATCTTTACCAAATTCACCCAGTTTCTCAGTGAGCAGATACTGTTTCAAAATCCCTTGTTCATAAAAATATTTAGATTTGCCTCAAGAATGCTGGAACGACGTATGTGACAGAGTTAGTTAACTCAAGTTCGGATGAGTGGAGTGTGACGATTTTGAAATGCCAGTTACTGTAATAAAATTGCGTTTACAAGCGTTAAAGCCTGTCTCATCTCTAATGACGCATTTCCTAGTATTTGCAGTATTGTGGTGTTAATTCACATTTGTAAATTTTTGGAAATTTGTGGTAAGGTCTTATGGGACGAAACTGCTGAGGTCGTCGGTCCCTAAGCTTACACACTACTTAATGTAACTGAAACTAACTTACGCTAAGGACGACACACACACCCATGCCCGAGGGAGGACTCGAACCTCCCACGCGGGGAGCGGTTCGGACCATGACAAGACGCCTCAGACCGCGAAACTACCCCGCGCGGCCTTCACATTTGGACTGATTGCCTTAAACAACAGTGTTCTCCATCGATCTCTTGCAGTATCCACTTCATATGGCCAAACGGCATTAGAGGACCTGCATGACAGGTACATTACATGGGCTCCGTGTAAATCAGGCGATACGCAATTAAGGTCGTTCGGATACTTTTGGGTGTGATAGTACGTATGATATTTTTTACATTTTCTTTTAGAAACATTTTTGTTTTGTTTTTACATGTTTGATTCGTTCATATCAGGAGACAGAGCAGATAAAGATGTCAGTCCAATGTATTTTCGTTTTTGGGTTAATTTAAGGAACATAATGGATTCAAGATCTACTGCGAATGCTGAAACTTTCTCCAACGTGTTCAAAAAGGATTCCAGGAGATACAGCAAACACCTTGAATATGGCATCAAGGAAGGCAATTGATGATGCAGCGCAGAGAAGTTTGTGTTAGAGGTAATGGTAGAAATTTTGAGCATTTAATTTAGTATCAGAAGACAACATTTGAAAAGAAAAATATCTATAGGACCGAGCTGGAAATTTGTAAGCAATAACACGGAAAGAAGCAAACATGTAGCAACAGAAAAACGTCTGTAGCTAAGAAAATTTAAAAAAAAATCATTTATCATATTTACGTACGTGCAGATGAGATTTTTTATTGCATCTTTTTAAGTCCCATATTGTTCACCGTTTTTTCTCATATTATTAACACCCTGTATAACTTTACATAACAATTTAGATGAAGAAAAGATAAGGCCACAGAGACCAATATGCACCGATTGCTATATGCGCTGGTAAGATTAAGTAAATAATAGGCGTAGAGGATAATGTCAGAGCTTCAGAGCTTTAGCATGATGAGCTTTCTCTGAGCAGCTTACACAAATTTCAATATACGAGTCGCCTTACTGGTACTATTGCAGAAAGTTATTGCTGTACGTATCGACTGCTTTCAGTAGTACAAAAAAAGTAAAAAGCAATACTTAAAACAGTGCTAGTATGAAATGTATTAATTTAATTCGCCAGATTTCGTGATAACATGTCAGCCTACTCATCTCAGCAAAACTACCGTTTGAACCTGCTTCTTAAGCTTTTGTCCCTCCCTACAGTTTTCAACCCATCTGTTGCTAAGCTGACGATTCCTTGATGACTCACGATGCTTTCCGTCATTCGATCCCTTCATTTAGTAAAGATGTTTAGTAAGTTTCCTTTCTTCGCCAATATGATATAGTGCCTCTGGTGTTTCAATATAGCCATCTGACTCACTTTTCATCATTCCAAAAGGTCAAGTCTACCATAAGTTTATATTCCATTTAGAATTTGTGTGCTTCTCATATTTGGTTTACAATGTACACACAGTAGCGGAACTGACAAAAAGCAATAAAGAAATAAGAAATTCATATGTCTGAAGGAAACTTTGTATTTCATTAGTATGCTGTGTGATAGTCCCCCGCGACGTGCTGCAATGTCACAAGTTGACTAAAATGTGTTGGCTGCCTCACCGTCATCGTCATCGCCTTCGTCTTAGCAAGATACGTTTCTCTTGATACACATCATTTCGAAAACACCTGCTCGGCAGTTCAGCTACGAACCGAATCCTAGCCTTAATCTGCGATTAATCGGAGACAGCTTTGAGCCAGAGTACTTTCAATACGAGAGAGATTCCGCTGCGGCGATAACACGGGGCTACTCGGAGCGGCCGGATCAAAAGGCCGCCGTTTGAATCGGCTCCTGCATTCCTTCCCTTTCGGCGGAAACCTGACGATCTGAAAGGCAGCCCGCCTTGAATAACGGGTCCGCCATGCGACGTGCCTCGTGGAATGTCTTTTCGTCCGAGCGGCCTTTACACGATCCGCATTCACGGAGGGAGCGGATTCCGGAAGCGCAGCAGACCTCGCTTTCAAATTACCTCGGAGGGCGGAAATGTGACGTGATCTCTGGCGCGTTGAGTGCTTTGGAACAGGGGAAAGATGCTCGACTCATCTTTCAGCGAATTCCAGCTCCGATTCCTTTCCGCTCATCGTGCCTATGTATATGTAAAGGATTCGAGAGCTACATACATTTTCTTTTACCTTTTTTGCCATCTGCAGATGGTGTACAGAGAGAGCGATAGTCGCTCCACCTCCACATCTGACTTCCTATAGTAAAAGGAGCCTTCATTAAGCAAGATCTACACGAGAATTTGGACTCTACTGGCAGTAGCGATGCTCCCTCGGAACAGTGCAGTCGTCTCTTGTAGGCAAAAAGCTAAGAGACGGCGAGAGTCATTTGTAACCACAATACCCCACTCAGTGCCCAGAAATTGGGCGGATAGTACATTAGGGGAACGATGGAGTGCGTTGTGGAATGTGGCAGACAAAAACAAGTGGGAAACTACACTACTGGCCATTAAAATTGCTACACTAAGAAGAAATGCAGATGATAAACGGGTATTCATTGGACAAATATATTATACTAGAACTGATATTTTATTACATTTTCACGCAATTTGGGTGCACAGATCCTGAGAAAAAATGGCTAGTTCAAATGGGTCGGGGCACTATGTGACTTAATTTCTGAGATCATTAGTTCCCTAGAACTTAGAACTACTTAATCCTAACTAACCTAAAGACGCCACACACATCCATGCCCAAGGCAGGATTCGAACCTGCTACCGTTGCAGCAGCGCGGTTCCAGACTGTAGCGCCTAGAACCGCTCGGCCACTCCGGCCGGCCTGAGAAATCAGTACACAGAATAACCACCTCTGGCCGTAATAACGGCCTTGATATGCCTGGGCATTGAGTCAAACAGAGCTTGGATGGCGTGTACAGGTACAGCCTCCCATGCAGCTTCAACACGATACCACACTTCATCAAGAGTAGTGACTGGCGTATTGTGACGAGCCAGTTGCTCGGCCACCATTGACCAGACGTTTTCAATTGATGAGAGATCTGGAGAATGTGCTGGCCAGGGCAGCAGTCGAACATTTTCTGTATCCAGAAAGGCCTGTACAGGAACTGCAACATGCGATCGTGCATTATTCTGTTGAAATGGATGGTTTCGCAGGGATCGAATGAAGAGTAGAGCCATGGGTCGTAACACATCTGAAATAAAACGTCCACTGTTCAAAGTGCCTTCAATGCGAACAAGACGTGACTGAGACGTGTAACCAATGGCACCCCATACCATCACGCCGGGTGATACGCCAGTATGGCGATGACGAATACACGCTTCCAATGTGCGTTCACCGCGATGTCGCCAAACACGGATGCGACCATCATGATGCTGTAAACAGAACCTAGATTCATCCGAAAAAATGACGTTTTGCCATTCGTGCATCCAGGTTCGTCGTTGAGTACACCATCACAGGCGCTCCTGTCTGTGATGCAGCGTCAAGGGTAACCGCAGCCATGCTCTCCGAGCTGATAGTCCATGTTGCTGCAAACGTCATCGAACTGTTCGTGCAGATGGTTGTTGTCTTGCAAATCTCCCCATCTGTTGACTCAGGGATCGAGACGTGGTTGCACGATCAGTTATAGCCATGCGGGTAAGATGCCTGTCATCTAGACTTCTAGTGATACAAGGCCGTTGGGATCCAGCACGGCGTTCCTTATTACTCTCCTGAACCCACCGATTCCATATTATGCTAACAGTCAATGGATCTCGATCAACGCGAGCAGCAATTTTGCGATACGATAAACAGAAATCGCGATAATCTACAATCCGACCTTCATCAAAGTCGGAAACGTGTTGGTACGCATTTCTCCTCATTACACGAGGCATCACAACAACGTTTCACCAGGCAACGCCGGTCGACTGCTCTTTGTGAATGAGACTTTCCTCATGTCAGCACGTTGTAGGTGTCGCCATCGTCGCCAACCTTGTGTGAATGCTCTGAGAAGCTAATCATTTGCATATCACAGCATCTTCTTCCTGTCGGCTATATTTCGCCTCTGTAGCACGTCGTCTTCGTGGTGCAGCAATTTTAATGGCTAGTATTGTATTTGGAGGTAATAATAATGGTAGAAATTCCTAGGTATGGCAGAGTGTATGGGCTTCATTAAATGTAGATACAGCTGTGGTGGTGAGAAGTAGTGTTGTGTCAGATGTAATAATGCTTACTGTATTACTAGCTCTCGATGTATATTAGAGAGATGGTGTTGATACCGTTAGAAAGAGTGCAACTTGCGCTGAAATCATAGGTAGCACGCTACAGTGTAATAAATAAATCTCTCGAAATTTTGAGAATAAACCTCTCTGAGATGTGATAACCACTTTAGGTCATTGCGTACTTTTGGGCCAGCTCATGTGCTGGGTTAGTACCGAAGTAAATCGTTCAGGTCTTTTTCCAAGCTTTTGTACCAACTAACGGTACGATGGGACAACTTGCACACGGTAGTGGTGTTTGCGCTGCCTTGAAGTTTCAGGACCGATTAAGTCTCTTTGCTGTAACCAACCCGTTGCTTTGCGACCTTCCAGGACTCTTTGTCCAGCAGAGTATGCTGGTAAGCGTGTGGGAGCTTTGGAAAGCTGTGAGGACCGACCATGAACAACTTACTTATTAAAAGCATTTCCTTCCTAGGACAAGGCTCCGACTACTGAACCCGGTTTGTCACGTAGTTTAAACTTCCTTGAGTATTTAGTCCTCAAAGATAGTTCGTACAGTAGTTTTCTATGCCGGCCGCGGTGGTCTAGCGGTTCTGGCGCTGCAGTCGGGAACCGCGGGACTGCTACGGTCGCAGGTTCGAATCCTGCCTCGGGCATGGGTGTGTGTGATGTCCTTAGGTTAGTTAGCTTTAAGTAGTTCTAAGTTCTAGGGGACTTATGACCTAAGATGTTGAGTCCCATAGTGCTCAGAGCCATTTGAACCATTTAGTAGTTTTCTAAGCGGTTTTTTCGTCTATTCCACACTCTGAACGGATGTCACTATCCTATGATTATTTCAAGAAGATTGTTCTCATTCCAATTCCAAAGAAGTCAGGTATTGACCCAAGTGAAATATTGGCGAATTATCAGTTTAATAAGTTTTGGTTTCAAAATATGAATACCAATTTCTGAAGTACGGAAAAAAAACTGGTAGAAACTGACGTTGGAGACTATCAGTTTGGGCTCCAGAAAAATGTACAATCACGTGAGACAATGCTGTCACAAGTACTAATCTTTCTTCTAGAAAGACTGAAGAAAACAAACTTTTGTTTATTGGACTTGCAGGTTTAGAGAAAGCAATTTTCAGGGTATCAGAGATAAAGTATACGAAGCAAAATGTCATCTGCGAATATAAAGGGGGCATGAAAGAGAAGTAGTGGCTAAGGTAAGTCGTAGTCCATCCTCAATATTATTAAATCCGTACATGCAGAAAGCACTAAAGGTAACCAAGGACAGATTTCGGAATGCAATTATAGTTCAGGCAGATGAACTGTAATTTATCAGATACGTCAAAGGACTTGGAAGAATAGTAGAATGAAATACGTAGTGTCTTGCAAAGCGGTTATAAGATGCGCTTGGTAGCTCTTCGAAGAACTCCTGCTTCCTAGTAACGGATGTCACGACCCAGGAGGAAGCTAATATGGTATTTTCGACCTCCCTTTAAAAATGACAACGCTTGGCAGGATAGTATGTGCGAACATAATGTATTATTATTAGAGCATCGTTTTGTCTTTCATATTGTTGGTACTATCCAATGTTACAGCTATTATACAACCAAACTACTAAATCACTATTCAACTTTCGCGTAAAGGTTTGGTATAATGGCACTTTGTTTTAACGTCTTCCTGCAAACAGCGTGAAGCACAATACGTTTATGTATAAAGTTTTACATTAATAGAGGGCGTTTGTATGTTTTATCAAATGTGCGTGGTTAAATTGGCCTTGTCATTTTGATCTTTATTATTTTACTAAGATGATAACAAACCTTCATAAAAATTGTGTCTAAGGATTTTATTTCCTTTCTATTAAATATTTAGTGGACCACATAAACGCTACGATATTAGTGACTAAGCTAGCTTTTAGTTCTGTCAAATTTCAGTTTGGTTTTAGCTTCTGACGAATTTCACTTTAGTATGAAACTATATTTTATCAAGGCGATCTTGAAAATAATCTTTTTAATTCGTTAATTTTTATTTCTAAAGTGAACCTATTAATGATCCTTTGCATAGGTTTTGATGCATCGCTTCACCACTAAGATATGAGAAAGTACTTTGCAATTTGGTCAAATTTCTTGAATAGGTCAAAGTGATACACAAATATGCTTTTTGATTTTGGATATTACATAAAAAAGGCTTCTTAAGCTTCTGTATTGAAACAAAACTCTGTTAGTTACTTAGTAACGTAGAGGGGATTACTTGTGGTGCATGACGTAAACTAAGGCTGTTGTACTTGCTGTAAACAACCTCCTCTTTGTCCTTCTGCCTGTACACCTGTAAGAGCATAAGGTGACATTAATGAACGCACGTCTGTTGAATTGTAACGAAAATAGTATGTTGGCTAGAGTGGATTCCTGTTATTGTATAACATGGTAATTACTTATTGATCTACGTAAGGTAAATTAATTTTGATTCTGTAATCTTCCTTGTATTTTAGCACTGAACATGACTGTTTATAGTTGAGATATAGATTTGAAGAATAGTAAAAATAAATTAATGGGATTGGGACTGACTGCTGTGTGCCCCCCCTTCGTTGGTTACAGCATGAACACCAACAAAAATAAGACAAGATTTCACATGGAGGTGAAAAGAAAGCGAGATGTCATTACGTCACGAACTTGAAGTCCATAAAACATTAAGATCACAGCATTTATACCTCCATTATTGCCGACCGCGGTGGCCGAGCGGATCTAGGCGCTTCAGTCCGGAACCGCGTGACTGCTACGGTCGCAGGTTCGAATCCTACCTCGGTCATGGATGTGTGTGATGTCCTTAGGTTATTTAGGTTTAAGTAGTTCTAGGGGACTGATGTCCTCAGATCTTAAGTCCCATAGTGCTCAGAGCCATTTGAACCATTTGAACCTCCATTATTCTCCCCGTAACATCACTCTGGCGTGCTCGTGCCCGGTTTCACCCGTTACGGATATCTATGGACTTTTGTGCCCTTATCCCATGTAATATCTTGTGCTTTGATTGCATAGAGACGTAGCTCTTTCATCAAAAATGCCGGCTTCCGTCATTTTCAGGTGTACTAATCGATGCGATCATAATGTAAAGTTTAGTGGGATCAAATTTAATTCGTAAATGGAGCCTTCCCCCTCAAAGAAAAACATGTTTCAAATAACAACTACCATCCGATCACTTCAGAATTGCCGTTTTGGGTGGGAGCGCTGTGAGCAGTTTCCGTACTCTGCTATTCGTTTTTCTCAGGGACGCGTCAGCGGTCTAGTCGCACTCGATCAAAATGTGATATGGTTCCTGGTCTGTACTTGGTGTACGGCAGTGGATAAAACAAACTTAAAAACTTGTGTTAACACATTCTTCGTCAAAAGACAACAGAAACGAACACAGTAAAAATAACTTGTCTTTTATGGCCTAAAGATTCAGCGGAGCGTGTAGGAGACAACGGATTTTTGCTATACATTCACTTTTAATACGTTCTTTTACACGAAGCCGTTGAAAATGAAAATAAAATAGTTGTGTTACGATCTAAAAGTTGACGCGGACGTGTCATACATCAGAAATAAATACGTACGTTTACAGAGATGCTTCAAAATTAAAATTAAACTGTCGTTTTACGATATAATAATTTGAATGTGAAGCAGATAAAAGAGACTTTGTATTAATACGTAAATCGATAGGAAAGTGAAATAGAGATTTCGGTGCAGGAAATAATAACTAAATACAGACGAAGAAACACAGAATTCGATTTGTTATTACATAATATTACACACTAGTGTGGAAAAATCAAATTTGTTTAATAATCTAATAGTTAACGTGTAAAGTATTAGGGTCTGTGTAGCTAGATGCTGCATAATAAGTGTACACAATACCTTTAACCCATGTAAGGGCTGAACAGTTTTGTACTGCATCGACTGCTTTCACCATAGCTCTTTCTAACGGCATTAGAAAAGCTTTTACGTATTTATCGATAGAACTGAACTACATTTTTTGTCAACACTTTATCATCTGTGCGTCCTCTTCCTCGAAACCTATACATTTCAGCAGACGCCAAGAATACGCATCAGTTGTAATATACTACAGTATGCTTGACTGTACAGCACCGAGCGACCTGGGTCATTCGGATATTGTCGGGCACCTTCGGTCACGTTTGCACGTAAATAAGGTTTAGTTCCGCGTTCTGCCATCGGCAGTTGTAAAATAAACAGGTAATACGTAGTTTGTAAATCCAATGAATGTGCTCTAAGTTATAATAAAACTCACATTATAATCTTAAGTTCTTAAAACTAATATGAGTAAATAAACAAACTCACCAGTCAGCAAAGTTTGCATCTGGCTTTGATGGCAGAGAACTCGTTGATCATATCTCCATAGTTCAGACGGTTATCAGTTAAGAGGTCGGCTTCGATGTGGGGAACGGACAATGGGTTCACTCTCTCCTCAGACAAGGTAGAACATAGGTACGATTTCAGTGTTTTAAGAGCCAAAAACGAGTGTTCTGCTGAACAATTTTATGTGCCATACATAGAAATATCCTAGGAGCAATGTCAACATTCGGAAACAAGGACTGTAACCTCTCTTTTCGTAAAAATTTACTCATTTTGACTGGTACATCACTTATCTCAGAAGATTTCCAAAGTTCCGCGAAATGTACACATTCACTAGGGAAGGAAGGCTCTAAATCCGTGTCACATGACGCTTGGAGTTTTGCTGCGCGTTCAGAAATATCGTCAGGTGAACTGTTCTTTACTGAAAACTGTGAAGGAGGCCAAAAGTGTTCTTCAGCTTTCCTTCCTCCTCACTAATTCCGTATAGATGTTGTCGAGTACTGGGAGAAATGTATCGACTCTAAATTTTTCCCTTACAGTCAGAAAAACTTCTTCAGAGTCCGCTTCTTCATCAACATGAAGTTTGCGTTTTCGTGATCTTTTATAGGTGAATTCATGGTCTATATCAGTCACAATCTCCATGGATTTATTTTCATAATAGCCCAACATACCAAGAATTTAGTATAAAAATTTATGCTTCGCAATTCAGATTTACACTAATAAATCTCTGGAATATGTCCTTAAAAACTGTCATCATGAATACTTTTTCTAGTATGCTGAGTTGATTCAATAAAGCTGAAGCCTCATTTCGCATAAGTGGTTTTCAAACGTATTATTGGCTATATGTGTGAGGGCATTGATAACGCCCTCTCAGTTTTCATGTAGACTTACACACACTTCCTCGCTTGCTGACCAACGTGTTTTTCATAAACTTTTTACCCTTTTACTTCCCGGTTTCATGAAATAAGTTATTGACCAACTGTACAGAAGCGGAGAAAAAAATTATAAAGGTTTTGCACTACACTGAAAAAAGAACATACTTCCCGACAACAGCTTGCAGTGCTAGTGCCGACTAAATTCAAAGACTGTGCTGTACAATTCACATAATGCGCTTTCGGATTTCATTCTGTAATGGGTGCCTGCAAAACAGTGTAGGTTCCTGACATACTGCTTGCGTTGTCATATGACTGGCGTCTACAGTCAGTAATATCAATGGACTTTTAGTACAACCTCACCTAAGTTTTCGGACTGGTGTCCCGGGTGTGGTAAAAACAGAATGAAACTTTCAACAGGTTCACTATTCTAGTTCACATATCTTAATATAATGATAACTGATCAATATGTGAAGTGTCCGCAGTAGAACCTACTATTATAGAGAAATATTTGGCCTGTTTTATTTCACTTATGATAATTCTTTTTATTCGTGCAGAAAGAAGCTCTATTATTTTATCACAGATTGTTGAAGAAAGATAACTTGCATGCTCCCGCCCTGGATTTCCGTATCGTTCAATGTGCTCTGCGAGAAAAGGATCAAACTCGGCTAAAAGTGCAAGAGAGATCATAAATTGAGCATTATGTAGTAAATGGAATCTTTCAATGTGTCCACGTAGGAGAAGTCCACGACTTGTTAGCTTCTTCACTACTGCAAACACCCTTTTCAACACACTGCGCCAGTACATTTTTTCTGTCTCAACATATGACTCGAAATGGTTCTCTGTTGTTCCGAGTGACTTTTTTCTTGTTAAGAGTGATAACTCAGAGTTTTTGTGTTCAAGTGAATTCTCATGATGAGATAAAATGTTAGAAATAATTTTCCAATCGGAAATACCTTTAGTCGCAATCGCGACCTTACCTCGGAACAATTCACATCATGCACAAAAAACAACACCGGTGCTACAGAACTTAACTAGAAAATCAAGCAAAGTTGGTTCACCATTTAAAAGTTTACGGCAAAATACATTTTTGTTCAAATAACTGGTTTTATCACCTATTGATCTTCTTGAGTTAGAAAAATCACCGTTACAATTTCGATTAATGCCACATTGTAAGAGAATGTCGATTGTTGATTCATTGCCACACCATTCTGCAGGATCAGCTCTAAAGAGATTATTTCTTTTTGTAATGTCTGACTCCACACTTAGTTTTTCGTGAAACTCGAAATCAATAACAGTTTGCTTTTCTTCTTTTTTAACTTTTGTTTCGTCTGTAATTACTTCTTTTACAACAGCTGCAGTGCCAGAAATATCATCCGTACTACTTGAACCCGAAGTCGAACCAGCAACATTTTTTGCGAAAAGGTTATCTACTCTGCCAAGCGTTTTTGGAACATTCGCTTCTCATTCTAGCGTTTCCTTCGATAATTTCCGAAATGCTGCCCCACTTAATTTTGGACGTTTGCCTTGTACACTGTTATTCATGTTAAGTCACTTAGAAAACTGTCAACCAACAGACAAAACAAAAAAATTTTAAAAGAAAAGAAAGAAAGACTTTACTCGGTTCCAATCGTACTGCACTGCACCTGAGCACAAGGCTTTCTGCTTTAAACACGGCACACGAGCACAAAAGTTGTTCCTTTAAACACGGAGCGATGAACTGACCAGCTCGGATTACTCGACGTAACTGTTCTATGAAAGAACGACAACGCAGAATAATTTATTTCATTGTCACCTGTTTTTCTGTTGCCAGTGAACAGTAGAAGCACACCTGCCAGCTGGGATTCGTCTCATAAAGAAAACGGGACAGCCCCGTTTTTGGCTTCTGTTTCCCCCGTCATCGGAATTTTAGCTGGCACGCAA
The DNA here is from genome assembly GCF_021461395.2 of Schistocerca americana. Lineage (NCBI taxonomy): Eukaryota > Metazoa > Arthropoda > Insecta > Orthoptera > Acrididae > Schistocerca > Schistocerca americana. The sequence goes on along the minus strand of NC_060119.1, from coordinate 1,246,920,712 downwards.
ATATAATCTGTATATTCTTGACACTGTCTTTCTAATTTAAAAAACAAATAATTTTGGCAATTTCTTGCAGTGAGGTGTGCTGGGTCGACTCTTATCCCACTTATTCATGTAACATTTTAGCGGTTTCTGTGGGCAGAGAAGACAGACTACAAAGTTTAAGTAATTTTGTTGGCAGTTGATGTGGTGTGTTGTCATTTGTGTGAATACTGCTGTTATGTCTACGCGCAAACGTACCTTTTGTTCCAACATAAAATAAAAATAACTTTTCCTCGAAGAAAAAAGGCTAGGTTAAGAAGTTTAAAATAAAATTTGCAATGCCACGTACTATTCGATTGCACAGAATTGGACTTTGATGTTGTGCAGGCTGCAGCACAATAAATGAGACAAACTAAAGTTGGTTTCCTCTTCTTTTTTCACCAAAAAAGTAACTAAGTATTTATATAAATAAAATTTCTAAATTGTTGTGAAGTGTATTTCACACATTATTAAATATTCTGCTTATGTTCTTTTCGTATAAACATGTGTTTAAAAATGTAAAACATTCCCAGTATCAACATGCTTTGTTAAACGGGTGTTATTAAATGTAAGTTCAGATACTGAACCTTCATTATCTGAACTTACACATTAATTACAGTAATGGAGGGCTAACTTGATACTTCCCAATAATTTTTACAAGCAATTTAAGGAGAGTCGGGTTTTACATATTGAGTCCCACACATGTTACAGTATTTCGAAAAGTGCTGGTTAGTTTATCACATCTTTTCAGGGGTCCCGGTATTTTCACGGGGAAAATATAGTAGGATTAAGTACGAGGCCGACAACATTCTCGGAATAATAACGTTTCAAACATTGAATTGTAAATTGCCGTCCTGACACCTAACTTCAAAATATTTTGAACTATCATCAAATGATCCCATAGATTTTTTCTCCAGAAAAGGTTACTAAGTAAATAAATAAATAGAATTTTTTAAATTGTTGCTCATTTCACACATTATTAGACATTCTGCTTATGTTCTTTTCATATAAACAAGTGTTTAAAAATGTAAAACATTCCCAGTATCATCACGTTTTGTTAAACGGGTGTTATGAAATCAAAGCTCAGATATTGAAGACCATACAGCTTTCACATTAATTGCAGTAACAGAAGATTCACTTTATACTTCCCTGTAATTTTTACAAGAAATTTAAACAGAGTAGGGTTTTACATACTGAGCCCCAAACATGTTAGAGTATTTAAGAAACTGCTGATTAGTTTATCACTGTTTTTCAGGGGTCCCGGTATTTTCACGGAAAAATATGGCATGGTTAAGTAGAAGCCGACAACTTTCTCGGAATAATAACGTTTCAAACATTTTATTGTAGATTGCCGTCCTGACAGCTTACTTCAGAATATTTTGAATGATGAACATTATCCCGGACAGAAACCCAATGTTACATTTCCATTCAGTCACCAAGTAAACTATGTATATTTCCAGATTTATACTTATTTATACTTATTTTAACTAGCAAGTTGTTTAACAATATTAAAAAAGTTTGTCGTTTGCAAGTGCCTAAAAAGTTAATACGAGTACAGAGCAAATGCTGCCGACCCTCTTAAGGTGCCGCCCCTAGGCCCGTCCCTAGTGTGCCCATATGTAAATCCGCCACTGTTCGTAAAGTTTCGTAAAGCAGAACTCCTGTATGTTTCTAACGACAAAATGTTTCCGAACTAGCAGCACCCGTTGTACAGCGGTTACGTGACCTCTAAGTCGAGAAACTTCAGCAGCTCCTCTACTCAGCCGTAAAGTTAAGTCAGACGAACGTTGCTTCCCACACAGTGGATCAGCCACCCTGCGTCCGTACCTATCCATTTTACCAGCGCGTTCCTTTCACATGAGATCGACGCAGAGCACTGATTCACGCAGGCCTCCGCTTTTATTCCCTCTATTGTTCTGACAGAGTATAAAAATCCACGGCCGCACACATTATTTCAATATCAATACCGCAAAAAAGCACCGTGCTTTATTTACGTTCCACCTCTGTTCCATTTTTTTCATAAGTCACCAAATATACTCGGAAACGTGAGATATCAATGTGTATAGCTGATGTGGAGTAAATTACTATCCGAATTTTTCCCCTTTATGACACTTTTTCAGTTTGCATGAAGAGTGCTAACCCACACATTGTCTCGTGCTTGTTCTGTTGCTATAAATCTCTGGCCGCTGAATGGCCGCCACTGTGAGTCGGGTACTATTGTAAAAAGCAGCTGAACGGATCGCACGGGACTGTTGCCTGTGGTCTTCCAGAGCTGGTGAGCAATAGCCTGACAGGGCGCACAACGAACTGGTTTCAACCGCAGAAAGACATAAGTATTCGCGGTTACTGACAAAGCACATACAACGATCGAGTCCTAATTTTTATCTTTCCTTATCCGTCAGTGTCAGCATAGTCTTAATGTAAGATACTTTGGTGGGCTTTATCAACATAGCAATAGCAATCCAGAAATGGTGCAAGATCTCTTAATGCATCAGCACCATACGCATAAGCCGTAATGATAAGGAATAATATAAAATACGTACAGGCAGGAGCGGATCCAGGATCTCGGTCAGGAGGGGGCAAATTTTTTGGTACCCGCCTTCCAGAATATTAATTCCAAATAAAACCATTAATACGCTATACGTACACACACACACACACACACACACACACACACACACACACACAAACATGCACTACTGGCCATTACAATTGCGACACCAAGGAGAAATGCAGATGATAAACGGGTATTCATTGGACAAATATACTATAATAGAACTGACATGTGATCATATTTTCGCGCAATTTGGGTGCATAGGTCCTGAGAAATTAGTACCCAGAACAACCACCTCTGGCCATAATAACGGCCTTGATTCGCCTGGGTATTGAGTCAAAGAGATGGCGTGTATAGGTACAGCTGCGCATGCAGCTTCAACACGACACCACACTTCATCAAGAGTAGTGACTGGCGTTTTGTGACGAGCCAGTTGCTCGGCCACCATTGACCAGACGTTTTCAGTTGGTGAGAGATATGGAAAACGTGCTGGCCAGGGCAGCAGTCGAACATTTTCTGTACCCAGGTAGGCCCGAAGAGGACCTGCAACATGCGGTCGTGCATTATCCTGCTGAAATGTAGGGTTTCGCAGGGATCGAATGAAGGATAGAGCCACGAGTCGTAACAAATCTGAAATGTAACGTCCACTGTTCAAAGTGCCGTCAATGCGAACAAGAAGCGACCGAGGCGTGTAACCAATGGCACCTCATACCATCACGCCAGGTGATACGCCAGTATGGCGATAACGACTACACGCTTGGAATGTGCGTTCTCCGCGATGTCGCCAAACACGGATGCGACCATCATGATGCTGTAAACAGAACCTAGATTCATCCGAAAAAATGACGTTTTACCATTCGTGTACCCAGGTTCGTCGTTGAGTACACCATCGCAGGCGCTCCTGCCTGTGATGCAGCGTCAAGGGTAACCACAGCCATGGTCTCCGAGCAGATAGTCCATGCTGCTGCAAACACCGTCAAACTGTTCGTGCAGATGGTTGTTGTCTTTCAAACGTCCCCATCTGTTGACTCAGGGATCGAGAGGTGGCTGCACGATCCGTTACAGCCATGCGGATAAGATTCCTGTGATCTCGACTTCTAGTGATACAAGGCCATTGGGATCCAGCACGGCGTTCCGTATTACCCTCCTGAACTCACCGATTCCATATTCTGCTAACAGTCTCTAGATCTCGACCAACGCGAGGAGCAATGTCGCTATACGGTAAACCGCAATCGCGATAGGCTACAATCCAACCTTTATCAAAGTCGAAAACGTGATGGTAAGCATTTCTCCTCCTTACACGAGACACCACAACAACGATTCACCAGGCAACGCCGGTCAACTGCTGTTTGTGTATGAGAAATGGGTTGGAAACTTTCCTCATGTCTCCACGTTGTAGGTATCGCCACCGGCGCCAACCTTGTGTGGATGCTCTCAATAGCTAATCATTTGCATGTCACAGCATCTTCTTCCTGTCGGCTAAATTTCGCCTCTGTAGCAGGTCATCTTCGTGAGGTAGCAATTTTAATGGCCAGTAGTATATATATATATATATATATATATATATATATATATATATCCCCCCCCATGAACCATGGACCTTGCCGTTGGTGGGGAGGCTTGCGTGCCTCAGCGATACAGATAGCCGTACCGTAGGTGCAACCACAACGGAGGGGTATCTGTTGAGAGGCCAGACAAACGTGTGGTTCCTGAAGAGGGGCAGCAGCCTTTTCAGTAGTTGCAAGGGCAACAGTCTGGATGATTGACTGATCTGGCCTTGTAACACTAACCAAAACGGCCTTGCTGTGCTGGTACTGCGAACGGCTGAAAGCAAGGGGAAACTACAGCCGTAATTTTTCCCGAGGGCATGCAGCTTTACTGTATGATTACATGATGATGGCGTCCTCTTGGGTAAAATATTCCGGAGGTAAAATAGTCCCCCATTCGGATCTCCGGGCGGGGACTACTCAAGAGGATGTCGTTATCAGGAGAAAGAAAACTGGCATTCTACGGATCGGAGCGTGGAATGTCAGATCCCTTAATCGGGCAGGTAGGCTAGAAAATTTAAAAAGGGAAATGGATAGGTTGAAGTTAGATCTAGTGGGAATTAGTGAAGTTCGGTGGCAGGAGGAACAAGACTTCTGGTCAGGTGACTACAGGGTTATAAGCACAAAATCAAATAGGGGTAATGCAGGAGTAGGTTTAATAATGAATAGGAAAATAGGAATGCGGGTAAGCTACTACAAACAGCATAGTGAACGCATTATTGTGGCCAAGATAGATACGAAGCCCACACCTACTACAGTAGTACAAGTTTATATGCCAACTAGCTCTGCAGATGACGAAGAAATTGAAGAAATGTATGATGAAATAAAAGAAATTATTCAGATTGTGAAGGGAAACGAAAATTTAATAGTCATGGGTGACTGGAATTCGAGTGTAGGAAAAGGGAGAGAAGGAAACATAGTAGGTGAATATGGATTGGGGGACAGAAATGAAAGAGGAAGCCGCCTGGTCGAATTTTGCACAGAGCACAACATAATCATAACTAACACTTGGTTTAAGAATCATGAAAGAAGGTTGTATACATGGAAGAACCCTGGAGATACTAAAAGGTATCAGATAGATTATATAATGGTAAGACAGAGATTTAGGAACCAGGTTTTAAATTGTAAGACATTTCCAGGGGCAGATGTGGACTCTGACCACAATCTATTGGTTATGACCTGTAGATTAAAACTGAAGAAACTGCAAAAAGGTGGGAATTTAAGGAGATGGGACCTGGATAAACTAAAAGAACCAGAGGTTGTACAGAGATTCAGGGGGAGCATAAGGGAGCAATTGACAGGAATGGGGGAAATAAATACAGTAGAAGAAGAATGGGTAGCTTTGAGGGATGAAGTAGTGAAGGCAGCAGAGGATCAAGTAGATAAAAAGACGAGGGCTAGTAGAAATCCTTGGGTAACAGAAGAAATATTGAATTTAATTGATGAAAGGAGAAAATATAAAAATGCAGTAAGTGAAACAGGCAAAAAGGAATACAAACGTCTCAAAAATGAGATCGACAGGAAGTGCAAAATGGCTAAGCAGGGATGGCTAGAGGACAAATGTAAGGATGTAGAGGCCTATCTCACTAGGGGTAAGATAGATACCGCCTACAGGAAAATTAAAGAGACCTTTGGAGATAAGAGAACGACTTGTATGAATATCAAGAGCTCAGATGGAAACCCAATTCTAAGCAAAGAAGGGAAAGCAGAAAGGTGGAAGGAGTATATAGAGGGTCTATACAAGGGCGATGTACTTGAGGACAATATTATGGAAATGGAAGAGGATGTAGATGAAGATGAAATGGGAGATATGATACTGCGTGAAGAGTTTGACAGAGCACTGAAAGACCTGAGTCGAAACAAGGCCCCCGGAGTAGACAATATTCCATTGGAACTACTGACGGCCGTGGGAGAGCCAGTCCTGACAAAACTCTACCATCTGGTGAGCAAGATGTATGAAACAGGCGAAATACCCTCAGACTTCAAGAAGAATATAATAATTCCAATCCCAAAGAAAGCAGGTGTTGACAGATGTGAAAATTACCGAACTATCAGCTTAATAAGTCACAGCTGCAAAATACTAACACGAATTCTTTACAGACGAATGGAAAAACTAGTAGAAGCCAACCTCGGGGAAGATCAGTTTGGATTCCGTAGAAACACTGGAACACGTGAGGCAATACTGACCTTACGACTTATCTTAGAAGAAAGATTAAGGAAAGGCAAACCTACGTTTCTAGCATTTGTAGACTTAGAGAAAGCTTTTGACAATGTTGACTGGAATACTCTCTTTCAAATTCTAAAGGTGGCAGGGGTAAAATACAGGGAGCGAAAGGCTATTTACAATTTGTACAGAAACCAGAGGGCAGTTATAAGAGTCGAGGGACATGAAAGGGAAGCAGTGGTTGGGAAGGGAGTAAGACAGGGTTGTAGCCTCTCCCCGATGTTGTTCAATCTGTATATTGAGCAAGCAGTAAAGGAAACAAAAGAAAAATTCGGAGTAGGTATTAAAATTCATGGAGAAGAAATAAAAACTTTGAGGTTCGCCGATGACATTGTAATTCTGTCAGAGACAGCAAAGGACTTGGAAGAGCAGTTGAATGGAATGGACAGTGTCTTGAAAGGAGGATATAAGATGAACATCAACAAAAGCAAAACGCGGATAATGGAATGTAGTCTAATTAAGTCGGGTGATGCTGAGGGAATTAGATTAGGAAATGAGACACTTAAAGTAGTAAAGGAGTTTTGCTATTTGGGGAGCAAAATAACTGATGATGGTCGAAGTAGAGAGGATATAAAATGTAGGCTGGCAATGGCAAGGAAAGCGTTTCTGAAGAAGAGAAATTTGTTAACATCCAGTATTGATTTGAGTGTCAGGAAGTCATTTCTGAAAGTATTCGTATGGAGTGTAGCCATGTATGGAAGTGAAACATGGACGATAAATAGTTTGGACAAGAAGAGAATAGAAGCTTTCGAAATGTGGTGCTACAGAAGAATGCTGAAGATTAGATGGGTAGATCACATAACTAATGAGGAAGTATTGAATAGGATTGGGGAGAAGAGAAGTTTGTGGCACAACTTGACCAGAAGAAGGGATCGGTTGGTAGGACATGTTCTGAGGCATCAAGGGATCACCAATTTAGTATTGGAGGGCAGCGTGGAGGGTAAAAATCGTAGAGGGAGACCAAGAGATGAATACACTAAGCAGATTCAGAAGGATGTAGGTTGCAGTAGGTACTGGGAGATGAAAAAGCTTGCACAGGATAGAGTAGCATGGAGAGCTGCATCAAACCAGTCTCAGGACTGAAGACCACAACAACATATATATATATATATATATATATATATATATATATATATATATATATAATGTTCTGTTTTTAGTTTAATTGTGTAGTGCTATGTGTTAAGTGTGTTTAATGAAATAACTTACTGCATTACCTAAAAAAATATTCTTCAAATTTGACACGGGCACTTAAAAAACTCTGTGTTTGTCTGCTAATGTAAAATAATCTATAAAAATGCTAATTCATTTGTTTCCATTCTTAAATCTTCGAAATTATTTCACCAATTGCTTTCATTTGACAGAATGTTGCCATCGAATTCGGGCATGTGTTTGTACTCAGCAACGGCGATACGACTGCGAAAAGTTATAATAGGGTATTTGACTGTGTTCAGGAAATCATCTTAATTACGTCATTTTATGCTCATAATAAGCTGTTTTTCCTCTTTCTTCTTGTGAAAAAATAAGAAATGAAATTAAAAATTTAAATGTATAAATAAAATGAAATTTAATATTAAATATGTATATTCACAGTATTGCTCTGAAATATTAAATTCTAATCTCTTTCTACGCCCACTTTTTGAAAATCTTGTAATTACTTTTTCTACGTCTACAGGAATCTGGTAATGAATATGCATATGTGCAAGACCAAGGAGGCGATTTTCATTCATCGATGTTCTTAAATAAGTTTTCAGGCGCCGCAACGACGTAAACGACCTTTAAGCAGATGCAGTTGTCACTGGAAGTGTTGCCAGGACCAATAAAAGCTTATGTATAATAGGATATGCATCCTTATCACATCTAGCCAACATGTCAAGGGCGATGGTTGGAAGCTCTTTGTCGTTCCTTTTCTTGATTCCATTTCTCTCGCCACAACAACATTTCATCCCGTAACATAAGAGAAGCAATGCCTTTGTCCACATCAAGCAACGAACCGAAACAGTTGGTGAGGGACTCTGCAGTTTTTTCAGTTTCACCTGCAGAGATCTTCACAATACTTTCTGGGCTGAAAACAGAAAGGTTGAACTCATCCAAAGTATCAGCAGAGAATCTTTCTCGCAAATCAATTATAATGAAGTCCAGTAGGGGAGCATAGACTGTTACTCTGTAATATTCTTCTGCCGAATTTGTTTGAGGGTTGTCACGATAAACTTGGCGTCGACCGAAGCGTTCATCCAGATCGAAAAAGTGCAATTGCAGAATAAAAGGGACTGTCTTAAGGTTCTCACTATTTGCAACTAATGAGAATATTTTCAAGTAATACTTCGGTGTTCATCGCTTAATTATCAACACAATCTCTTTGCTAATTGCCCCTAGAAAAAAAATCTTACATAAGCACTGCAGGGAAAGTGCTAAAAAAAGGACACAGATCGCTCATGGCTCAGCGAATATTATCATTTTATTCGTAAGTATAGTTGCTTCTTTTGTAGTTTATTCGCTAAATGGAAGAGGCTTCAAGGTCTCTTTTTGAATTGTTACATCAAACTGCGTGCCATTGTTTACATCTTCGACTTCAAGTAAAACATACTAGATAGGCCGACGTAATCAGCCCCTAAAGCAGTCAGAAAAAAAAGATCGGTCACGCACAGGGGGGGGGGGGGGCGGCGCAATTGCCCCCATTGTCCCCCCCCACCCCCACCACTTGGATCCGCCCCTGCGTGCAGGAACCAAGAGGAAAGGTTTAGAATGGACGACCAAGAAAGAAGTGCTGGGATTTAAATTATTGGAAGGCTGAGGTTCAAAAGTGGCCTTAAAATAGGAAAGAAATGATCTCATTATTATGGTTCACGTGTTGAAATAGATGGTGTATTAAGACCAGAATATAGATTAAGAGTAAAACAAAAAGGGAACAGAAGATTGACTATCAGAATTAGTGAGATTTCCACCAAACTTAACATTAAAATGGGGAACCATCTATCAGACGAAGTGCGTAAATATTTCTATCCTGGAAACAAGATAACGGATGACGGGCGAACAAGAAGGGTGTGAGAAGCAACCTATCACAGGACAAGAGAGAATTCCTTCCCAAAATAAATCTTCTAGTATCAACATGATAGAGACGAATTCAGGAGACTATAGTATCAAGAATGGCGTCTTTTGGAAGTTGACTATGGACCGTGCGGAAACCAAGAGAACCGAGGCGTGTGAGATCTAGTATTACAGAAGCATACTGGACTGAGAGGGTAGGAAATGAAAAAAAAAAGAATGTGTGGTAAACAGGATTTTATCAGACTATACTGAGACATCGCGGAAAAGCTATTGTGCTACTGGAAGTAGCTGTAGAGGGCAGAAACTATAGACCTAAATACAACCGACAATACTGGGTGTAAGTAGTGCTCCGAGTTGTAGAGTTTCTCACAGTGGAGAAAACAACACTGAGTTTCTGAGGCCAAATTACCAAATTTTGATACGTCTTACAGGACGTCGACAATTGATTGCGTTATTTATTCTAGTGGCAATGAGCCAGCGCATCATTTCTGTCATAACCATACACTATTTCTTTTCACATCAATCACAACACTACAGTTGTCATAATTCATATTCACGACTTCTTTATGTGAAAAGTGTTGTGTAGTTCTCGCACAGGTTCAAAAATGGTTCAAATGGCTCTGAGCACTATGGGACTCAAATGCTGTGGTCATAAGTCCCGTAGAACTTAGAACTACTTAAACCTAACTAACCTAAGGACATCACACACATCCATGCCCGAGGCAGGATTCGAACCTGCGACCGTAGCGGTCGTGCGGTTCCAGACTGCAGCGCCTTTAACCGCTCGGCCACTTCGGCCGGCCTTCTCGCACAGGCTGCGGTGCGAATTTTCCTTTTGCTAATCTTGTGATGTGGGCGCCACGCCTATGTCCTCTTGGTCTTCTCATTATTCTGACACTGTTTACTGATCAAGAGTAAAATGGTACGAATTACATGTATTTCAGAAAATATTCAGCCATTGAATTTAAGAGTTTATTTGGTTCTAGCGTGTATGTTCAAGAAATTAGGTTAGGAAAACAATGAAAAGAGAGAGTCTCTGTTTCATTTAGTAATTCGGCTACTATGTTTTTTTTTTCTTTATTGTCTCTTTGGACACTAAACAAATTTTCTATATTAACACCACAATAGTCATGTCTTTAAGTTTATGAAACAGCTTAACTAGTGTGTACCACATGTTTGCAGTAACAGACAGCCAAGGAGTTTTCAACTGTCACATGTAGTTGTTAATCTCCATATTTAAGTCAATATTTAAATCTTTCAACATAGCTGGGTTTCACAGTATGTGGAGTTCAAGGAATCCTCGTTTTTTCAGTCTGAGAGATACAAATCTGCTGGAAGAGCAGAAACACCTGCACCAGCTTAATGTGTGTTGTTTTCTGCATTCAGTTTTCTTTCGATAATGGTGTATTGACTCTGATTAACTTCTCTGTTAAGGATTTTAAGATTGTAAGTAGGCTGTTCAGGTTTTTATGTTGGTAACGCCACATAGCGCTCTATATGAAAATCACTGACTGTGCTGTGTGAAGTCTGTGCCCGGTTTGCATTGTTGGAATTTGCTATTTTAGCGTTGGGCAGTTGGCGGTTAACAGCGAGTAGCGTTTCGCACTTGTAGGTGAGCCGCCAGCAGTGGTGGATGTGGGGAGTGAGATGGAGGAGTTTTGAGAGCGGATGATCTGGACGTGTGTCCATCAGAGACAGTAAATTTGTAAGACCCATGTCATGAACTGATATATATATATATATATATATATATATATATATATATGACTTTTGAACACTATTAACGTAAATACATTGTTTGTTATCTATCAAAATCTTTCATTTGCTAACTATGCCTATCAGTAGTTAGTGCCTTCAGTAGTTAGAATCTTTCATTTAGCTGCCAGTATTGGCGCTCGCTGTATTGCAGTAGTTTGAGTAACGAAGATTTTTGTGTGGTAAGTGATTCATGAAAGGTATAGGTTATTGTTAGTCAGGGCCATTCTTTTGTAGGGATTTTTGAAAGTCAGATTGCGTTGCGCAAAAAATATTGTGTGTCACTTTAAGCACAGTCATTTATAATCTTTCTAAGGGGACGTTTCATATGTCGACCCTTAGCCGAGGATACCTCACTGGAATCTTCTGATTTTTTTCTTGTAGTTTGTGTAATCAGTGTAGCTATTGTTTATTGCTAGCTCGGAATTATAGAGAGAATTTCCTTTGTAGTTGTAGTTTTTCATTGTTGTACAGTAAAACAGTTGTGGCATGTATGTAGATTTGCACCAAGTATTTCGCAGCTCCGCTTGCAGTTAACTAGATATTATTTACAGTGCTATGTTAATGTGTTTTCTTATTTTTGCTCTTCAAATTGTGCTTTTCTTGTTATCGTGTGAAATACATGATAATTATGGTGTGTGAAAAACGTAACACTAGGCTCCAAAGTAAAATGAGAAATGATAGTGACGACGAGCGTATCTTATCAGCACCACCGTGTAATGAATTAACAGACATTCAAAGTAGAAATTTGGTAATTATGCATAGGGAAATGGAGCGGGCGGCAAATAATGGTGTAGACAGTGAAATAATTAGTGAACAGGGAAGTATTATTGATCGATCGGTCGGCAACAGCTCGCCTCAGGAATCCGAAATGGTAGGACACAATCTTGCAAATACTTTACATTCAGGTTTTGCGTCCTCACGGTTTTTTCAAATAAGTAAAGACAAACTAGAAAATTCAAACAAAATCAAAATCAAATCAATACACAGTTGTTGTTGTTGTTGTGGTCTTCAGTCCTGAGACTGGTTTGATGCAGCTCTCCATGAACAGTAAAGCTGCATGTCCTCGGGAAAAATTACGGCTGTAGTTTCCCCTTGCTTTCAGCCGTTCGCAGTACCAGCACAGCAAGGCCGTTTTGGTTAATGTTACAAGGCCAGATCAGTCAATCATCCAGACTGTTGCCCCTGCAGTACAAAAGAGAAATCCGGGAAATACAAGATTAGTTGACGCAGGTAATACAAGAATTACATATTTCAGAGGACACTCGCGCTCCAATACGGGAAGAGGGACATAGAAATATGGAACAGCCAGAAAATAATAACACAGGGGACTTCGGAAATTATGAAAGAAAGTGGCAAGGTACGCCGAATTTTGAGATGGAATCGCCGAAACGTAGTAACAATGACCGATATGCGACTCACCGACATGATGATTTTGACTCTAAGCTGTTCATTACTACACGTAAATTCAAAACATTTTAGAATTCTGGCAACGACATTCATCCACAAGCACGACTTCATCAATTCTCTCATTGTTTTCCTCCCAACTGGTCATTGGAGCACAGATTAGAATTTGTGTGTGACTACTTAGAGAATGAACCAGCTGTAAGAATGCGATCGGTCATTCACGATTTTCACAATGAAGGAGAATTTCATCATGCCTTCCTCTCAGCATATTGGTCTCAACCTACACAGGACCGAGTAAAACATAGTATCATAAAGATGAAACATGATGAAACATTTCGAATAATCTGAATTTTCCAGTCTTATGAAATATTTTGAAGACATGTTGCATAAGAATCAGTATCTTTCCCATACAGCCCCTCAAAACTCATCCGCATTTGCTTAATCAAATTGCCTGAACATTTACGACAGATTATTTTGGCAGGACGTTGCAAAGACGACATTGAAGCTTTTCAGGGACTGTTACAAGAATTGGAAATTGACACTGACAATCCCGGAACGCGGAAACAGGAACACAAAAATTATAGGTAACATCCATCACAATTTCGCGATGACAGAAATAATAACTAGACACGACAAGGCTATTCTTACAACGTAAATCGTGACCAAAACAGACACCACCCGTATGATAACCGTTGGCAGAGTAGTAATAGTTACAGAGAAAGATCGCATTTCTGTAGTAATGGATATGACAGAGATAACCATAGAAACAGACAATATGGGAGCCAAAATAATTATTCTCAAGGGAGACAGAATAAATTCAGACGCAACGGGCCACTGCGCAGTTACGATTCCAGGAGAAATTCTCCACCACATGACCAACAAACAAGAAACTATGGAAACTACCGACGTGACGACAGACCTGAATTTCATCAGAACTGGAGGGATTCAAACAGGGCAGAGCCCTCTAGACAAGGTGAATTTGTAGAAGTTCGGTCTCCTAATCCCAATAACGACGTGCGCCAACAAAGAGACAGACTTACACCGCATGCAGCCACGTGCGCCGGCTGGCTCAGAGAAAAATAACATAGACGCTAACGTTGAGAAAAATTTTAGCATTCCTTACCGACATATACAGCATGATAACTGCTTTGAAGTTGAACCTCTGCGGACTAGGAAGAGTAAAGGACTGCACCACATTTAGATGTAAAACCGTTTATTGAGAGATATTCTGTTTTTTAACTTAGTCTTTGCTATAAAATGTTTCACTCCACGTTACTAGTACTTTTTGTCACACTTAGAAACTGTTAACATGCAACTATGTTTTAAAGTTAACTATCCAGTCAAGAACCTAGGGTACTCATTTAGATAAGTAATTACAAATGCATTGTTATAGTGAGCAGAAGTCACAGTGTTATTTTGTGTGTACATTCTTGCTTGTTAGTTGCACGATTACATAACGACTATAAGGCTTACATACTGCTAATGAGATTATAATGCAACATTTTGGTTTACTTGAAAAGACATTCTTTACTTGAAGTACTGTCTGTGAGATAAAAGATGACTTAGTATTTGCTTTCTCTGACAGCTACACGATTATGTCACGACGCTACTAATGTGTGACACAATTCACATTGTTGCTTTTCTGTGTATCTGTTTTCTATCTGCACAGTTTTTCTGAATTCTTCTGGAAAGTAAAACATGTTTTAGTAGTAACTTTGTCGTATAGCTACAATAAGACAGCCTTTTTCGTAGCACAACAATACGTTCCAGCACAGTACTTACTTGATCGCGGTAATTTACGTAATAACTACGATGTCTATACGCAAAGCATTTCACTTTTGTTTATCATGAGGTAAGTACATTGACTTCTGCAGAACTTTGCTTTCGGTGGACGATAACTACGACACTTCCACATAATTACCTTACAGCAAGACGCGGGCAAGTGCTCTACCATCTGAGCTACCGAAGCACGACTCACGCCCGGTACTCACATATTTGAGTGATTAATTTTGTACTTAAAACAGTTATTTTTAAATATTTTTGAATTACAATGACACAAAGGTTTTCCGTGATACATTTCATTCCATTGCTGTAATCTGTAACACCAGAGGGTATAATTACATTAATCCTCAGAGGGTACACGCCCAATTTGTGTACCATGTGTTTGGCAAGCACAAGGAGCCCTAGCTAATATGCTATTTCACAATGGGATTTTCACTCTGCAGCGGAGTGTGCGCTGATATGAAACTTCCTGGCAGATTAACCTGTCTGCCCGACCGAGACTCGAACTCGGGACCTTTGCCTTTCGCGGGCAAGTGCTCTACCATCCGAGCTACCGAAGCACGACTCACGCCCAGTACTCACAGCTTTACTTCTGCCAGTATCTGGTCTCCTACCTTCCAAACTTTACAGAAGCTCTCCTGCGAAACTTGCAGAACTAGCACTCCTGAAAGAAAGGATATTGCGGAGACATGGCTTAGCCACAGCCTGGGGGATGTTTCCAGAATGAGATTTTCACTCTGCAGCGGAGTGTGCGCTGATATGAAACTTCCTGGCAGATTAAAACTGTGTGTCCGACCGAGACTCGAACTCGGGACCTTTGCCTTTCGCGGGCAAGTGCTCTACCATCTGAGCTACCGAAGCACGACTCACGCCCGGTACTCACAGCTTTACTTCTGCCAGTATCTCGTCTCTTACCTTTCCTAACATTACAGAAGCTCTCCTGCGAAACTTGTAGAACTAGCACTCCTGAAAGAAAGGATATTGCGGAGACGTGGCTTAGCCACAGCCTGGGTGATGTTTCCAGAATGAGATTTTCACTCTGCAGCGGAGTGTGCGCTGATATGAAACTTCCTGGCAGATTAAAACTGTGTGCCGGACTGAGACTCGAAATCGGGGCCCGAGCATGGGGGCTATGTAAGTAGGCTGTTAAGGTATTTATGTTGGTAACGTCACATAGCGCTCTATATGAAAATCACTGACTGTGCTCTATGAACTCTGTGGCTGGTTTGCATTGCTGGAATTTGCTATTTTAGTGTTGTGCAGTTGGCTGTTAATAGCGCGTAGCGTTGCGCAGTTGGAGGTGAGCTGCCAGCAGTGGTGGATGTGGGGAGTGAGATGGCGGAGTTTTGAGAGCGGATGATCTGGAAATGACTTTTGAACACTATTAACGTAAATACATTGTTTGTTCTCTATCAAAATCTTTCATTTGCTAACTATGCCAATCAGTAGTTAGTGCCTTCAGTAGTTAGAATCTTTGTTTAGCTGGCAGTATTGGCGCTCGCTGTATTGCAGTAGTTTGAGTAACGAAGATTTTTGTGTGGTAAGTGATTCATGAAAGGTATAGGTTATTGTTAGTCAGGGCCATTCTTTTGTATGGATTTTTGAAAGGCACATTGCGTTGCGCTAATAATATTGTGGGTCATTTTAACACAGTCATTTATAATTTTTCTAAGGGGACGTTTCAAGGTGCTAGAAATTTTCGGATAAAACGTACAACGAAGTTTTTTGTATTTCTTGGCAGCAGGCGGAAGGCTTGCCTTATAAACGAACTGGTCAGAATATGCTGCTTAATGAATTGGTTTGGTGGGTTACGAGAAATGTGCAATGAAGTAGCTCGAAAATAAGAACGTGCTTCGCTAGGCAGTAGTGTTTTAAGCGCAGCAACGTGCACTAAATTTAATGAGCACATTTTTTGTTAAGAAATCTTTCAAGACAAACCATATCTACTACAATTTCTTTGGGAAGTTATTGTTGTTGTTGTGGTCTTCAGTCCTGAGACTGAAATGAACATCTTGCGTACAAACAGGAACACGTCTGTTATGATGGAAACATAAAATCATTTGTCATCTGTTTCACGTCGCTGTTTACGAATATTTTCTTGTTTTTCGCAGTAACAGTATATACTGTCGAATGTTTTATTTAGATTAGCTGCACAAGCTGTTCTTATGGTAGGTACACATACATTTAGGATAAGAAGTAAAGTTGAACAGGTTTAAGAACTTGCCTTTTCATTCACCGCATTCCATTTCCTGTGCAGAATAAGTTGTAACGCCGGAAATGCATATCCTACTACTTCAATCTATTGCACTATAATTTTTTTCCTTATTTTGTCACAGGAAGGTATGACATTTCTGTGTCTTTATATATTGTAATTGTTTTACTATTTGTATATATATATTTATGCATTACTGTCGATGTATAATTGGTTTGTTTTGTAAATATTATTTGTATTTTTGCGCTGGGTCTTGCCTAGGGAAAACTATGCTATCGAACGAATACATCGATAGGTCGTGTGGAGAACCAAAGTGTTTAGGATCTCTGGTAGTGTTAACTCTGCCGCGTGGAGCGCGGGCAGAGCAGAGTCTGGCTGGAGTAGGGCAGTGGAGCAGGTGTGTCGTGTGACGCTCCCGCGAGTTGCCGCGCTTTCGGGGTTTGGCAGCATGTAATTGCGCTCGACTTGCTATGTTAGTTTCTGACACGGTGTCGCGGACGGGAAGCATTAGCTGGCGCACATCAAGAGCCCATTTCGCCTGGTGACCGTGTCGAGAAGAAGGCGCGCCAACATCCAGCTTTTGCAACAGCGACGGCCGACAATGAGTGACTGCCGCCACCTCCTCGATCGACGACTTCAAACCTTCAATCAACCAGCAAGGAAGACCGGAAACACGTAAAGCTGTAGAACTGTATGGCAGACCTCAGCTTTTCAAACTGGTCAATTTGTGTCACCAAATTACAGCAACGTAGCATGAAACTTTGTTGCTCATTGTCCCAATTGTTTTACCAAGCAGCGTCCCATCCATTTCCGAAATGAACTTGAGTCTCGTTAGGATTCAAACGCCAGCATTAAAGTAATAGCATTCCATTTCACTGCTTTAATTTCAAAGTTCAGTTAAAATATTCATAGCTGGCTACAATATTTAGATTACGCAAGCAGAAATTAAGAGTGCGAGTTTTGTTACAATATTTTAGCTTACCTGTGACTGCAGCTCAGCTTGGTACATACTAAATTTTACTATTGTTAATTGTTCAGAATCATTTAATTCAAGTTCAAAGTTAAATCTCTTATTTCTAAATTGCGTCGATACAAGTAGCTTATGAAATGATTGTTGAGGTAGCCCAAGACTAACCTTATTTTATTGAATTTTGTAGTGCTTCAGAAACAAAGTTCACTATTAATTTCAGTCACTAGATTAACTTTCAATTTTCCGATTTTATTCATTCTTTTGCTAAATTAAGTCAGAGTGTAGCGAAATTTATTACTTGTGACAAACATTCAGTTTTCACACACCACATGTCAACCTTCAGTTTCCACGCTTTTAGTGCTGGTTATATGTGCAATAATCTTTCATTTTCAGTTATTATAGTGGTTGTTCATAGGACCGGCGACCGTAATTTTCCCCAAATCTCAAATATCTAATTGTTGTTGTTGTTGTTGTCTTCAGTCCTGAGACTAGTTTGATGCAGCTCTCCATGCTACTCCATCCCGTGCAAGCTTCTTCATCTCCCAGTACTTACTGCAACCTACATCCTTCTGAATCTGCTTAGTTAATTCATCTCTTGGTCTTCCTCTACAATTTTTACCCTCCACGCTGCCATCCAATGCTAAATTTGTGATCCCTTGATGCCTCAGAACATGTCCTACCAACCGGTCCCTTCTTCTTGTCAAGTTGTGCCACAAACTCCTCTTCTCCCCAATTCTATTCAATACCTCCTCATTAGTTATGTGATCTACCCATTTAATATCTAATTAACGCTAATTAATTGTTAACGTAATGACCGCACATTTACTTTCTTTTAATTTTACCCTTTTCTCAAAATTAATTTCCACAAATTTCATTTGCATTTTTCCTTTCATTTAGATGTAACCCTTTCCTCCCTCTTTACCGACAAATTAACTTCGGTGACGATTGCTTTTCCTAAATTTCCATTAGGTGCATGCGGTTTAATTTTTCACTGTCATTAAGGTCGATAAGTGAGGGGGAGGTTACAAAGTGAATTGTTGTAACAGTACTTGTAAAACTTTGCAAGATTTTTCCTGGACTGACGGTTGACTTTGTGCTCCGTAATCTGAGCTATAAATTTCAGCAAAGCATCGCTTGTTGGGTTTATGACAATAAATTATGCAACTTCAAAGTAGTGGTTGCCTACGTTAACGATATTAATATTACAGCTCCTATATAAACTACATGAAAATATTACTCGTAAATCATTGTGTTACTGTGCGTCAGTCTGGAGATTGTGCAGTCTTTCTACGCAGGATGAGCGTGTATTATGAAGTACTGTGCATTGGAAAATCTCTCAGACTTGTTAACGAAGGCAGTTTGGAATAGAATAGGAAACAGTGTTAAATCGTAGCTGATGTTCCCTGCATGACAGACGGTGAGTTGAAGCAACAGTAGGAAGCAGACTCAGACTAGGACGGCTTTAAAGATTAAACAGATTAAATTGCAGTTTACGAGAAACGTTTTACAATGTTTACTGAAGGGATACAATCAAAATGAACTCCTTGGTAGGATATTGTCATGTCAGTACCAAAAGTAACCATCTTTAGCAAGTAAACGGGCATCAGATTATTTGTGTTTTAAAGGTGTTTTGATTTTCAGTACTCTCATTAAATACAGAAAGCTCGAAAGAGCACAGTTTACAATGCACAAACGTCTTCAACTACTATTCGAAAGCTGGTATCCGTGTCCTTTCATCGTGTTATTGACGTTTTCGACCTTGAAGCAGACGAAATACATGGCGGTAACTGATGTTTTCCCTGATCACTGCTTTCGTATCTCTTTCATTCTCACTCCACCTCTTCCTGTCACTAATACAGTTGCTTTGGAGAAGCGAGGGCTCCTTTTAGGGAGCTGGAGCATCTCTGAGTTGCATGAAGGATAGTGCATCTTGTGCTAATTTCACGATTGAAAATCTTTCCTCCTGTGAATCATTTCCATTCAGATTTGACACAGTTGCAATGCGGTTGGCGGAAATATACTACAGCGTGAGCTGATAGAGACTGCGAAAGGAGCTGTTTTCGAGTGGGATGAGAAGTAGGTGGTATCTGTAGTCTTCATTCGTACATTCAATGTCAGAGTTGTTCAGGATACCACTATCGAGGTGTTGGCTTGTTGCATGGTGAAATATCTGCCTTCGTCCTTGGTGTGAGCATTCCAAGATTAAGAGTGGCTTCAAAACAAACATGGTATTATAAGAATTAAGATCCGTTGTGAATGTTCATGTGATGAACTCACTGAGCTGCCTAGTAGAATTTTTACCGAACCACTTGTGGTAAATGTTTATGTTTTGGACATTTGTGACGCAAATGAGTGCGTTAGTTTTCAGCTCTATTACGCCAGTGCCTTTGTGAATTATATTTACCTTCATCACTAATGCTTCAATCATCAAGCGTGCTTGAGATGTATAATAGAGGCCTTCTGCAATTTTCATGCTTCACATTCCATTGCCTCTTTCCCGGTTCCCATTGTTTCACGTTCTAGTGTCGTAAACTATTCCATTATTCTATTTCTTTACCAAGTTTACACGTGTATTTGGGCCCTTAGATAAATCACAAAATGTTTCTTCAAGTGACTCTCACTTCGTATTCTGTCTATACGTATCAAAAGGAAAATTCTTCTTTCTACGAGAACGTCAATTACACAAGCTACGCTGGTTACAGTGTGTGTCTGGTGGTCGAGATAAACAGCAATTTCGCCCTTGTTTGTGGCGTCAACAAATTAGGCCTTGTGGAACTGAACGCCTTTGCGATGTGCACACAGTGCCCCTACAAGCTGCAAGGACCACGTCTCTTACACAGTTAGCTCTACACGATCTTGTGAGACTAATCTGTAATTATTTACTTGATGCACGTAACAAACATGAGATAGTGAAAAGTATTCAACAAACACTATGCCAATGTAAAACCTCACAGAAGTGACTATATGTGAGAAAATTTATATAAATTTATGCATCAGAGTTCTCCCTGGCTAAGTGGCTCACCTCAATTAATCGTATGTGTTGTAAACAATGCCTGCATTACCTTTAAAATACAAACACTGTTAAAATTGCAAAATAAACTGGTGTACTATACTAATGGATAATATGAGATGAGAAAAACCGGCAAGTAGAATCTCACAGTTACTGGTTTGTTCTTCAGAGTCTGATGTCCAGATCACAGAACCACATACTATATTTAGAAATAACTATCTCGTCTTTCATACTACTAAATATATTTAACATTGCAGTTGTAGGTATAGTAAAAAAACAACATTTATACAGGAAAATGAAAACTTTCGAAACACCCAATAAAACAGAAAAAATCCAACAAAAAACTTTATTGGCGGCGGTTAAACCATCAGCTTGCTTTTTAAGAGACAGTAATTCAAATTTTTTATGTTTGAAAATTACATCCTGTAGAGGTCGTCGTTTTGTATGTATTCAGTAATCCTATCTGAATGGTAGTTCTGCTTATTCTCTTAACCGTTGGGATGAAAATTGGCCGCACCTGGCATCTAAAACTTGTCCAGAATTTCATTGCCCTCTTTCATACTCATCGTAATTTGCTGACAGAATTCTAATCACAACTGGTATTCATTCTCCTTCAGATGTTGGAGAATTCAGAGAACACTTTCTCGGTACGCTGTGTTCGCAGCTACTAGCTTACCAACTCAACGCCATGGGTCAGTAAGACTGAAACACGTACAGCTTCGATATTCTGTTGACTACCTGTTTCCTTTATGGAACAGACCCAATCTCTTCAAAATTTTTAATCCATGTTTTTATCTCCATCCTGGACGCCCTGTCTTGAGAAAACGTCGGAAATATATCTCAGAATTTTTTACAAATTATAATTTGTTTTGTAAAACATTTTTATGGCAGAAGCACGCTGTTCCCGTTTCACTACTCACTGATTGCTAAATGACAGGATCGTTTACAGCTCAAGTTACCTGTCCGCAGTACTGCCAACTGTTTATGTCTCCCACTACGTATTTGAAAAGTTCATGTTTTTCTGCGTCAGCTTATTTGTATGAGAAATAAAACAGATTAGACCATTTGGGACCTTACACGAGTTGTACTTATAGCTGCTATTCTGGAGTAATTGAGATAAGGATTGATGGCACAAATAAGCCGGTCAGAGCGCAAATTTCTGTTGTTAAGTACTCATACCGCTTTCTACAGTAAGCTTATGGGAATTACATGCGCGCCTGAAATAAAATCTGACTCTTCTTTTTGGGCAAATTTCACCTTTCACCATACAGATTCCACCACTGGAAAACAATACTCGCGGCTCTTCACATGTGTCATCAAAGCAAATTCTTGCAACTCATCGCTGCGTCTTACACCCAAAACCCCCTTATTGGCATCTACACCTACACCTCGCAAGCCCAATGCCTTCCTCCTATCCCTGTTCCATTACTGAATAGTATTTGAGAAGAATATTATCGTTAAGTCTCCGCAAGTGCTCTAATTCTTGGTCGGAAATATGTAAGACGTTCCCCGATTCTTGTCGGAACGTACGCCCTCTTGCAGAATGGATCAGAAGCGGAGCGAGTATGAAATTAATGTCGCGGGTTGCATACTCTAGAAATCAAGATGCCACTGTGACGTCAGTGCTGTAGTGACATCTGTCGTTCCCGCTGTACTTTTGTTAGTATGATGAGTCTGAAGACAGTGGCGTTGTGGTCGCTTTATACTCGACGACTCGTTCTCTCTTACTGAACCGTGCTGGAGTATAGTGGCACCTCATTACAGAAGTTGGCTGCACAATTACTTTGTTGTGAAGGAGCATCGACAGGGTGAGATGAGCAACTGTGCGGATAAAATGTCCTCTAACGAATCAGTGTTGCGAGACTGTGGAGGGTGTAAGACGAAAATCACGTTGTGCAGTGTATAAAGTTGCTACTTTGCACCATTACAGGTAGACTGATGTCTGGCAAAAGTTCGATGCTTTTGTCTGTTTGTGTTTATGATGCACGTCTGTTTTAGATTTTGCACGGATCATTTTTACTATTGACTAAGCTGTATGGCAATGCCATAATCATTTATATAGTTTATTTTACTGTCGACTAAAGCCTTAATCACGTTGTACAGTGTATAAAGTTGCTACATTGTACCATTACAGGTAGACTGATATCTGGCAAAAGTTCGATGCTTTTGTCTGTTTGCGTGTATGATGCACGTCTGTTTTAGATTTTGCACAGATCATTTTTACTATTGACTAAGCTGTATGGCAATGCCATAAGCATTTATATAGTTTATTTTACTGTCGACTAAAGCCTTACGATTTCGTTTCTCTTCTCACACATTTAACAAGCGCCTTATGAGGAAGGCCGGTTTGTAACTGTCGAAACCTAACAAAGGTGTGAATAAACTTTTGACATGCAACTGGTTGGCTGTATGATACCCAATGTACCAATATTTCATCATATTGCGCTGCATTTTAACACGGTCGACTATCACCCAACTTAATGTTATCCTACAGCGATCTCTGCCCCTGGTTTCGTCATAATGGGAAAAAATAATGGTGACAATGCACAGAAACAGCTTCAGCGACTATTTTGTTCAAATCATACCTTAACTAGAAACCAAAAATGATAATTTTCACTCCCACTGCAGCATTTGTGATTTTATCCAAACAAATTAGTATTCAAAGGCCCAATACAATGTATCATTCTATCTTTGTATTGATGTGTTTTACAGGATAAAAAGGACACTCGCGACCATAACAGGTCATTGTATAAATTTTATTAATATTATGTGTTTATTATATCTTACTGTATTGTTGCAATTTTTCTACATTTGTTTCAAGTTCAGATACCCAATGCATATTACTGGAGAGAACTGGTAACAAATATGACAGAAGGTGTAAAGAGCAATATATATAAATAGCAGCAGTAAGTTTTATTGGAGTAATGACAAACTTACAACGCCAGAAGAAATGCTGACTGTGTCATTTACATTAGTACTTATTCAACAGTTTTGCCTATCACAGTAGAATTTTTGATTTCCGTAGTAACGTGCTCTAATAGTTGTGAGTAATTAGTCTGTACAAGTCGTCTGAACTCAGTTCGGAATACGTAGTGGTGAAGTAGTGTTTCACTGATTGAGCTTAGCAATGTTGTACTGCAAGAACATTCTAGCTCAATATAACGAATAACTTGGAACCTGAGTTTACTTGAATTACCCTATATATAAAATGTATGGGTTTAGTCCTATTGTATTATAAACATATAAAGATAGCAAAATGTAGCACAATTAAGTAACCAACACAACATAATAATTAATCAAGTGCTGATCGGAATCAGACTGACGATCTAGGTGTAAATGGCACCAGCTCTTTCACATCAGAAATTGATAAGGGAGCTGAAAGCAAAGTGGTTAATCCTGCAGTTAATCCCATAATTAACACTGTAACTAATCCAAACACTAGTCAAATACAAGATACAAATATTGCTCAGCTTTCCAATTTAGGGGATATCCTGAAACAATTGTCACCTGAAATATGTGGCGAAATATCCACCTTACGTAATGAAGTGTGTACTAGGTGTGATAAGTCGACTAAATTTGATTAATTGTCCTCTAAGTTGTCGAGGAAATTTGCCACCAAACATTGTAAGTTCCCTTGTCAAATTTTTGCCGAATGATTACGTTGCACTGCAATACCCCACAACTGATATAGCAAATTTTTCTTTGCAACAAACTACCATGTACTCATACACTGATGTAGCTGCACCGAAGGGCACAAAGATTTGCTTAGCAAAATGTCTATGGGCGTACATCTAATGCCAAATCTGTATATAAGTTGGATCTTAAAGTATAAATTTTCACTACAGATCAACAAGCTAACATTAAACTGCAATTAGCTGCACAACTAAGGAACTTTGACAGACTTTTCTGAACAGATTTCATATAAAAATAAATTGGTAAATTAGTGTTTAGATTCTGAACTGCCACACATAGTTTAGCAATCTGTCAATGAGCTGTTGCACAAGGAAGTATTTTTGGAGAACTTGTTAACAGAAAGTTAAGACAGATAAACGCCACAGTGGTCAAAGTTTTGTCACACTGATGAGAGGATCTCGCACCACAACTAAAAGAGATTCAATAACCTTAAGCAGTTTGTCAATAATCCGTCACCCACTATTGTTAGAGCAGACGGAAATATTAGTCCTATGATTTGTGGGCAAGGGTATGGGAATAAAGGGAATCTCAATGAGATGGCACCTAACCATGTTTCATGTGGTATTAAGACAGCGTCGCAATTTTCATCTGTCCTGAATGAAAGCAGTTTAATTTATGAGGAAAAAGGTACACATCCTCTTGTGTTCATTAAGAATTTTAAAAATGTACTACACACGTCATGGAGTGTTAAAGAAGGAACTCAGTACATCACAGGTTTATCCAGGGGGAACCATCGATCAGTCCACAGAGACACCTGAGAACCGCCAAGATAATACTCAATTTGTGTGCTAATTTTTAGCAAATTACTGGTCTGGATCTGTGCAGGAAAGAATTAGGAAGGAGATATTTAATCTCGAGCCCTTTAACAGCAAATTGGGTAGCCCCTGCATGTATTAAGAAAGGTATATTAACAAGACCAGATATGGTGATGAATCTGTCTCGAAGCGGGATGTTCTCGGAATTTTGAAGACCAAACTGCAAATGGATCTTCAGAAGAAATTAGTACAAGTACCAGAAACTTGCCTTGATAACTGTATGTCGGTCGATCTTGGATGCTCTTGATCGCATACAAGAGCATTCGAAAGCAATCAGTTACAACAGTAACACTGTATCACAATCTGAGGGCACACTGGTACAATCACAACAACGCAAGAGACAATAGAATAAAGTATGTGAGACAGCCAGGCGCACTTCCCATGCCAAATTCCCCATGTGTACATCATGGAACACCTGAGTATAATAAACAAATGCAAGGTGACAACCTATAGTCTCCAGGGTATTATGGAAATGGCTACTAGCAAAATCACTATAATAACTGAAACAGCAACAACAACGAATGTGGTATACCTATGGGAGAACATGACCAACAACAAAGTCATCGTCATAATAACAGCAATAACATGGACGAACACCAGAGGTTACTCATTCTATTAAAGGTAACAAGAAACTAGGAGCAGCCACACTAAGGACTCAATTGCTGACTGTGGGATGATTGAGGCATAATGAAAAAAAGTCCAATAAAGATGCTATATTACAACGATGATACCAATATCTCAGAGTATCGACAGACTAGTTTAAATGCAATAATACAGACTACTACAGGTGCATTGGTAGGAGATATACCAACCGATGTGTTTGATACATGTACTGCAGTAAGTATTATGTCAATTAGTTTATACAATAAAGTGCACAAGGTTACAAACGTGTCTACATACCTGTGCAGAACTGTAGAATCCTGGGCACTGTTGGAGTTAAAACGTAGAATGTCAGGTTCCAGGCACAGGCAGAAGTAAGGTTAGCAAGTGCAGTAAGAAAAATCCCATTTTTAATGACAAATGGACTAATAGTCTAATTTTTTTGGGCCTTGACATTTTATGACACAATCACACAATAATAGACTTCTCTATAGGTAAACACTATTTGTACATTGATAGTCGAACAAGTATAATTGATCTGGTGAGGAAATAAGGGGATAATGGGACCTACTGCCAAGGGTTAAAAGTAAGTTAAATAAAACCAAGACAGCACATACGTACAAAGCAATGAAGTTTAAGATACTCAGAAACAAATATTTGTCAAAGTAGCTGAGACTGCCACCACTGACTCACCACAATGAGCTAAGTTAGAGACTTTATTATTAAAGCATGTGAATGTATTTAGTAAAAAGCTAATATGTTTATCAGTGTCATATGGAAGTTCACCCCCCTCCCATCAGACGTATTGCTCTGATATCTATTCTATCCCACGGCCCAGGGATGCATCAGCGAATAGTGAAAGAAAATGAACACTTGAGTTGCATGTAATAGAACCATCTTTGTCGCTCGACTGCAGTTCACTGTTATCTGTCCAAAACGAGGCGGTAATGTTCATCTAGTTTTGGATGCAAGGGCAATTAACATAATTATCATACCTGCATGAGCTCATCCAGAGAATATGGATGAATAATTAGAGAAAATTGTTAGGGTTAATTTCGTCACTAGTACCGATTCACGAAGTTTCTTCAGGCAGGTAAGACTTACCGAAAAAATTTGGAAATACACTGCCTTTATTTTCGGCGGAAGAAACTTTTCGTGTGTTGCCATTTAGTTTAAATGTGGGTTCAGGAGTGTTTATAACCACCCTGAATACTATCTTAGAAACTGAACTGCTTCACCAAACTACACTGCATGTTGATGATTTACTAGTAGCTACTAATACATGGCAAGAACATGTACCATTATTCACAAAAAACATTACACTAACTACTAGTGTCAGGAACAACACGGAATCTATCAAGGAAGGGGTTACGTTTCTTGGTAACATCATTACCCCTACTCAATAATACACCATCCTGATGTGATTAGTGCCATAAAAAATTTTCTATACCCACGTATTAAGAAAGACCTCAAAGCATTCTTTGGCTTACGATCAGTTTTCCGTCGATTTTTACCCATTCCGTTTTTAAGCAGTTAATAATTGCTAAGTCGTTAGCAGAAAAATGCAACACGGATTCGGATCGCTAGTTATGAGAATAATTAAAACGCAATACAAGAACCTTTAGTAAATTCCAACATTCTGCTTCATCCTCATATGACTAAAGATTTCAATTTAGTTGCTGATGTATCATTTTTTGGATTAGAAGCTTGTTTGTTTCAGGTACTCGAGGGGGAGCTAAAAAGAGAAATGTGACTCAAAGTTTTGTTAGTGGCACCTTATCTGAATGTGAATGCTTTTCTTGTAGCCACAGGACGTCGTGTTACGACTCAAATTGTGCGCAATAGGCTGCGTGATACTCAGCTTCACTCCAGACGACCATGGCGAGGTCTATCTTTGCAACCACGACACCATGCAGCGCCGTACAGATGGGCCCAACAACATACCGAATGGACCGCTACCGATTTACATCACGTTCTCTTCACCGGTGAGTGTCGCATATGCCTTCAACCACACAATCGTCGGAGACCTGTTTGGAGGCAACCCGGTTTTGCTGAATGCCTTAGACACACGGTCCAGCGAGTGCAGCAAGGTGGGGATTCCCTGCTGTTTTGGGGTGGCATTATGTGGGGCTGACGTACGCCGCTGGTGGTCATGGAACGCGCCGTAACGGCTGTACGATGCGTGAATGCCTCCCTCCGAGCGATAGTGCAACCACATCGACAGCATATTGCCGAGGTATTCGTCTTCAGGGACCAAATATGCGCCCCCATCGTGCACATCTTGTGAATAATTTCCTTCAGGATAACGACATTGCTCGACTAGAGTAGCCAGCATGTTTTCCAGACATGAACTCTATCCAACACGCCTGTGATAGATTGAAAACAGCTGTTTATGGACGATGTGACTCACCAACCACTCTGAGGGATCTACGCCGAATCTCGCTGCATGGTGGTACAACACTCATTGTGTGTTTTTCATGAGCAACGAAAAGGGCGGAAGTGATGTTTACGCTGATCTGTGTTCCAATCTTCTGTACAGATTCCGGATATCTCAGAAGCGAGGTGATGCAAAATTTTTTTTCATGTGTTTACTTTGCTTATGCAGGTAATTTAAATCTGATTCTTTTCTCTGTTTTACGCAGAAGAATTTTCGTATCTTTCTTCACATTGTAACTGATAGCCAGTAATGAGAAAGCGTTGACATGTTGACAAGTTCTATTCGTGAAGTTCACACTCATGTTGTCTGACGATCATGAGATGCAATTTTATTGTTTTTGAGATGATTTGTCACTTGATTTTTCTAACTTAATTTTTCAACGATATATTTCTGGAGAAGATAATTTTATAATTATCTAAAAATATATCAATGGCTCTAATAAATCAGTGTTCCGCAACTGGTTGGCTGATTTTTCTTTTAGTTTTTTCCAAGATGCTACTGTAAACTTACGCCTATTTTGTGAGTGGAGTACTTTAATTGGAACCGTTAATGAAATGCTAAATTGGCTCTATACAGCCGACACAAGAAAATGTTCACCAATTAAAACAAAGATAAAAGAAGTCACCTAACAACGAAATTAAACAATGATCCCACTGAACTCAGTTTATTACACATGTACATAAGTAAATTCAAAATAAACGAATGGAACAAACATTAAAAGAGTAGACTAGTGTCTTCGCAATGTGGAGAGGTGATGTAGAATGTGATTCAAGTGAAGGCGTAGCTGGACAGAACGTTTACATTTGTTGGAATCCCACTGTGATTGTTGATGGTTCCACGACCACATCCACATCTAGACTCCGTAAGCCATCTTACGGTATGTGGCGGAGGCTCATTTCTTTATCAGTGTCATTTCTCTCATTTCCTGTTCGAGTCACGTATTGTTCGAGGTAAAATTTATTGTTGGTAAGTTCTCGTGTGGGATCGCATCTCTCTACTTTCATCTTCAGGGTCTTTTTGCGAGATATACGTAGGTTGCTTGACTCATTTAGGTATGTACGCTCTTGGAACGTGAGAACCAACAATAAAGAACGCCTCCCTAGCAGCGACCGCCACTGAAGCTGGCTGAGTATATGCGTAATGGTTTCGTACTTACTAAATCACGCTGCAACAGTACATGCTGCTCTTCTTTGTATCGTCTCTATTTCCACTGTCACTTCTATCTGGTACGGATCCCACACTTCAGATCAGTATTTCAGTACTGGTCGAACGACTGCTTTGTATGATACTTCCTTTATTGATGAACTACATTTCCTAAGGATTGTCCCAATGAATCTGTCTGGCAACTGTCTTACTGCCGATTACTTTTATGCAGTAACAGCACTTCAAACTGTTTCATATGCGTACTCCTAGTTATTTTATGGATGCAAATGCTATCCGTAATTGTTCAACAATTTTGTAATCAAACAATAAAGGATTTTTCTATCCATGTATGCGCAATACGTTACATTTGTTTACGTTGAGGGTCAATTGCGACTCCCTGCACGAAGCATTGATTCTCTACATGTATTCCCGCATTTTGCTACAATTTTCTAGTATCGTGACTCCTCTACATACAAGATCACCTGGGAAAAGATTCATGGAAATTCTATTACCTACCAGGTAATTTATGCGTAATGTGAAAAGTAATCCCCCTGTAGCATTCCCCTGGCGTACACCCGAACTGACTTTTACTTTCAAAGACTTCTCTCTGTTCAGAATAACATGCTGTGTTCTGTTTGCTAGCAACTCTGCTATCCAGTTACATAGTTAGTATGATATTTCATAGTCTCGTATTTTATTCACTAGCCGGCAGTTCGGAACCGCATCAACAGCTTTTCGGAAGGCAAGGAACACGGTATCTACGATGGCGCCTGTGTCTACTGCTTTCTGTGCCTCGTGGATGAACAGAGCGAGCTGTGCTTGACGAGATAGTTGCTTTCCGAACCCATGTTGATTCTTACAGAGGAGACTTTTGTTCTCCAGAACCATCATAATACGGGAGCGTAAGACATGTTCCAAAGTTCTACAACGTACCGACGTCAGAGACATAGGCCATTACTTTTATGCGTCTGTTAGAGACCTCTTTTTGGAAACGCGAAGGACTTGTGCTTTTCTCCAATCCCTAGGAACGCTTCGCTCTTCAGAAGATCTATAGTATACTGTTGCTAGAAGTGGCGTAAGTTCTTTCATATACTTTGCGTGGAATCAAAGTTGCATCCCGTTAGGCACAGTGGCCTTTCCTGTGTTGAACTATTTATTTCGATATTTGTCATCCTGTCGTTCGTGCGCAATTGAAATGGGGTACGAAATTGTGATCTTCGTCTGTGAAATAGTCTTGGAAAAGGACGTAAGGTATTTCCACATATCCTGGTCACTATCCGGTTCAGTGCCATTGTGGTCTGGACAGAGCGCATCGATCTGTTAACTGAATTAATATCAGAACTTCTTAGAATTTTCAGTCAAGATGTAAATTTCGTATTGGTTGAAAGCTTAAAGCATAGCTCTCCTTCGGCTAATTTTGACTTCGTTTGATTTATGTGTAAGACTTTGGCTACATTTCAATTTGCAGTGAAGCTCTCTTTGCATGTCCGTTGGACCAGTCAGTTATGAGCAGGCAGTTTTAAGTAGTAGACGTGTGGCCACAGTGTGTGGCCGTTGTTGCGTCACAAATTGCAGAGGAGAAACTTCTGAAAATCAGATGTGCAGCTTATCCTCCAAAATGTTTTGAGGAAGAGAAAAGTGTGTGCAAGGTCTGCCCCACACGTCTCGACTCCAAAACAACACGAATGAGGAGTGGACGCCTGCCACGACTTGACTGATATTTAAAGTCGGCAAATATTTCTTCAGATTGTGTGTGAAATCTTATGGGACTTAACTGCTAAGGTCATCAGTCCCTAAGCTTACACACCACTTAACCTAAATTATCCTAAGAACAAACACACACACCCATGCCCGATGGAGGACTCGAACGTCCACCGGGACCAGTCGCACAGTCCATGACTGCAGCGCCTTAGACCGCTCGGCTAATCCCGCTCGGCTTGTTTTTTATTTTTTATTTTTTCAGGAAACACTCATCACGAGAGATGATACTTGGTGTTATCAGTAGGAATTTACCACAGAACAACAAAGTGCAGGAATTCACTTGGAGCGCCAACGCTTTGACGATGCACCAGACTCTCCAGCCAGTGTGACGCTTGAGCTGAACAATATCTGAACGACGAGCTTTGTTGACAGTGCCAGATAGTTGTTTGAACGTCCAGTGAGTTGTACTCAACCGGGAGGGGAGACTATGTAGAACATCGGGAACATTAAAACCACATTGTTGACTTTTCTCTATTTTTTAGTAACCTAGCCTCAAAATTATTTAACTGACTGATGTGATTAACAAAATCCACCATCCTCTGGAGTCCAGATAAGATTTTCACTCTGCAGCGGAGTGTGCGCTGATATGAAACTTCCTGGTAGATTGAAAGTGTGTGCCGGACCGAGACTCGAACTCGGGACCCTTGCCTTTCGCGGGCAAGTGCTCTACCAACTGAGCTACCCAAACTCGACTCACGCCCCGTCATCACAGCTTTACTTCTGCCAGTACCTCGTCTCCTACTTTCCAAACTTTACAGAAGCTCTCCTGCCAGGAAGTTTCATATCAGTGCACACTCCGCTGCAGAGTGAAAATCTCATTCTGGAAACATCCCCCAGGCTGTGGCTAAGCCATGTCCCCGCAATATCCATTCTTTCAGGAGTGCTAGTTCTGCAAGGTACGCAGGAGAGCTTCTGTAAAGTTTGGAAAGTAGGAGACGAGGTACTGGCAGAAGTAAAGCTGTGATGACGGGGCGTGAGTCGTGCTTGGGTAGCTCAGTTGGTAGAGCACTTGCCCGCGAAAGGCAAAGATCCCGAGCTCGAGTCTCGGTCCGGCACGCAGTTTTAACCTGCCAGGAAGTTACATCCTCTGAACTGGTAGCAATAGGAACAGCAAGGTCTCTAAGGTTGACGTTTACACGCCACTGTTCATTGTCGTGTGTAGAGGTGAGAACATTATCGAGAAGTAAATACAACCTGCAGCAACGGAAAGCAGAGACAGGCGAGAACGGTGGGCAGCTCTTTTGTCAGGGTGAGTGTCCCGGCGGGCCTGGGACTCTCAGGGGCTGGTGCGGCGTGGCCCCCCGCGGCTGCTGCATTATGCATGCGCGCCGCCGAGCTGCGGCGGCCACCCCGTAGCGGCTGCCACGTGAGGACCGAAAAGTTGGCAGACCCCAAGTCGCCACCTGCTCCGCGCACCTGTAGAATTCCCGACTCTGTGAGTGGCTGTCAGCCACTGAAGAGATTAGTCTCGTCAGGTGACTCACTGTCGGTCCAGAACTTACACGAACTCCGGTGGTTGGTGATTTTCACCCGTAAAAGTGACATTGTTGTGATCCAATGAACTGTTATAGGGTAAGGGGAAAGCTGACCTCCTGCTACGTACTGCGAAATTTTGTCCAGAACGTTCTGCATACCATCATATTTGTTCTAAGCTAGACGTGTAGCATTGATAAGAGTCGCCCTGCTGGGTAACGATACCATGCTGCAGATTTCGTGGAACTCTGGGGATACACTGGAGAAAGTCAAGAGGTATTGTTCGTCTGATTCAACAGTAATAGACATCAGATAAGTGACATGTTGGTACAATTTACAGTTTTGTGCAGTTTATCTGAAATTTTTCGCTCCTTTAATGTCTTTGAGAACTCAACTATAATAACTATATATGACGGTAGTATCTGTTCCCGAAAGAACAGTGACCGTGGATGACCATGCAGCTTTGCTAGAAATGAAATGGTAATTAAATGGACACCATAGCTGCAAACAGGCGTCGATGTACTTCATTGGGGACATGTTGAAAATGTGTGCCCCGACCGGGAATCGAACCCGGGATCTCCTGCTTACATGGCAGACGCTCTATCCATCTGAGCCTGCCATGTAAGCAGGAGATCCCGGGTTCGATTCCCGGTCGGGGCACACATTTTCAACATGTCCCCAATGAAGTACATCAGCGCCTGTTTGCAGCTAGGGTGTCCATGTAATCATCATTTCAACTATAATATCAGGTTACCTTCCATTCAGAAGGCTGTTGCACGCAGTGACTCTTTTATTCACTTGTAAATAATAGATCTCAGCTATCAGTCGTTCTTTTAAAATTTTATTGGCAGATCTAGATTTCAGCTAGAAACTAATAATTCTCAATGCACTATCATTTTTTATGAATGAACTGTGGATGAAGGCCGACTAACAGGCATTACATGCATCGATCAAAAATGATAGTGCACTGGTAATTACTTTTTTCTAGCTGAAATCTAGATATGCCAATAAAATTTTAAAAGGACGACTGACAGCTGAAATCTATTATTTACAAGTCAAGTATAATATATTTCAATTGCTTTTCCGAGAAAGTGGCCTCCATAGACAAATATTAATAGAGAGTAGTAGTCTTTTGGTACTGATCTTGAGAGATGAGGTAGATCATTGTAGCCGAAGTAGCTAATGGCTTTTAACTAAATACGGATAGAACATATACGAGAAAAAGGACTCGAAGAAAAGTCTCACTGAAGGTTCTAGATTTCTGAGAAAAGAAATGAAGCAGCTACACAATGGCAAGAATCTATTTCATTACTGGGGATTCAACAACGCAGTGGGAAAAGTCACGGGACACACATCCTAATATCATGTCGGACCTCCTTTTCCCCGGCGTAGTACATCAACTCGACGTGGCGAGGACGTAAGAAGTCGTTGGAAATCCCATGGAGAGATATGGAGCCATGCTGCCTTTAGAGCAATCCATAATTGCTAAAGCGTAGCCGGTACAGGATTTTGTGCACGAACTGGCCTCTAGTTGCATGTATGTTCGGTGGGATTCATGACGGGCCATCAGGGGAGCCCAAATCATTCGCTCGAGTCCTCCAAAATGTGTTTCAAAAACTTGTAGAAGCGGACCTAGGGGAAGATCAGTTTGGCTTCCGTAGAAATGTTGGAACACGTGAGGCAATGCTGACCCTACGACTTATCTTACAAGAAAGACTAAGGAAAGGCAAACCTACGTTTCTAGCGTTTGTAGACTTAGAGAAAGCTTTTGACAATGTTGACTGGAATACTCTCTTTCAAATTCTGAAGGTGGCAGGGGTAAAATACAGGGAGCGAAAGGCTATTTATAATTTGTACAGAAACCAGATGGCAGTTATAAGAGTCGAGGGGCATGAAAGGGAAGCAGTGGTTGGGAAGGGAGTGAGACATGGTTGTAGCCCCTCCCCGATGTTATTCAATCTGTATATTGAGCAAGCAGTAAAGGAAACAAAAGAAAAATTCGAAGTAGGTATTAAAATTCATGGGGAAGAAGTAAAAACTTTGAGGTTCACCGATGACATTGTAATTCTGTCAGAGACAGCAAAAGACTTGGAAGAGCAGTTGAACGGAATGGACAGTGTCTTGAAAGGAGGATATAAGATGAACATCAACAAAAGCAAAACGAGGATAATGGAATGAAGTCAAATTAAATCGTGTGATGCTGAGGGGATTAGATTAGGAAATGAGACACTTAAAGTAGTAAAGGAGTTTTGCTATTTAGGGAGTAAAATAACTGATGATGGTCGATGTAGAGAGGATATAAAATGTAGACTGACAATGGCAAGGAAATCGTTTCTGAAGAAGAGAAATTTGTTAACATCGATTATAGATTTAATTGTCAGAAAGCCGTTTCTGAAAGTATTTGTATGGAGTGTAGCCATGTATGGAAGTGAAACATGGACGATAACCAGTTTGGACAAGAAGAGAATAGAAGCTTTCGAAATGTGGTGCTACGGAAGAATGCTGGAGATAAGGTGGGTAGATCACGTAACTAATGAGGAAGTATAGAATAGGATTGGGGAGAAGAGGAGCTTGTGGCACAATTTGACTAGAAGAAGGGATCGGTTGGTAGGACATGTTTTGAGGCATCAAGGGATCACTAATTTAGCATTGGAGGGCAGCGTGGAGGGTAAAAATCGTAGAGGGAGACCAAGAGATGATTACACTAAGCAGATTCAGAAGGATGTAGGTTGCAGTATGTACTGGGAGATGAAGCAGCTTGCACAGGATAGAGTAGCATGGATAGCTGCATCAAACCAGTCTCAGGACTGAGGACCACAACAACAACAACAACAACAACAACAACATCTGTGGCTCGGTGGCACAGCCCTCCGTCTTCCATAACAATTCAATAGTTGTTTGGAAACATGAAGTCCATGAATGGCCGAACATAACCATTTCCAGGGTCAATGACCATGGGACCGACCACGTAAGTGCAACCACACATTTGTGGAGACATCACCAGAGCCTCGTCGGCAAATGAGTACACGGAACAAAATTTGCTAAGACTTTATGCCCAGGTATCAACACGTGTCATGTTTAGTATCCTTATTTGCTCTGCGCCACAGTTTACAATTTTGCATTTTCCATCGATACCTGTATGAATGTCAGTCTGTGAGCAATTTGTATATATCTTTCGTGGTGCTTCGTTTCTTTGTCTTAGAGCGTATTTCATGGTCCAACTGTCTGGACAAATAGGATTCCAGTTAACGCTCAGCTTGTTATCGTAGTACTTTCCCCAATGCCATATACAACGAACAGCTGTGGTTCACAGGTTTTGTGCTTCGTTCGTATCTCGTTTAAGTACCAACTAATATCTGTACGACATGGCCAAATTCCCAAAAACTTGAGACACTTTGCGACTCAGCACGGTAGATGAAGAACATCTGGACGTCTCTCAAGAAAATCCAGTGTGAAAGACGTTAAGGAACTCCTAGTGGGATGGGAGCTCTATGGCTACCTGACCGAGACCCTTGTTCTGTGCTGACAGCCGTCCAGGGATTTTTTGAAGTGATACCGAAAAATATGATACTCTGCACCCAAGACAGGCAAGGTAGACTTACCCAGCATCTAACGTTAACTGGGAT
The DNA here is from genome assembly GCF_021461395.2 of Schistocerca americana. Taxonomy (NCBI): domain Eukaryota; kingdom Metazoa; phylum Arthropoda; class Insecta; order Orthoptera; family Acrididae; genus Schistocerca; species Schistocerca americana. The sequence continues at coordinate 1,246,884,640 of NC_060119.1, read as the reverse complement.
ACATTGGACATTGAGTCAACTAAAGACAAAATCCATATGACAGTTTTCAGTGCCCTAAAGGAAAAGAGTGGGGGAAGAAGAACAAACGAGGAGTGTCATTTTGGATGTTTTTCTGCACTCTTTAAGAGATGATTTCGGAGACGGGATTCAGTTCATTCGAGGTCATGCAGAGAGATTCACATGGTGGTTCGCACACGGTGCACCAGACACCCAAGCTATAGATTTCAGGTTAAACTGTCGCAAAAAAAGTGAAATATGCAGATCATATAGTAATAATTGCTGTCAAACGGAACAAGTTGCTAGGGATAGGAAGCTATTACAATAACGCGTAGTACTGATTTGGGGTCACCAGTAAACCACAGAACTGCTACATCTTCAGAAGAAAGTTTTCAAGTTTTTCTTCTACTATGTAGACACGAATGAAAAAAAAAGGCTCTGAGTACTATGGGACTCAACTGCTGAGGTCATTAGTCCCCTAGAACTTAGAACTACTTAAACCTAACTAACCTAAGGACATCACAAACATCCATGCCCGAGGCAGGATTCGAACCTGCGACCGTAGCGGTCTTGCGGTTCCAGACTGCAGCGCCTTTAACCGCATGGCCACTTCGGCCGGCCGACACGAATGACTCCAAACAGATTCACAAGTGTTCCATCTTGTTCTTTAACATGTTCCCTAACTCATCACTAACGACAACAGAGAAAAGTGATACCACGACGAAGAAATAAAGTAATTATGGCTCTAACCCAAGTAGCTCTCGTCCTTGGGAAATAAAGCTTGCTTATTCCTTTTATGTAATTGGCAATAAGGGGACTTGAATTTAAAATGGTTCAATGAAAATAAGTAAATGTAGAACAAACCAGCAAAAAGATATCTGATATAGTCTCCACTGGATGGGTAAGGTGCGGGAACTGTGAGGAAAAATAAGTCCCTTGGGGTCGGGCAGTAGAAAGCACGTGTGCTCGGTCACGATTCTCGGATTTCATTTCAGTCCACGGAGGCGGCTGTATATTGGACCGACGAAGGCGATTTCCTCCGCTGGGTCTCAACTGGTTGAAATAAAATTGTGTGCGCGCGTGCGTATGAGCGCGAATGTGGAACACGAATCATCGTTCTGCTACATAAATTCACGAGACTATATATCTTTTTGCTGGCTATATTTACTCATTTGCTTTAAAAAATTTGCAAATTAAGTCCCCTTACTATGGCTCACATCATAGGAATAAGCACGTTTTATTTACCGGGGACGAGAGCTAAATTTGAAGAAAGAAGAAAATTGAACTATCGTTGTTACAGCCGTAATTACTTCACTTCTTGGTCGTGATATGCGTAAAACAAGAGTACTCATATATATGATTATATCGACATTAAAGAGTCAATTACTTACGTTGATGTATGTTCACGCAGCAAATTGTGAATTTTGTACTGAGTTATTCAAGTGGCAACAAAAATAGAAGAGTGGATTATTTGCTGTTCATTTGATGGTGTAGAGGAACAATGACGAAGAAGTACAGATGCATTTAGATGTTGTGGAAAATTATGGTCTACAATCCAATGGAAAGACGTGTCAGCTGATGATCATAAGAGAAACATAGGGTTGGCATAGAGTAAATATGGCGGTGGGAGGAAAGCAGTTGCTAACGAAGCAAACTTCAAATACAGGAAAATACGAGTGACAAAGAGAGATGTGAAACTGAGAGTCAATCTGACCGATTTATATGAAGTGTGAAACGAACGAGGAAGACCCCTAGAAAAGTAGGAAGATTTTACACCGTAAGTATTATACGCCTCTTCTGTTCGGCTCTGTAGAAAGCTAGGTCATGAAGGAAAGGAAAAATGTGAGACCAGAGCCAGTTTATAGAAGTATCTGGGAAGCAGAATAGGTAGAATAAAAATTTGAACGAAGAGGAATGAAAGTGATACCGAGATAACATGTGATTAACCCCTACAACCAATAAACAGAGTAAAATTGTATAGGCCTAAGAAAAGTTCACGAGATGAAGGCGGTGGACAAGAGACGAAGGGAAGACAGGCACAGTGGCCAAAAGGAGTGGAAAAAATCATTAAGAGACGATAAACTGAGCCAGCGTAGCGACAGGGAGATGGAGGGAGGTTTGTGTTACAAGAATATTTTCTGTCAGCGGCGAGAAGCTAATGAGGAAGATACTGTGCTGTAAGATCAGATCGTACGAATGACAAAACGCAGGCACGAAAAGAAGCACATATCATCATAAGAGTCTCATTTTCTTCACTATGAAAGCATCTCATACCAGTGAATTACGAAAATGAGAATGATACTGACTAAGGATACGAATAACAACGAAAATAAGGGTAATTATAATAACGTCAGTTTTGCTAGCATATATAAATAACACGTCGTTTATATGAACTAACAGCAGTGTGCGTACTTTACTTGTGTTAACTTTAAGAGGATACTACCATGTTTAGTCTTGATTTGATTTATTGCTCATTATAGAGACCTGTTGCCTTGCATTTTATAACAGGTCGTTCATTTAACAGGTTCTCAGGTAGATTACAGAGCATATTGCATATTACAAACAGAAATTAGTGTTTTCAGCAATTACAAACAAGTAATAATAAATTTAAAATTTTTTAAGAAAATGGTTCAAATGACTCTAAGCACTATGGGACTTAACATCTGTGCGGTTCCGGACTGAAGCGCCTAGATCCGCTCGGTCACAGCGGCCGGCAATAAATTAAAAATACTTTAGAAACTGAAAGAAAAAAAGGCAACATATCTTTCAAATTTTAGGATGATATATGATAGGAAGGACTTCAATTGAAAGAGAGAAATTATCTAGATGGCCACAAAAAACGAAGCCGGATCATTGCTTCTTCCATTGCTTTCTATCGCCTGACATGTTCTCATGGGCACCCAGGCCGCTGACTCTCTCCCTGCCATTCTAGATTGGGCTACCAAGGGGACTCTTTTCTTGTGAATTTGCTTCTAGCACTCATCCACTGACAGGAAATTGCCAGTCATTAAATTTAAGTGATCCTAATTACTGCTAAGAGTTTGCCTGATTAATCTAACTTTTTCGCTTTCCGAAACTTCAAGCTCATGCGTTGAATCAAACTTGTTTTCCTTAAAAACCCTGTTTCAAAAATATATAAATTTTTCTCAGTATCTTGCAGCTCAGTGTCCATGTCTCGGGCCAATATCTAAAGACCGGCCGTGAAGGTGTCTTACTAATACAGATTATCCATGTTGCTGTTAGCAGATTTGTGGTGTGTAGTTGATTCACCGCAAACACGCATCTCTCTGCAGATTTTATACGGGTTATTATCTATTTTTCCATGCTATTATTCCAGGTAACATAGCTTCCTAGCTATCCAAAGGGACCCCTCGTCTTAGACAGCATGCACTATACCTTCAGCGTTCCATCCGCTTCCCGATTTTTCATTACCTCCCGGTTATAATAACACACCCTGTCTTCTCTTCGTTGGCATTCAAACTAACATTTTGAGAAGATATAGAAATTGACGTTTTCAACAATATTTACGAAAAGGCTAAGATCTCTTACGTTACATCAGATAAGGACGAAACTGAGTGTTCAAAAATGTTCAAATGTGTGTGAAATTGTATAGGACTTAACTGCTAAGGTCATCAGTCCCTAACGTTACACATTGCTTAACCTAAATTATCCTAAGGACAAACACACACACTCATGCTCGAGGGAGGACTCGAACCTCCGCCGGTACCAGCCGCACAGCGCGTGACTGCAGCCCCTTAGACCGCTCGGCTTATCCCGCGCGGCGAAATTGAGTGTAAATAACCTCGAGAAAGACCAGTTTGGATTCCGGAGAAATGAAGGAACATGCGAGGCAGTGTTGACTCTATGGCTTCTATTAGAAGGTAGATTAAAACGAAATGCAAACCTACGTCTATAGCCTTTACAGACCTACAGAAAGCCTTCTAGAATGTTATATACAGGGAGAGGTAGGCTATTTACAACGTTTTCAGAACCAAGTTTTAAAAGTGGAGGCACATGAAAGGAAGGGGTAGTTGAAGGGGAGTGAGGAAAGGCTGTAGCCTATGCCTGATATTATTCAGTTTGTGCACTGAACAAGCAGGAAAGGAAACCAAAGAAAATTAGGAATACGAACTAAAACTCATGAGGAATGAATAAAAACTTTGAGAATGTAGACTCTCCCGGTTTATACAGTTGGTGAAAAGCCCTCAAGTTTCCAGCCGGGTGGCAGTATTATGAAGCCGCGACGTTTCGACGAGTGACATACTCATCATCTTCAGGCGAATTGCCGAGCTCTTGCAGTTGCCATCCTGCTTATATCTGCTATGTGCTCCCTGCACCTGGCTCCGGGAGGCTGGGTACAGCGAGGCCGGCAGGCGGGATGAGGGGTGAAGTTGCGGTGGTGGGGCTAGCAGTCGCATCTCTGTCATAGAATTCTGGCTCTGTTCCGCGAGGAGAACGGTGGTGGGCACATCCTCGATTAATTGCCGCTATCCCTGGATTCCATGCCCCACTCAGTTAGAATCCTTCGTGTCTGTCTACAAGATTCTCGTGAATCGGAATTTCGATGGACTCTTCTATGACACAGTCCCAATAGGCGGCGACTAGGCGCAGCACCTTCATGTTCGAGAAGTCAAATTTTTGGTCTCCCTTGACGTTGTTTTCTGCTATCACGGATTTCTCCATTTGCACCAGCCGCAAATGCCTTGCATGTTCCTAACAGAGCTTAGAAATGCGTCACTGTGCTTGGAAGACTGTGGTGGTTATTTCCAAAAGCCGTTTTGACTGTAATCTGTCCCTAATAGGGAGGAAAAGGGAGTTTCTTGTCGTCTTCTCCCTCTGCGGCGTGGCGGGTTAGCAATCCGTCGTTGTCTCTGAGCAGGCTACTAATTAGAGATCCACCTACCTCAGAACGGCGTCTGCTCGATGTCCCTTCTCTCCGCAACGTAGATACAAGATGATGTAAAAGGAGCGATGATAAAAAACACCATCTAACATCTATAATTACTGAGGCTTCGCAAACTCTAGTAATGTAATGAAGTTCTGTAGAAAAACTGTCAGTAAAAAAATTATCAGGCGGTAAGATAATGGATTGGCTTCTGGAAAATAATGTCCAAAATTTGCATACAAAATTGTTTATTTGTTCTTATAAGCAAAGAAACGACATTATTCAGTCCACATTTAAACTATTGGTTATTTTCGTTAAGTTCACAATTCATACACTCATTTCGCACGCACAGTAGCCAGAAATCTGTCCAAATGAGACCCGAGTTAAACGTTTCCACAATCATTAATTCCACCACTAACATAAGTTATTACATTCGGTCCTTCTGCTGGATTTCAAAAAAAGAAACCGCTCGCCAAAAATGCTCAGTGGTTGAACACTATGAGAGGCAAATTTTCACACGCGCATATCATTCCAACAATATAGTTCTAAAGCTTCCAAACTTCAGAACACTGTCTATAACTATGGTACATCAGCGTTAGTCATGACGTGTATCAGACGCGAGGAATTCAATATTCCTTCATTTTACACATTATTTTGACTCGCAGTAGTAACATGACCGTCCGCGTTCAAAGCTAGCGAGAGACTCCCCTCCAGCAGCCTCACTGCCAGTATAGCTATCAGGTAATGAGCGGGAACCGTCTGAGTTCTGATTGGCTGACCATACTGACGGCCAATCAGAATACTTGCTCATTATCATACTCGATCCAAAACTGTCCTGTGCCAATCCTTATACACAGACGCATTTACAACATTCTGACATACAAATATTAAAGTAATGTTTAATAAGCAAAAACGAGAAAACAATAAGTCTGGAAATATTATTTAGATACAGATAATACTCCAGCTGACTTTCTGGCTGCTCTGTTACAATAGCAATCACACCTAGACGTACGTCATCAGCGAAGTGGGTAAATTCCCTATGAACAGATGTTCCATGACAGGCTTGCGTAACTGTTGCAGGTATATAATGCAACATTACAATTTGACGAATGTCCCACGCACACACTCTCATTCACTCACATTTACTCCCAGTACAATATTAGACACAAATAAAAAAAATGGTTCAAATGGCTCTGAGCACTATGGGACTCAACTGCTGAGGTCATTAGTCCCCTAGAACTTAGAACTAGTTAAACCTAACTAACCTAAGGACATCACAAACATCCATGCCCGAGGCAGGATTCGAACCTGCGACCGTAGCGGTCGCGCCGTTCCAGACTGCAGCGCCTTTAACCGCACGGCCACTTCGGCCGGCACAAATAAAAATGTTGTCTGATTTTTATATTATGACTACGAAAAATAATTAATCATTTAATATGGAAATCTCAATCAATTAATTCTGCACACTGAGAGTTCTGCTTATGTTCTCCGATTATAGCAAAAAATAAACTATTACATTTCCAAACTGAATTTAGTTTCCTAAGTGTCAGTTTTTGACTTTCTTAGCAATTTCTTCTATCTCTAAAACAATGATAATTATAAAGCTGAAATTTGGAAACAATCTTCTCATGAATGTCGAAAGGGAGTGTATCCATTTTGAAAATGATTAAATAATGTTTAATATCTTTTATTTAGGTTCTTATAGGTGGTGAATGCATGCATCCAGTAAGAGACACTGGATAGCTTTCCCACGGCAGGCACTGACAGATGAGCGTGTGCCTCCCGGTTTACATGCAGTTAGCTATCCTAAAAGAAACGTTCGCACGGAACAACTTTGACACGCTACAGCTTTTCCCAATTTTCCGCGAACTGTCTCGTCTTGAACGCCCTCCTAACCTGCGCTTGCCCGTACCCAGTTTTGCGAAACACCTCCTCCAGGTGCTACAGTTCGTCTGAGAGGCTTTCTCCATCACAGACGACGTATGCCCCGTGTACCAATTTGGACAGTACTGTTTGCCGCTCCGCTGAATGGTGTCAGCTTGTTGCATGCAGGCCCTGGTCTGTGTCTTCCTCTATACTGAATGACCTAGTATGCTATCTACCTCCTTCCTTACTAGCATGTCCAGAAATGGGAGACAGCCATTTTCCTCTGTTTCCATAGTGAAGGCTATGTTATCATTGATGCTGTTAAAGTGGATCAAAATATCATGTATTGATTTCCTGCCATGCTCCCAAAAATCCTCTTCCGACCACCGCCGAAGACGAAGCGGTGGCTTGGCTTTTCACTGAATTTGGGTGCATAGATCCTGAGAAATCAGCACCTCTGGCCTTAATAACGGCCTTGATAATCCTGGGCATTAAGTCTAACAGAGTTTCGATGGCGTGCACAGGTACAGCTGCCCATGAAGCTTCAACACGATACCACAGTTCATCAAGAGTAGTGACTGGCGTGTTGTGACGAGCCAGTTGCTCGGCCACCATTGACCATACGTTTTCAGTTGGTGAGAGATCTGGAGAATGTGCTGGCCAGGGCAGCAGTCGAACATTTTCTGTATCCAGAAAGGCCCTTACACGACCTGCAACATGCGGTCGTGCATCATCCTGCTGAAATGTAGGGTATCGCAGGGATCGAATGTAGGGTAGAGCCACGGGTCGTAACACATCTGAAATGTAACGTCCACTGTTCAAAGTGCCGTCAATGCGAACAAGAAGCGACCGAGACGTGTAACCAATGGCACCTCATACCATCAAGCCGGGTGATACGCCAGTATGGCGATGACGAATACACGCTTCTAATGTCCCTTCACCGCGATGTCGCCAAACACGGATGCGACCATCATGATTCTGTAAACAGAACCTGGATTCATCCGAAAAAAAGTGACGTTTTGCCATTCGTGCACCCAGATTCGTCGTCGAGTACACCATCGCAGGCGCTCCTCTCTGTGATGCGGCGTCAAGGGTAACCGCGGCCATGGTCTCCGAGCTGACAGTCCATGTTGCTGCAAACGTCGTCGAACTGTTCGTGCAGATGGTTGTTGTCTTGCGAACGTCCCCATCTGTTGACTCAGGGATCGAGACGTGGCTGCACGATCCCTTACAGCTATGCGGATAAGATGCCTGTCATCTCGACTGCTAGTGATACGAGGCCGTTGGGACCCAGCATGGCGATCTGTATTACCCTCCTGAACCCACTATTCCATATTCTGCTAACTGTCATTGGATCTCGACCAACGCGAGTAGCAACGTCGCGATATGATAAATCGCAATGGCGATAGGCTACAATCCGACCTTCATCAAATTCGGATACGTGGTGGTACGCATTTCTCCTCCTTACACGAGGCATAACAACAACGTTTCACCAGGCAACGCCGGTCAACTCTTGTTGGTGTATGAGAAATCGGTTGGAAACTTTCCTCATGTGAGCACGTTGTAGGTGTCGCCACCGGCGCCAACCTTGTGTGAATGCTCTGAAAAGCTAATCATTTGCATACCACAGCATCTTATTCCTGTCGGTTAAATTTCACGTCTGTAGCACGTCATCTTAGTAGTTTATCAATTTTAATGGCCTGTACTGTAGTACGGCATCCGCGAAATACACTCCTGGAAATGGAAAAAAGAACACATTGACACCGGTGTGTCAGACCCACCATACTTGCTCCGGACACTGCGAGAGGGCTGTACAAGCAATGATCACACGCACGGCACAGCGGACACACCAGGAACCGCGGTGTTGGCCATCGAATGGCGCTAGCTGCACAGCATTTGTGCACCGCCGCCGTCAGTGTCAGCCAGTTTGCCGTGGCATACGGAGCTCCATCGCAGTCTTTAACACTGGTAGCATGCCGCGACAGCGTGGACGTGAACCGTATGTGCAGTTGACGGACTTTGAGCGAGGGCGTATAGTGGGCATGCGGGAGGCCGGCTGGACGTACCGCCGAATTGCTCAACACGTGGGGCGTGAGGTCTCCACAGTACATCGATGTTGTCGCCAGTGGTCGGCGGAAGGTGCACGTGCTCGTCGACCTGGGACCGGACTGCAGCGACGCACGGATGCACGCCAAGACCGTAGGATCCTACGCAGTGCCGTAGGGGACCGCACCGCCACTTCCCAGCAAATTAGGGACACTGTTGCTCCTGGAGTATCGACGAGGACCATTCGCAACCGTCTCCATGAAGCTGGGCTACGGTCCCGCACACCGTTAGGCCGTCTTCCGCTCACGCCCCAACATCGTGCAGCCCGCCTCCAGTGGTGTCGCGAAAGGCGTGAATGGAGGGACGAATGGAGACGTGTCGTCTTCAGCGATGAGAGTCGCTTCTGCCTTGGTGCCAATGATGGTCGTATGCGTGTTTGGCCCCGTGCAGGTGAGCGCCACAATCAGGACTGCATACGACCGAGGCACACAGGGCCAACACCCGGCATCATGGTGTGGGGAGCGATCTCCTACACTGGCCGTACACCACTGGTGATCGTCGAGGGGACACTGAATAGTGCACGGTACATCCAAACCGTCATCGAACCCATCGTTCTACCATTCCTAGACCGGCAAGGGAACTTGCTGTTCCAACAGGACAATGCACGTCCGCATGTATCCCGTGCCACCCAACGTGCTCTAGAAGGTGTAAGTCAACTACCCTGGCCAGCAAGATCTCCGGATCCGTCCCCCATTGAGCATGTTTGGGACTGGATGAAGCGTCGTCTCACGCGGTCTGCACGTCCAGCACGAACGCTGGTCCAACTGAGGCGCCAGGTGGAAATGGCATGCCAAGCCGTTCCACAGGACTACATCCAGCATCTCTACGATCGTCTCCATGGGAGAATAGCAGCCTGCATTGCTGCGAATGGTGGATATACACTGTACTAGTGCCGACATTGTGCATGCTCTGTTGCCTGTGTCTATGTGCCTGTGGTTCTGTCAGTGTGATCATGTGATGTATCTGACCCCAGGAATGTGTCAATAAAGTTTCCCCTTCGTGGGACAATGAATTCACGGTGTTCTTATTTCAATTTCCAGGAGTGTATAAGCACTTCGCCAGAAGATGGTGAGTATTTCAATCGTCGAAAGGTCAGTTAAATAACTGATGATGTCTAAAGCACAGAGGATGTATCATGTAGGCTGGCAACGGCAAGAAACGCGTTTCTGCAATAAAGAAAGTTCTGAACATCCATAGTAGAGGTAAATGTTAGGAAGTTCTTTCTGAAGGTTTGTGTCTGGAGTGTAACCTTGTATGAAACGGAAACGTGCTGATAAACAGTTCAGGCAAGACGAGAATAGAAGCTTTCGAAATGTGGTGCAACAGAAGGAAGCTGAAGATCTGTTGGGTAGATCATGTAACTAACGAAGAGATACTGAATAGAACTGGGGAGAAAAGAAATTTGTGGCATGAGTTGATTAAAAGACTGGACTGGTTCACAGGACACATTCTGAGACATCAAGGGATCATCAATTTAGTATAAAACGGAAGTGTGGGTGGCAAACATTGTAGAGGAATGCCAACAAATGAATAGAATAAGCTGGTTCAAAAGGATGTAGGTTGCACTAGTTAGTTGAAAATGAAGATACTTTCACACAACATATTATTCTGGAGAGGTGCATCAAACCAATCTTCGGACTGAAGACCGTGGCAACAACATAAGAAATGTCTATAATCGCTTATCACATACTGAATGTTATTGACGGCGCAACAGTCTTACGAAATAACGAAGTTTCTATTATCTTACAAACACTTGATCTTTCTGCACTTTTAATAAAGATGGTTTCAACTCTTTGGTTTTTTTTTTGTTTTTGTTTTTTCGTGTGTGTCGAAACGCTTTTATTGATCTATTTTGGTGTCTTGGTTACGGGTTTAGAAACGCTTAGCCGGCCGGTGTGGCCGAGCGGTTCTAGGATTTACAGGTTGGAACCGCACGACCGCTACGGTCGCAGGTTCGAATACTGCCTCGAGCATGTCTGTGTGTGATGTCCTAAGGTTAGTTAGGTTTAAGTACTTCTATGTTTTAGGGGACTGATGACCTCAGAAGTTAAGTCCCATAGTGCTCAGAGCCACTTGCACCATTAGAAACGCTTAAAATTTTTGCACGAACCGGCAGAGTGCTTAGTGAAGACAGGAAAAGAAAATGATTAGAGACAAATTATTACAAAATCACAAATATAGATTTGGAAACGGTTTGTTATATGCTGAAAATACTTCGTGCAACGTTCGCTGCGTGGAGAGTGTTGTCCATCCCGAGGCACGTACGAGACACAGCGAAACAGTAGCTGGACACCGCTGTAGGCAACGCAGATCTGTTTACCGCTGCACCACACCGGCTGGATTCAATTACGCGGAGTGTTGCACCCGCTGTTCCGCGCATCAGACACACTCTAGCAAACAGCGGTCGGTGCCGGACCGTTCTGCCTCCAGCTGGACGTGGTGGGGGACGAGGGAGAGGGGTGGGGAGTCGTGTGTTCCAGCACTTCTAGAAGGAGTTAGCGCCTACAGCGCGGGTCTCAGTTACCACCCAGCGCTATTATAATCACAACCACACAGTGACGAATTTTTAATTCAGTCTTAGCCTTCCAAATTTTGAGCACTTCACATGGATTCCCACAATCTGCGTCGTATTCCGTGAAAATCTACCAGTCAACATCAAAACGGCCTGGAAGTAACTAGCACTTAGTTAGGAAAAACTGACGGTGTTTTGATTGGAGTAGTCAGTGATTTACGCTAAGAGTTAGTATTTCTAGGGTCGCGCGGTTCCAGACTGTAGCGCCTAGAACCACTCGGCCACCACTGCCTGCAGGCAGCTACTAACGCACTGTAGATTGATAGGGAGATTACCGAACAACCCGAACCGCAGGTTGCTCTAACCCGCCCCTACTCCACAGGGGAGAAACGGACCACCCAATTTATAAACAACCTCATTCCCGCGGGTGGGCAAACGGAGAAGAATGGTGGGACGACCCCAAAGCAAAACGGCTGGTGACCTCACCAAGAAAACAAGTAGAATTTAACAAGAGTAAATCAACAACATATCACCAATCACTTATCTTGTAATAAACTGCAATTTCCCGAGAGGACCTGGCGCTTCACCTCCAAATCGCTCTCCCGAACCGTCCGCTGACAGCCGCTTCAACTGACGCAGGAAGGCGCGCCGATCTCCCGTCTCACGGCGTCGCAGCTCGCACCGGCCAGACTGATGTCCTGGGTTGACTGCTGTTGCTCTCGTGTCGACCACGAAGTCACTACCCCTCGCTATACGCCGCGGCCCACTGGACTCACGTGGCGGCCTCACATGCGCCGACGCTCAAGACGGACAAGTCATCTCGTGTCTCAGTGCGCGACCGACCAACCGATCGATCGAACCGCCAATGACCAAACTCGAGCAGACTGACGGCCTAACGCGCAGACTCAGATGCAGGATCTAAGCCCCGACCGGGCGACAACTCGCTGAGTTCTCTTTCTGGCGAAGTGGAAAGACTCTCATTTTGCCGGCTTCGAAGGTTGATCCGAACGACAGACACTAACTGCCTAACAAATGCGGACGAGAGACCGACTAGCAAGCTGGAGACGAGAGATTGACCCAGACTGACCGACTGGCGAGTTCATAGCGCCCCTTAAATGCACGTGAGCAGGCAACCTTTCCACTTTCCCACCAGAGGGAGACACCAAAGCTGCGATTGCCACAGCGGCGCCACCGCCAGAAACGGAGGGCGACTGCTTCACACTACGCGCTGCAGCGCGCTCTTCAAAACAGCAAATTTTACCACGGCTCAGTATGATCACTAAGGACGGCAATGCATGCTACATAGATACTCTGCAAATCACATATAAGTGCCTGGCAGAGGGTTCATCGAACCACCTTCACAATTCTCTACTATTCCAATCTCGTACAACGCGCGGACAGAACGAACAACTATATCTTTCCGTACGAGCTCTGATTTCCCTTATTTTATCGTGGTGATCGTTTCTCCCTATGTAGGCTGGTGTCAACAAAATATTTTCACATTCGGAGAAGAAAGCTGGTGATTGGAATTTCGTGAGAGCAGTCTTCTGCAACGAAAAACGCCTTTTTTTAATGATGTCCACCCAAAGCCTTTTCATTTCAGTTACACTTTCGCCCTTATTTCACGAGAATACAAAACATGGTGCCCTTCTTTGAACTTTTTCGATGTACTTCGTCAATCCTATCTGGTAAGGATCCCACACTGCGCAGAAGTATTCTAAAACAGGACGGACAAACGTAGTGTAGGCACTATCCTTAGTACATCTGCCATTAAAACGCAGTCTTTGGTTAGCCTTCCTCACAACATTTTCTATATGATCCTTCCCATTTAAGTTGTTCATAATTGTAATTCCTAGGTATTTAGCTGAAGTTACTGCCTTTATATTTGACTGATTTATCGTGCAATCCACTTTTGACGGATTGCTTTTAGCACTCATGTGGATGACCTCACACCTTTCGTTATTTAGGGTCAATTGCCAATTTTCGCACCACACAGATACCTTTTCTAAATCGTTTTGCAATTTGTTATGATCTTCTGATGACTTTATCAGTCGATAAACGACAGCGTCATCTGCCAACAACCTAAGACGGCTGGCTCAGATTGTCTCCCAAATCCAAAAAATTGCATATTCATATCATTAACCTCGATATGCAGCAGGATTTTGGAACATATGTTGTGTTCGAACATAACGAATTTCCGCGAAGAAAACGGTCTATTGACACACACAGTCAACACAGAGTTAGAAAACATCGTTCTTGTGAAACACTACTAGTCCTTTACTCACATGAAGTGTTGACTGCTATTGACAAGGGATTTGAAATAGATTCCGTATTTCTGGATTTCCGGAAGGCTTTTGACACTGTGCCACACAAGCCGCTTGTAGTGAAATTGCGTGCTTATGGAATATCGTCTCAGCTACGTGACTGGATTCGTGATTTCCTGTCAGAGAGGTCACAGTTCTTAGTAACCGACGGAAAGTCAACGAGTAAAATAGAAGTGATTTCTGGCGTTCCCCAAGGTAGTGTTACAGGCCGTTTGCTGTTCCATGCTCTGTAATGATCTCCCATGTTGGACACAATGTTGCTAAAGAGTCCTTTTGACAGGACGTTCCATTTCGCCATCAGGGCGGTTGACAAGCGCTGTGCGTGTGGTCATGCTGCAGTACGTCTCTGAGCTGTGGCGGCATGTCTTACTGTATCAGTATCGATATGCTCTTACTTTTGGCTGTAAGATGTTGCCCAGGGAAAGCAATTCCTTCTGGCGCTGCCTGGATGACCGGCTTGCTGGACCCGCAAGTGCAATATGAGAGTTAGTATGATGACGGGGGTATCAGCGGAGCGATCAATCGGAAAAGAGGCCTTTTGTCGCCACCCACCTGTATCTGCATTGGTGTAAACCGGGAAGGATCTGCACGGATCATATTGGCCTGCGTTTGGCTTGCAGTGGCGAGAAATCCACCGAGCTGTCAGAGGTTTGTTTATCGATATTTCTCGATTTCCCGGTTTTATTTATTGGTACTGAAATCCGTGCCTCCATGAAATTTGCAGGAAGAATTATATGAGCAAGAATTTATGTGTAAAAAAGGCCCGGTAAATATTTTTATTAGATCTTTGTACATTGCATCTTACTGGAAGCGTGATCCGTCAATTTTAAGTGACCGTGGAGCCTTTAATTTGGGGTAATGTTAGTGTCGGTCTCTACAAGGATGCCTGTTGTGAATTCATTGGCAGTGCGGTAATCATATGTGTTTAAATACCTCTCTCTGCCCGTTATTATACTCGCCGTTTGCAGTCTGAGGCGTCTTGTCACGGTTCACGTGGCTTCCTCTGTCGGAGGTGCGAGCCCTCCCTCGGGCATTGATGTTTGTGTTGTCCTTAGGGTAGGTTACTTTAAGCTAGATTAAGTAGTGTGTAAGCTTAGGAACCGATGACTTCAGCAGTTTGGTCCCACAAATTTTCTAATTTCTTGACGCAAAGAATTATCAGCTGATGTTAGTCCTTGTTACGGTATTGGTATATGTTTAATATTATCACAGATTGCCTATTCCTGGCGTGAAAGTGGAATATCGAGTTGTGCGAATGTTATCAGGGTCAGTGTTTGGACCAGTGTGAATAACGTTTAACGTGACCATTTTGGAACAATGCTGTGCTCAATTTGAAGTTGTCGTTTAGCGGAACTTTAACCTTCTTTCTGGACATGTGTCCATTGTGTCTTGTCCACTGAGACTAACCTACTGCTTATTCTGATTCAGATTATGTATATCTAGTTTTTATTTTAAGTGATTTCTATGTTGCGATTTCTTTTAAGGACACATTGACCGAGCTTGGCGTGGATAGTGTACGAATTCAGAGCCGTAGAATTTAAAGTCATTGGCTTGGGGTTGGCTTAATCATTTGTTCTTGCAGGATTTGGTATAATTATTTAATTCAGAAATTGCCTTTAGCCAACTGTAAGTGGTATCTTAAATTTTCTGCTAACTTCTTGGAAGACTGTTAAATTTAGAGCGCCGCTCCGTAAGAAATTGCATTAATTATTGTGAACGTAACCCTTATTATAATCTTCGCTATGCTTGCACTTAACAGAATTTATTTGCGCTGCAGGGAATTTTGTTAAGACTGCTTATGCTCTGGCATCGGAGCTGTTTACCGTCTCTCTTCAGGCCCTCTCATTCTGGGCCCAGTCGGCTTACACAGCCGCCTCCTGTTGACGCGATTCTGTGCACAAGCCATGAGCAGCGAAAGCTCACGTTGTCAGTCTTCCACACTATTATTTCTTCCAAGCGCAGCCGTGGCCTTTAATGCTACTCTTTAAAGTTGAAATTTTAGAGAAATTCTGAGTCGTTCTATTTATTACTTAAAAAGGGCTACCTTTTCATATCCTCATTGCTTCCCTATTTAAACATTTTACTAGTGGTTGAGAGCTCAGTGGTAAATGAAATAATCGTATGGTACTTATTGGCTGGGATATCCCCTTTCGATGCTCGGCTGCCGTATTGCGAGTCTCTTTAGCTGACACCACTTCGGCGACTTGCGTGTCAGTGATGATGAAGGACGAACAACATACATTCCACTGCCGGGAATCGAACCCGGGCCCCCTTGCATGGTAGGGGGTAACGCTACCGCTGCGCTTCGGAGGCGGACAGATCAGTGGTGATCCTTATTCAATGTAAATTTTTGATTATTTATTGTTTAGGGTCTATGTAAGCCTTGATACCATGCCTGGTTTTGAGGTTTTAAATCTTTTGTTCTCCTTCTTTGAGCGCTTCGCATTTTGGAATAAGAATTATTTTGACAATGACCTATTACGTTGCCGGTTCAGTTTTATTGAATCTTTTATTGGTGTTTGTGCTCACTGGTAATTTTTAGCCGCGCGGGTTTAGCGGAGCCGTCTAAGGCGCTGCAGTTATGGGCTGTGCGGCTGGTCCCGGTGGAGGTTCGAGTCCTCCCTCGACCATGGGTGTGTGTGTTTGTCCTTAGGATAATTTAGGTTAAGTAGGGTGTAAGCTTAGAAACTGATGACTTTAGCAGTTAAGTCCCATAAGATTTCACACACATTTGAACATTTCTATTTATAATTTTTACATCTGTTTAAATTTGAGTTCAGGTTTGCATCATTAGTCTTTTATATGATGGTCAGACAAACAGTAGTTATAATTCACATTTTTTGCCATCACTGAAATTTGTTGAGTATTCAAATTAATTGTGGTTTATTTAAATTCTTAATTGGGTTTGATGTAATTCAGTCTGCCGGCCGGAGTGGCCGAGCGGCTCTAGGCGCTACAGTCTGGAACCACGCGACTGCTACGGCCGCAGGTTCGAATCCTGCCTCGGGCATGGATGTGTGTGATGTCCTTAGGTTAGTTAGGTTTAAGTAGTTCTAAGTTCTAGGGGACTGATGACCTCAGATATTAAGTCCCATAGTGCGCAGAGCCATTTGAACCAATCTTTTTGTAATTCAGTCTGTGCAAGATAAATTTGTACGTTGTACCAGTGAATGAGCTGTGTCGTATCCCTGTTGGTCTAGCCCATCGTCGTTTTCCTTCCTGGTCAAAATTCACAGGCCGTATTTTCACATTTCAGTCCCCGCAACGCATCCTATTCGCGCGGGGGAAAGGACGGGCTAGTCCGTTCGCCGATTATCCTCTCCTTTCACGATACATCCTCCTGAGTAGATCGATACGGTCGCGCAACGACATCCATGAAAATGAAGACGGAGACGAATGCGCCGCTGAAAAGATCCACATGTGGAAGGACTGCAGTGTCGCAATACCTTTGGCTGATGAGTATACCTTCTTCAGTAATCTTGGAGTCAATACCACCCGGCAAGGTTACGCCTGCCCACATCAAAATGATCTTGTTCGACAATGATGCACGTACCCTCATATGGCGGGTAGTGGGAAGACGTAATGTTCCCAGGTATACTGTCGAGGCTGTTGCACCGTAGTTCGGAGTCAATTTGATCTATACGCCTCCTCTAACTGACTGGAGAAAGGCAGTGGCATATCACATTCAATAACGACAATGCATGGTGCTTCAATGACGAGGCTGACGACACCTTTACTTTTCCTTTTGCTTAAAGGGCAACATTTCTCGGAAATGAAGAATGTCATTATTTTTGTCTTACATCAAGCAGCAGTCTGAACAATGACTAAAGTCCATACACCAGGCGCCATAACCCAGAGGGACGCACGGGAAATTTTTTTTTTTCACACACAGCGTGTAAATAGCATTCAGACTCGTGTTATTTGATGACGTAAGAGGTGCAGCTTTGGAGTAGATGAACTGATGAAGACGACACGTAAACTGATTGTGTGCATCTGAAAACACTAGAGGGCGTGTAGAATATTATAGAACATTGTATTAACTGACTTCCGTTTTCCTGAACAGGTAAAATGCAGAAAAAAAGTGTCTGAAAACATATGTCGTCTGGGAGGGTGGACTCGTCCGTTACACACGACTGCGAAAGGTAGAAAATTAGTGCAGTATCAAATAATGATTTTGGCAAAGAAATGAAGGAACAATAGCAGTATCTTCATGTTGAAGCCAAACGCCTAGTAGAGGTGCCATTAACTATTAATTTAGTCACTCGGCTTGCGGGCAGCGTAGTGACAAAGATGGTGGGGGAGGGGAGGGGGAGGGGGGGCGTGCAGGTGATGCAGACAAGGTCTGCCGCGACTGCGCGAAGTTTTCATCGTTTGTGAGGGATATACCCAGTCAGGTAGAATTCAAATAGCTTTCAAAATTTTAGTTTGTGCTGAAGTGAAGTTGGAGGTTGATTTGATAGTAAAATACTTCGCTTTTCTCTAAACCAAGTCAGTACTTGTCTGGAAACATCCCCCAGGCTGTGGCTAAGCCATGTCTCCACAATATCCTTTCTTTCAGGAGTGCTAGTTCTGCAAGGTTCGCAGGAGAGCTTCTGTTAAGTTTGGAAGGTAGGAGACGAGGTACTGGAAGAAGTAAAGCTGTGAGGACGGGCCGTGAGTCGTTCTTGGGTAGCTCAGTTTGTAGAGCACTTGCCCTCGAGAGGCAAAGGTCCTGAGTTCGAGTCTCGGTCCGGCACACAGTTTTTATCTGCTAGGAAGTTTCAGTAGTTGTATTGTTTCCCGCATTCCTCAGGACGAGGGTTCAAACCTCTGTCCTGTCATCCAGATTTAGGGTTTCCGTCATTTTTCTAAATTGCTTTCTTGAAAAGGCACAGCTCATTTCCGTCCCCTTCCTTTATTGATTCGAGGTTACGCTTCGTGTCTAATGATCTCGTTGTCGTCGGGTCGTCAAATAATAATCACTTTCGATCCTGTTTTGCATAGTTTCCGTTTCCATTACACCTCTGATGACTAGGTAACTGCACTACAATGTGTATTTTGGATGTGTACTATTGATGGGAGTTTGTGAGGGCGATTACGGTTGATGAAGTATTTTGAATTACGCAGTGTGTTACACATAATGTGTATCCATGTGGATATTTACTTTATGCAGACATTATGTGTTCCGCAGATTCCATAACTTAGCGCAGAACTCTTAGGGAACGTATGCTCTGACTTCATGGTTCTTCGTCAGAACTCTGTACATTGTCACGTCGTACCCACATTCAAGGCCAAAACCGAAAGCAGGGTCGTCAGTAAATTATAAAAATTAAAACTGAAAACACGTTTATGACCAACACTAACGTTTAGCTAGAACAAAACTGAACTCCTGGATGTAGTATTCTGCTATTTTATACTGACATCGCATATCACAGCGTATACAAACATTACAAACATAAAACATTTTGAGAACCTTCCAGAAGTGATATTTACGAAATAAATACTGAGGGTCAGATTTGAACCGGCGACCTGCCACACCGAGCGAGGTGGCGCAGTGGTTAGACACTGGACTCGCATTCGGGAGGACGACGGTTCAATCCCGCGTCCGGCCGTCCTGATTTAGGTTTTCCGTGATTTCCCTAAATCACTCCAGGCAAATGCCGGGATGGTTCCTCAGAAAGGGCACGGCCGACTTCCCTCCCCATCCTTCCCTAATCCGATGAGACCGATGACCACGCTGTCTGGTCTCCTTCCCCAAAAACAACCAACCAACCAACCTGCCACACGCCCGCCAGCGACGTTAACAGCTACGCCGCACTACCTGCACCACAAACCGTGGCATTGCTCGCTCTCCTGAAGGAACAACGATCCGCTGTGTATGACGTTCCCTGTATAGCCGACGATAGCACGTTGGATGGATATATTGTCATTCACACTCAGTATAATAGCACTTGGGGATCCATGCTTCCTAGTCGTGTTGTCAAATCGTCTTCGCTATGATGAGCACCGATGGTAGCCAATCCCGTTGGAGCTTCTTGATCATCGAGCGGTTCTTCAGTTTCCTTGAAAGAGATGCACCACTTGGCGATTTGCGCTCCAGGACTGTAGTATGGCTACGTACAGAGGACATGGACTACATCTCTGAGCTTTTGTCTCATTGCCGGCCGAAGTGGCCGTGCGGTTAAAGGCGCTGCAGTCTGGAACCGCAAGACCGCTACGGTCGCAGGTTCGAATCCTGCCTCGGGCATGGATGTTTGTGATGTCCTTAGGTTAGTTAGGTTTAACTAGTTCTAAGTTCTAGGGGACTAATGACCTCAGCAGTTGAGTCCCATAGTACTCAGAGCCATTTGAACCATTTTTTTTTTGTCTCATTGATGGTCGTAATTCGCAACTTCGTATTTGAGGTACGACACGCGACAGAGGATACGATACAGTCAGACATAGCGCTTTACAAAGTTTTTCGATTCACTTTCCGTGCGCATCTAAAAAGCAATACCAAGTCTCTCAGTTTGTACCTCACTGGTTGCTAGGCTGCTTGGTCAGCGTCTTGGGCATCCGAGGACCATATTCCAGCCAGGTGTCTGGGTTTTTCCAACTCAAACTGTAATAGTGTATCCATTGACGTTTCGAACTCTGAAGCCTGTAGTATCTTGCTTCTTTGAGATGTAAGCGAATGCCACAATGGATGTTATTATGTCCCACTGTCTCTGTTTACCATCAACAGTAAGGAGTTCTGTGTGACCACTCACCTGTGAGTTCTTATCCTAATAAAACTTCTGATACCACTATCGAGTGGAAAACCTTTCCATAGTCATCAGACAGGGTGCATAAGGAGCTTAGGTAGTTGGCACAGCCTTGCTAACACATAGACGTTGAGATATACAGTGCATGACAATATCCGTCAGTTCCCATTTATCGACTTCGGGATGTCTATATCATTCCGGAGGAATGGCGCTGCTGGAGTTGCTACTTGATGCCACGGAAGTAACTGGGGCACTTCCTTCCATCGCTGGAATTCTTTATCGTGGCTCACATAGTTCCTAGCGGATCTGTTGATAACTAGCTCAGTGAAAAATGCGCCTGAGTCTATTTTTCAAGAATTCTAGGTGACCACACGTATGAGTGACGTGGAAATACACCAGGAAAACTGACTTTACATGAACTGTCATAACGAGGAATCATTTTCGCTCTTTGGTCGGTTCCACCATCTCCAAAACTGCTGTAGTTTTCAGCAGTGCTGGATCTACCTTATGTTTGCCAGTTCTGACATTTAGTGCAGCGATGATTGAGATTTCATCTCTGCTGCTGTGTTCTGCCGAAGAATCCTTTGAAAGGCAGTCGGCGTCCACGTGTTTGCGTCCTTTTTAGTATACCAATGACTCAGTGACCATATCGTCAGAGGACTCAACGGATCCATCAAGCTAGTCAGTCAGCATGGAGAATAATGCCCATTGCGGTGGTGAATGATTTGTCACATTAACACGGCCATAACTTGTTGATGACCCAAACTAATGTGACTCATTCTTTCTCGGCTGTGGAGTAGTTCATCTCGGAGAGTACTCTAGAGTCATAAACCATCACTTTTTGAGCACCTTCCTGAATTAGTAGCAGAATTTCAGCTAGCGTTTGTGTGAAATTCTGTCTCTGCAGTCTCGTCAGACAGTGTCAGGACTGGAAGGTGGTAGTGCCTCTTTAAAGACAAGGGAAGATTTTTCTTGGACCCCGTTGCAGCAAGATTTGTCGTCTCCATACAGCAGTTACCAGTGATGTGCCTTTATACAGAATTTCTTACGAGTCACCGCTATAAGGGGCTCATTCCGAAAACAGTTCTCACATCTCGAATACGTCGAAAAGTCGGATAATCCGTGACTGCTCTTTTTCATTGGATTGGGACTGACTCCTCGCCCTTCACTAGGTGCAGTATCTCTTTGACAGTGAAGAGGCACTTCATCAGATTCAAGCGTAGGATTTCAGTCTAAATGCTCATCAACGCGATTGTCAGGCGGCTTAGACGTTCTTTAAATGTCTTCCAAAACGGAATCAAGTCATCCAGGTAGCAAAAAAACGTCATCTACTTAAGGTTTTAAAGCTGGTAGTTCATCATACTATCGAAGGTGGGTTGAGCGTTATATGGTTCAAACTGTATAACACTGAATTCACAGCGCGCTTTAGGTGGTGCGAAGGAAGTCTTTTCCTCGTCAGTCTCGCCAACCTCAGTTTGGAAGTACCCCCTCTACATGTCGACAGCTGATCTTTTCAAACTGTCTTGTGGAATCATCAACGCGGGGCAAGTGGTTGGCATATTTTTCGTGATTTTTTTTCAGTCGTCGGTAGTCAACATAGAAGCACGGATTGCTGTCCTCCTTTCTCACAGAGTCCACAGCAGAAGGCCTGAAGGTTCAACGATGAAGGTTCAAAGATATGTCTGAGCTTCAGCTCCACTTGCAGTACCTGACAACACCCTATACCAGGGGTCTCCAGAATACGTCCCGCGGGCCGCATTCGGCCCACAAAGGGATTTAATCCCGTCCGCGCTTGAGCGAAAGTTTTTTAAAGAAAGGCGCGATGTTTCCTGCTCGTTTAACTCCAAAAAAAACAACAAAAAAAAAATGCGAGGAGTACTGCTTTCACTTGTTCAAACATAACGGGATGCCAGCATGAGTGCTCTGCCTGCAGCTGAATGTGACTACTTGGCTGTTTTTACTGTGTTGTTTATCAAGTTTTATTTCTTTCTAACACGTGTGCAATATCTCCGTTGTATTAAAAAAAGGAAAATGTAGATAGCCAGTGTCGTGTCTTCAATTCAAGGCGCCGTGAAGTATTTCGGAGAAAGATAACAGACGAATATGTTATCTGTAAAGAAGGTATTGCTGTTCTCAAGGAGTAGAATATTCGTCACCACTACGAATAAAAGCAATTTGCACAGATTGATAAATTCAAGAACAAGGTACATGAACATAAATTCGAAACATTTAATTCTGGACTTTGCTTGTGACAAAACATTTTTAGGAAAACCGTTTAGCAAAGTGATGCCATTACAACATCAGATTTACAAACTGCCAATGAAATCACAAGGCATTCTCTGACGGTGATTTAAAAAAAAAAAAAAAAAAAAAAAAAAAAATTGCATTTAATACAGCCGAACAACCACTTCCTGACAAAACTGAGCAATGTAAAGCAGTTACTTCTACAGTAAATACGCTGGAGACTCTTCGATATTACTTGTAATTTATCAAATGAGTTACAAGAAACGCGTGGTTACCCCCGTCGGAGGTTCGAGTTCTCCCTCGGGCATGGGTGTGTGTGTTGTCCTTAGCGCAAGTTAGTTTAACTGAGATTAAGTAGCGTGTAAGCTTAGGGTCGGATGACCTCAGCAGTTTGGTCCCATAAGACCCTACCACAAGTTTCCAAATTTCCAAGTTACAAAAAAAGGTATGTAAGTTCGCTTGGTACTCGAGCTGTTAACAACGACTTCGAAGTTACTGAAGACTTAGCAGATCTGATTTCCTTGTACGGTACAACAACAGGTGAGGATAATTTTCAAGGGGTAAAGTAGTTTGTGGCTGGAAAGTAAATCTTCCTCTATCGCACCTGAAATGTGTTACAACGGATGTGTAAGAAATATGTGTACAAGTTTGCAGGTTTCGTTTGAAGACTAAATTGAGGACGTGAAGCCAGAGGTCTCGGACGGCTACCACTCGCCAGTGTTATTCCTTTGTCAACGCGTTTACCATATTAAAGCCATGACGTCAAATTACTGAGACAGTGATCTGATGCTGTGTGGGTTTTGTAACATGTGTTATAGTTTATCTCTCAAGAAATGAAAATCCTTGAGGATTTCCTTGTTCCCATCCTACTCGAGCTAGCTTCTGAAAATACTGCTCTAGTGTATTGTTAGAGTAAAACCTGAAGTAGATGCGCCCACAGTTGAGAAACTATTGACATGTCGTAAAACAGAAATACTGATGTCAATATTTTTACTAGCAAGGTAGGTAATGATTTAAAAACGGTGATGCAATCTGATGAAATCATGATCGAAACATTATTAGCTATGGGAGATAATGTTCATTGTATAAGTTCTCTCCTTTAACAGACTACGATTGCGAGCTAACATCGCAAAGATGTTCAAGCTCCTCTTCGTCAAAATGTCTTGGCTCACGCTCATCTAGGGGTTGAACCGCTCGGGTCTCATTGCATGCCCTAAATTAAACACTTGTGACATTTTCGTTAAGTTGTGTGGCTGATGGCAAGTTTGCGAAATTGTATAAACGTACAACGTCAATAAAACATATAACAACAGTAATAACAATATCGCGAGCTAATTTAACGACCCATAAATGATGTAGGTCACCCAGTCGCGATTTGGTTAGAATAATGTTTGTTCAGAAAGCAAACTAGTAGCGAAATTGGTCATATTTAGATTTACTATTACACTCCAGCGCATATCCATTTCATACAGTTCAGTCATTCATGATCTCATCGCGAAGTACGAGTCCAATACTCCAACTCGTTTACTACGCGGAAAATTAGAATTCACACCAGGCGCGCGGCTGCCCACCGCTGAGAGACTAAGTCCCGCGATACCACACAACGCCAATTTTCTAAGTCGTTTCATTTCCTAGCTATCTGAAGACCGATCATCCGCTTTCACGTCTCCACCAGGATTGTACCCTCTAATCATACCTAGCCGCGTTTTCCGCGCTCCGAATATCCTCACTCAACTGACTACGCCAGTTCTTTTTCCTAAAGCCGTCCATTTGATTGGCTACAGTTTATTACATAATAAACGTTATCACATAATAATCGTTAAATTCTTTTACTCAAAACGAATAGAATTTCTTTCTTAACTTGGAATATCACGGCCAGTAGCCTTGCAGCAAAGTGCTTTCTGATAAATAAATAATGAATATAAGTAACTATTGTGCACTAAACTTTACAACAAATATCCTACTACCTAATGATTCAATAAGGTGTCATGCTGTCATCGTTCAATGTGTTTTGTGTGGAGGAAATGATGATCTGATGCTTAACTGAAAATACTGATAATTTAAATTCACTATATCTTTTAATTAAGTAAAGTTACAGAGTTGGCATTTATAACATTTGTCAATTTAATTATGCTCTTCTATAGGAAATGTCGATCGTTAAGATCGACCAAAGCGTTCAGATTTTATCATTTAGGTTTTGTTATAAAACTTGTTAATTTCACTTTAACAGTAGATCGTAAACTGTTATATTTGTGATCAGTATTCAAGTTTTGTTGGGGTCACCATGAAAATTTATGAAGGATGGTAGATTGAAATTACTGTGGATTCATTCCCTGAATTACTACAGAATTAAATAGTTTTCGTAAATGTTTCCCTTTATGGCCGATCTTAGGTCCGCCACATATAACATTGCTACGCCTCCTTGGTCACAAACAGCTACTACGGGGTTTCCCTGTGATGTAGGTTCTCGTCTGTCTCACTCGCACACTACATTGCTTAGGCCTCATTCAGCGCAATAGACGTCTGTGCATTTCCCCATCTCGTGGCCAATCTGCGCTCCTTGTGGCACACGGTCCTGGACGACAGGGTTCGTTTCACAATACCTGAGGGCTGACTCTTTCGGCCATATATCTAAATGAGAGCAGAATGCTGGCTAACTCAAATGATTCACATTCACGCCTCTATGTGGACTGAGCATTCTAAATGTCTTTTACTGATTGTTCATTTTATTTTATTTAATTTTCATTTTCCTTTGTTTCATTTTACTTTATCTAATTTCATTTACTCTCTGTAACTAACTAGCTAGCGACTTTCAGAAATCTTCTACTTACTATTTTCGTTTATTTCGTTTTAAATTTGTTTAACTTAAATTCATTTAATTTAGCAAACAAGGTTGTTTTATCTGAATTGACATATTAGATATAAAATGCTGATTTTTCCAGCGGTTAATCTATGTGTTTCCGAATATTCTGGACACTTCTATGCTAATCGAAATGAAATTGATTTGTGCATCTGATGGACTTGGAAACTGTTTTACTGCCTACACATACTACATTTTGACAAAATTTATGTCTCATTTCTTGTTCTCATTACACTGACATGAAACATTTTAAAAAATCTGTAGCAGGGTAGAGATGATTTACCTCCGATCAGGAAAGACGCCAATGGAGATACATCACATGATCATACTGAAGAAGGATTGGGTCGGCATGTCCCTTGGCTCAACAATTTCAAAGTAGTCATTCTAGTATTTGTCTTCTTGTTACTGCTTAGTTTGCAAAGAGTGAAGCACGAACTCAACAGCTCCGAACTCCTCCGTCCGAACATGCCTTGGAAAGCCCAATGGTACCGACCGGTCGCCTTGTCATCCTCAGCCCACAGGCGTCACTTGATGCGGATATGGAGGGGCACGTGGTCAGCACACTGCTGTCCCAGCCGTATGTCCGTTTACGTGACGGGAGCCGCTACTTCTTTATCAAGTAGCTCCTCAGTTTGCCTCACAAGGGCTGAGTGCACCCCGCTTACCAACAGCGCTCGGCAGAACGCATGGTCCCCCATCCAAGTGCTAGCCCAGCCCGACGGCGTCTATCTTCGGTGATCTGACGAGGACCGGTGTTACCGCTGCGGCAAGGCCGTTGGCAACTCAACAACAGTATTGTCGTAATTTTGTCAACTTAAAAGAAAAAGCTGTCGCTCTGTTTTAAGAACAAGAATTTATTTAAGAATAATATCAACATCATGAGAAATAAAGTGATGGACCGCCTTCATTCTGGCCTTATCGATCTCAATTGTTCTTCTGATGGTACTGGGTTGTCACATCTGGCGTGGCGGTTGCAGTCTCTAATTTAAGGGTGATGCCACCTGGTGGACTTACACATTGGTCAAGACGCGGCCGTCTGAAATTTGCTATGCCAAAAAAGCCTGGAATGCAAACGAAAAACATCAGCACTGTCACCTGATGCCGAATGTGCTTTGGTAACGGGAAAGACGAGGAATAGAACTGTGGGAAATTCCGCCATAGTTACCAAATATGGTTTCCTTTCCTTGCACCTTTTCCCGCATGTAAACTACTGTGCGGCTGGATAATGGCTTCAAGTCATCATGACTCCCTAGGTAAACGTCGACTTCAGACGCCCGCTTTATGTGTGTGTGAAAAAACTGCTTAGAAAGCTACTGTGACACCATCGTTCCTTTTCTCCTTAACTTGGTATTTCATCGTAATACTGTTCATCCATTATTTTCTCTCTAAGCAACAACTGTCTTTCTACAGTTTTTTAGAATGTGTAATTACGGCTGTTCTACTGTAGTATTGAAATATATGACTGCTTGCACAATCCATTAAGTAGCGTGGCACCGTCTAAGATATAATTTCAAAGTTAAATCAGTATTTCAAAAAGGTTCTGTTGCACAGAAAGTACAGTTAGGAGCTGACAATAGCAACGGGAATGCGCCCTTTGAGACAACGACCCAGTGTGGGGCTGCAATTCATCCACGCCATCGAACAGACATTAATCCTGATGCTGCACTGCACTGCTTTTAGCTGATTGCTTGTCGGAGCTTAGGTGAGTAATTGGCGGACTGACCAAGAGCACTGTGGTTTTCGCTCCTGTAACCTCTCAACAAGGGGTTTGCAGGCAGAAGAGTAATGCGATCTTAATAAGACATTATGAGGGGTCCTCGTCTCCTACCGACAGCGCAGTATTTATTTTTAAAATATCATTTGATCAAACCGGCCACCCATATATAATGCAGCACCGCGAAACTGACCTCTAGAAGCCACGAGAGGCGTATCCGCCATTTGAATAGGTGGCTCTAAATATGTGTTGCCAGTAGAGAGTAAATGGCAGCAGAATGTGTCTGCCACGGGAGCTCGGTGACTTCGATGGTTACTCGATGTCACCTGAGTGACCGGTCCATCAGGGGCAGTTCAACGACTCTGAAGCTGCCCAGGTCGACTGCTGTGAAGTGGAAATGCGTAGGACAAACACAGCTAAGCCGAGACCAGTGAAGGTCTCGTGTACTGACCGACAGGGTCCATCGAGCACGAAACCAGTGGGAGGAGGATTCACTCGTCAGCTCCAATGTACTACTATAAGTCTAGCTAGCTTAATGGCAGAGGGTTCGGAGTGGAAAGTAATGGCATCTAATGGTCGAGCAGCTCCTCATAAGCGACACATTTGAGCAGTCTACGCCAGGCGACACTTGAGGTAGTGTAAAGGGCTAATCCAGTGGACAGTAGATGACGAAACGAGTGATTTAGAGTGCTGAATCACGCTACACCCTTTGGCAATCCACTGACAGTGTGTGAGTGTGGCGAATGCCTGGAAAAAGTTTCCAGACATCAAGTGTAGTTCCAACAGTAAGGTACAAAGGAAGTACCGGTGAGGCACGAAGCAAGGGCGATTTTTAACAAAACAAAATACAATATATCGTTACTTACCCTTAAAAAATTTTTTTTAACTAAATAATACTGAAATGGTGTTGCCGTTTTACAAAATTAATGCTTGAAAACCAAGTCTCCGCCGGCCGGAATGGCCGAGCGGTTCTAGGCGCTACAGTCTGGAACCGCGCGACCGCTACGGTCGCAGGTTCGAATCCTGCCTCGGGCATGGATGTGTGTGATGTCCTTAGGTTAGTTAGATTTAAGTAGTTCTAAGTTCTAGGGGACTAATAACCTCAGCAGTTGAGTCCCATAGTGCTCAGAGCCATTTGAGCCAACCAAATCTCCCAGTTGATGGCAAGTTGCTTCCTGCAGTTCTTTAAGTGTACACGGTTTGTGTAGGCATACACGTTACTTGTCGCACATGGATTAGTCTGGGGAAAGAAGTCGCCAACTAATGTCACCAAACCGGGAAATGACTCATCCACGAAAAACAGTTCAGCATAGGTTTCATTGACATTCTTGCTATGTCAGCTCTAGCTCCGTATTGCTGAAACCAAACTCGCCAGATAGAAATACGTTTTCTTCTTAGTTCAGGTAAGAATATTTCAGTGGTCATCTGTCAACAACTTTCCGATATTACAGTCACAGTGTTCCCCTTATCGTCTTGGAAAAAGAATGAACCAGTATCTGTACCAGTTACTAGACAATGGCCTTGGGCCCATGTAATCGTCTCTGCATTTTCACTGGTCCAATAACGACAGTTCTGCTGATTTACCATGCCGTTCAAATGAAAAAGTATTTCGTCACTCATAAACCAAATAATGTTGTCATTTTGCTCAAGTGTGTCCTGCATTTCTTGAGCAAAATTTAGCCCCTGTATACAATCTCTACGTTTCAATTTTTGCATCACAGCCATTTTGTAGGGATGAAATTCTAGATCAAAACGCAAAATACGCCTTGCTGGGCGATTACTGAGTCGTAGTTGAGCAGAATGTCTCCTACCATATCGACCAGGACTACAGAGTATGGCTTGCTGAACTCTTTCAACATTTTCTGCACTGTGTACTGAGCG
Source organism: Schistocerca americana (assembly GCF_021461395.2). NCBI lineage: Eukaryota > Metazoa > Arthropoda > Insecta > Orthoptera > Acrididae > Schistocerca > Schistocerca americana. Next base: position 1,246,855,529 of record NC_060119.1, on the reverse strand, counting down.
AGGAGACCCTGGCGGCTTTCTGTTCATCACTGCTCCTCGTGTCCGCCTCGATAGCTCAGTGTTCGGCGCGACGGAATGCCATGCCAAGGCGCCCGGGTTCGATTCCTGGATGGGTCGGAGATTTTCTCGTAGTTTCGTAAGGAACGTCGCCGCGATCATTCAAGTTAGCTAACATGGTAGTACTGCAAGCTGTTACTGATCTCTAATATTTGCTACATTTACAGGTGAATTTCGGTGAATCTCTCCAACCTCAGCAGCAACAAGCTGCCATGAAACAACGATGATCACTTAATACGTCGTGAAACTCTACAAAAAGTGACCCACTCAAGTTCAGTTACGTGTGAGTTGCGTCAGAGAGCAAGTTACCATGGCCTAGCATAGAACACTAGAAGCTCGCAAGGAGAGACTTGTTTGTAGTGCCAACATTCTTGGCCTTTTTAGTGAACTGACAAGGAGGAGAAATGTTTTTTTAATAAGTTGCTGCACTAACAGCGGGCTGGATAGGTATCCTTCCGAGAAAGAGGGAAAAACGGTGAGCAGTCTTCCTAATTAAAGGGTAATTAACGAACAAACATATGTATCTACTTGAAAATATAATGAATATTCCTTCATATATATATATATATATATATATATATATATATATATATATATATAGTGTGAGTCACCTAACCTTACCGCTGCTGGATATATTTCGTAAACCACATCAAATACTGACGAACCGATTCCACGGACCGAACGTGAGGAGAGGGGCTAGTGTAATTGGTTAATACAAACCATAAAAAAATGCACGGAAGTATGTTTTTTAACACAAACCTAGGTTTTTTTAAAGGGAAACCCGTTAGTTGTGCTAGCACATCTGAACATATGAACAAATACGTAATCAGTGCCGTTTGTTGCATTGTAAAATGTTAATTACATCCGGAGATATTGTAACCTAAAGTTGACGCTTGAGTAGGTTTGTGTTAAAAAACATACTTTCGTGCAATTTTTTATGGTTTGTATTAACCAATTACACTAGCCCCTCTCCTCACGTTCTGACTGTGGAATCGGTTCGTCAGTATTTGATGTGGTTTACGAAATATATCCAGCGGTAACGTTAGGTGACTCACGCTGTATATATATATATATATATTTGCGTATATGCTATATTTATTGAAATTTCGACAGCGTTAATGATTATAATAAGAATTATTGTTTAGTTATTAACATTTAATTCTAAGCTATTTTGTTTTTTTGCATGTAATGATTCAGTAACTTCTTGGCTAACTATATATTCGTACAGTTACATTTAAATGATTTAGACGGAACATTAAATTTCAAATCTTCTTTGAGCTATGTTTATGAATTGGTTCTTTTGTCGGAACTTCTCGACTAAAACTTCTTTTGCATGTAAGATTTCAATGAACTGCATTTCATCACATTGCTGTTTCTGTACTTCACGTTACGTCTAGCACTGAAGCAGCAACAGCTGCACCAAGCTGACTTACCTTAAGAGAGACTGATTTTCTTTTATGAGGGTACTCTAAAGTATTAATTTTCACGACGAAAAGATCTGGCTGCGGAAATGATACGTTGTGATGGTGTTAGACTTCCTCTGCGTACTCACCCTCGAAAGCGGCACGTTTTCTCTCACTACGCATGTTGTAGTCATCATCTTGGTAGTAAAAAACTGAGTTTTGGCTGTTTGCGGAACGTCCAACCATAAAAACCATTCCATTGTTGTTGTGAAAATTATTATCACAAAATGGTTTCTTCATGCGATCATGGTAGTCACTAGGTGCCATACCAGAAAAAGACCGAGGGTGTTGGTCGGTGGTGAGTCAGAATTATATTGCCCCAATGATCTGAGGTATTTTCTTGGAAGAAGCACGTCATCTTTGTTGTGTCACCGCCAGACACCACACTTGCTAGGTGGTAGCCTTTAAATCGGCCGCGGTCCATTAGTATACGCCGGACCCGACGCGTGTCGCCACTGTCAGTGATTGCAGACCGAGCACCGCCACACGGCAGGTTTAGAGAGACTCCCTAGCACTCGCCCCAGTTGTACAGCCGACTTTGCTAGGAAAGTTTCACTGACAACTACGCTCTCATTTGCCGAGACGATAGTTAGCATAGCCTTCAGCTACGTCATTTGCTGCGACCTAGTAAGGCGCCATAGCATTTGATAATTAATATTGTGAAGCTTGTACAGTAACGAGACATGTTCACCAATTGTGGATTGTTGTTGTTGTTGTGGTCTTCAGTCCTGAGACTGGTTTGATGCAGCTGTCCATGCTACTCTATCCCGTGCAAGCTTTTTCATCTCCCGGTACCTACTGCAATCTACATCCTTCTGAATCTGCTTAGTGCATTCATCTCATCTACATCTACATCTACATTGATACTCCGCAAGCCACCCAACGGTGTGTGGCGGAGGGCACATTACGTGCCACTGTCATTACCTCCCTTTCCTGTTCCAGTCGCGTATGGTTCGCGGGAAGAACGACTGTCTGAAAGCCTCCGTGCGTGCTCGAACCTCTCTAACTTTACATTCGTAATCTCCTCGGGAAGTATAAGTAGGGGGAAGCAATATATTCGATACCTCATCCAGAAACGCACCCTCTCGAAACCTGGCGAGCAAGCTACACCGCGATGCAGAGCGCCTCTCTTGCAGAGTCTGCCACTTGAGTTTATTAAACATCTCCGTAACGCTATCACGGTTACCAAATAACCCAGTGACGAAACGCGCCGCTCTTCTTTGGATCTTCTCTATCTCCTCCGTCAACCCGACCTGGTACGGATCCCACACTGATGAGCAATACTCAAGTATAGGTCGAACGAGTGTTTTGTAAGCCACCTCCTTTGTTGATGGACTACATTTTCTAAGCACTCTCCCAATGAATCTCAACCTGGTACCCGCCTTACCAACAATTAGTTTTATATGATCATTCCACTTCAAATCGTTCCGCACGCATACTCCCAGATATTTTACAGAAGTAACTGCTACCAGTGTTTGTTCCGCTATCATATAATCATACAATAAAGGATCCTTCTTTCTATGTATTCGCAATACATTACATTTGTCTATGTTAAGGGTCAGTTGCCACTCCCTGCACCAAGTGCCTATCCGCTGCAGATCTTCCTGTATTTCGCTACAATTTTCTAATGCAGCAACTTCTCTGTATACTACAGCATCATCCGCTAAAAGCCGCATGGAACTTCCGACACTATGTACTAAGTCATTTATATATATTGTGAAAAGCAATGGTCCCATAACACTCCCCTGTGGGACGCCAGAGGTTACTTTAACGTCTGTAGACGTCTCTCCATTGATAACAACATGCTGTGTTCTGTTTGCTAAAAACTCTTCAATCCAGCCACACAGCTGGTCTGATATTCCGTAGGCTCTTACTTTGTTTATCAGGCGACAGTGCGGAACTGTATCGAACGCCTTCCGGAAGTCAAGAAAAATAGCATCTACCTGGGAGCCTGTATCTAATATTTTCTGGGTCTCATGAACAAACAAGGCGAGTTGGGTCTCACACGATCGCTGTTTCCGGAATCCATTTTGATTCCTACATAGTAGATTCTGGGTTTCCAGAAATGACATGATACGCGAGCAAAAAACATGTTCTAAAATTCTACAAGAGATCGACGTAAGAGATATAGGTCTATAGTTTTGCGCATCTGCTCGACGACCCTTCTTGAAGACTGGGACTATCTGTGCTCTTTTCCAATCATTTGGAACCCTCCGTTCCTCTAGAGACTTGCGGTACACGGCTGTTAGAAGGGGGGCAAGTTCTTTCGCGTACTCTGTGTAGAATCGAATTGGTATCCCGTCAGGTCCAGTGGACTTTCCTCTATTGAGTGATTCCAGTTGCTTTTCTATTCCTTGGACACTTATTTCGATGTCAGCCATTTTTTCGTTTGTGCGAGGATTTAGAGAAGGAACTGCAGTGCGGTCTTCCTCTGTGAAACAGCTTTGGAAAAAGGTGTTTAGTATTTCAGCTTTACGCGTGTCATCCTCTGTTTCAATGCCATCATCATCCCGTAGTGTCTGGATATGCTGTTTCGAGCCACTTACTGATTTAACGTAAGACCAGAACTTCCTAGGATTTTCTGTCAAGTCGGTACATAGAATTTTACTTTCGAATTCAATGAACGCTTCACGCATAGCCCTCCTTACGCTAACTTTGACATCGTTTAGCTTCAGTTTGTCTGAGAGGTTTTGGCTGCGTTTAAACTTGGAGTGGAGCTCTCTTTGCTTTCGCAGTAGTTTCCTAACTTTGTTGTTGTACCACGGTGGGTTTTTCCCGTCCCTCACAGTTTTACTCGGCACGTACCTGTCTAAAACGCATTTTACGATTGCCTTGAACTTTTTCCATAAACACTCAACATTGTCAGTGTCGGAACAGAAATTTTCGTTTTGATCTGTTAGGTAGTCTGAAATCTGCCTTCTATTACTCTTGCTAAACAGATAAACCTTCCTCCCTTTTTTTATATTCCTATTAACTTCCATATTCAGGGATGCTGCAACGGCCTTATGATCACTGATTCCCTGTTCTGTACATACAGATTCGAAAAGTTCGGGTCTGTTTGTTATCAGTAGGTCCAAGATGTTATCTCCACGAGTCGGTTCTCTGTTTAATTGCTCGAGGTAATTTTCGGATAGTGCACTCAGTATAATGTCACTCGATGCTCTGTCCCTACCACCCGTCCTAAACATCTGAGTGTCCCAGTCTATATCTGGTAAATTGAAATCTCCACCTCTTGGTCTCCCTCTACGATTTTTACCCTCCACGCTGCCCTCCAATACTAAATTTGTGATCCCTTGATGCCTCAGAACATGTCCTACCAACCGATCCCACCTTCTGGTCAAGTTGTGCCACAAACTTCTCTTCTCCCCAATCCTACTCAATACTTACTCATTAGTTATGTGATCTACCCATGTAATCTTCAGCATTCTTCTGTAGCACCACATTTCGAAAGCTTCTATTCTCTTCTTGTCCAATCTATTTATCGTCCATGTTTCACTTCCATACATGGCTACACTCCATACGAATACCTTCAGAAATGACTTGCTGACACTTAAATCAATACTGGATGTTAACAGATTTCTCTTCTTCAGAAACGCTTTCCTTGCCATTGCCAGCCTATATTTTATATCCTCTCTACGTCGACCATCATCAGTTATTTTGCTCCCCAAATAGCAAAACTCCTTTACTACTTTAAGTGCCTCATTTCCTAATATAATTCCCTCAGCATCACCCGACTTAATTAGACTACATTCCATTATCCTTGTTTTGCTTTTGTTGATGTTCATCTTATATCCTCCTTTCAAGACACTGTCCATTCCATTCAACTGCTCTTCCAAGTCCTTTGCTGTCTCTGACAGAATTACAATGTCATCGGCGAACCTCAAAGTTTTTATTTCTTCTCCATGAATTTTAATACCTACTCTAAATTTTTCTTTTGTTTCCTTTACTGCTTGCTCAATATACAGATTGAACAACATCGGGGAGAGGCTACAACCCTGTCTTACTCCCTTCCCAACCACTGCTTCCCTTTCATGTCCCTCGACTCTTATAACTGCCATCTGGTTTCTGTACAAATTGTAAATAGCCTTTCGCTCCCTGTATTTTACCCCTGCCACCTTTGGAATTTGAAAGAGAGTATTCCAGTCAACATTGTCAAAAGCTTTCCCTAAGTCTACAAATGCTAGAAACGTAGGTTTGCCTTTCCTTAATCTTTCTTCTGAGATAAGTCGTACGGTCAGTATTGCCTCACGTGTTCCAGTGTTTCTACGGAATCCAAACTGATCTTCCCCGAGGTTGGCTTCTACTAGTTTTTCCATTCGTCTGTAAAGAATTCGCGTTGGTATTTTGCAGCTGTGACTTATTAAACTGATAGTTCGGTAATTTTCACATCTGTCAACACCTGCTTTCTTTGGGATTGGAATTATTATATTCTTCTTGAAGTCTGAGGGTATTTCGCCTGTTTCATACGTCTTGCTCACCAGATGGTAGAGTTTTGTCAGGACTGGCTCTCCCAAGGCCGTCAGTAATTCCAATGGAATGTTGTCTACTCCGGGGGCCTTGTTTCGACTCAGGTCTTTCAGTGCTCTGTGGATTAAAGTTAAGTATTCCAACAGCTACGTACTTTATTTGCTAGACTCAGATCCTTTAACTGTTCCAGAACTCACGCCAAACTGTGTGAGCTTAAATGCGTGCATTTCGGCCTCCTCTAGCAACACGGTGTTGGCTCTTCTACCAACACTACAATCTTGGTCAGCTTCCTGTGACTCTTCGCCTTGAAGGCCTCCGCAAACCTTGTCACGGGATGTCAGTAGGACGCTCATGTGACAGCTCGCCCTTGCCACCCTAATGTTTGTACCACACGACGGTGTCGCTAAGAAACTCTCTGTATCGTCTTGAACAACGATGGTTGGGTCTTCGCCTCTTTCGGCGGTGGGTATCCACAAGTTTACAATTCATGATTTGTTCTTCTGACTCGGAATTATAATAGGTCTGGTACTCGTCCCCGGAGACTAGGTGGTTGAAAGGTTATGTGGACTGGCCTCACAGAAAACCAACGTTAGCACTCCTGTACCGGTTCACCGGAGTTTTGAATTTGTGTAAATGAAAAGTCGGCACGCTTAGCGATTAACGACCATACTCATATTCGAAATGCTGTGCAAGATGTTGGAAACTGATGAATGACTGAGCTTAAGTTTTATCAATGATTAATGGAAAATCTCATATAAGATGTGAAACAAATACTAACAAAGAGATAGAGGTGCTGGCCAGTACTTACCTCAGCTCAGTACAGCCGATAGATACACATAAAACAGAACTGAAAATTTACATTCCTAGCTTTGGGAACTTTGTTCCTTCATCAGGGAGGAGAGAGGGGAAAAAAGGGAAGAAGGGAAAGTGGATTCAGTTACTCACAACCCAGGTTATGAAGCAACAGGGAAAGGTAAACAGGGAGGGTAGCAAGGATGGAGGCATGGTTGTCAGAGGGAAGCCAAAGATATTCTACTGTTCGTTCATCAGGGAGGAGAGAGGGGAAAAAAGGGAAGAAGGGAAAGTGGATTCAGTTACTCACAACCCAGGTTATGAAGCAACAGGGAAAGGTAAACAGGGAGGGTAGCAAGGATGGAGGCATGGTTGTCAGAGGGAAGCCAAAGATATTCTACTGTAAGTACTGTGCCAGCTTCAAACCAAAGAGGATTAATACAGAAGTAAAGTATAAAGATAAACACAACTATGTAGGATGAAAAGATGCGTGAATGGCTAAAGAGGAAAGGGAAAGAGGAGAAGACTGAAGAGTGAATGGGAGTGAGGTTGTTTAACGTAGGTTCAGTCCAGGGGGATGGCGGGATGAAAGGATGTGTTGGAGTGCAAGTTCCCATCTCCGCAGTTCAGAGGGACTGGTGTTGGGTGGGAGAAGCCAAATGGCACATACGGTGTAGCAGGTTCCTAGGTCCCTAGAATTATGCTGGAGGGCATGCTCCGCTACTGGGTATTGGGCATCTCCTAGGTGGACAGTTCGTCTGTGTCCGTTCATTCGCTCAGCCAGTTTGGTTGTTGTCATGCCGATGTAAAAGGCTGTGCAGTGCAGTCACGTCAGTTGATAAATGACATGTGTAGTTTCACACGTAGCCCTGCCTTGAATTGTGTATGTTTTACCAGTAGCGGGGCTGGAGTAGGTGGTTGTGGGCGGATGCATGGGGCAGGTTTTGCAGCGGGGTCGGTTACAGGGGTAGGAACCGCTGGGTAGAGAAGGTAGTCTGGGAATATTGTAGGGTTTAACAAGGATGTTACGGAGGTTAGGGGGGCGACGAAAGGCAACTCTGGGTGGTGTGGGGAGAATTTTGTCAAGGGATGATCTCATTTCAGGGGTTGACTTGAGAAAGTCATATCCCTGGCGGAGTAATTTGTTGATGTTTTCGAGGCCAGGATAATATTGGGTGACAAGGGGGATGCTTCTGTGTGGTCTGGGGGTAGGAACATTGTTGTTGGACGGGGAGGAATGTATTGCTCGGGAAATCTGTTTGTGGACAAGGTCTGCAGGATAGTTGCGGGAGAGGAAAGCACTGGTCAGGTTATTGGTGTAGTTGTTGAGGGATTTGTCACTGGAGCAGATACGTTTGCCACGAATACCTAGGCTGTAGGGAAGGGAGCGTTTGATGTGGAAAGGATGGCAGCTATCAAAGTGAAGGTACTGTTGTTTGTTTGTGGGTTTGATATGGACAGAGGTGTGGATGTGAGCTTCAACAAGATGAAGGTCAACATCCAGGAAGGTGGCTTGGGTTTTCGAGAAGGACCAGGTGAAATTCAGATTCGAAAAGGAGTTGAGGTTATGGAGGAAATTAAGGAGTGTTTCTTCACCATGAGTCCATGTTCCTTCATCAGGGAGGAGAGAGGGGAAAAAAGGGAAGAAGGGAAAGTGGATTCAGTTACTCACAACCCAGGTTATGAAGCAACAGGGAAAGGTAAACAGGGAGGGTAGCAAGGATGGAGGCATGGTTGTCAGTGTTCCTTCATCAGGGAGGAGAGAGGGGAAAAAAGGGAAGAAGGGAAAGTGGATTCAGTTACTCACAACCCAGGTTATGAAGCAACAGGGAAAGGTAAACAGGGAGGGTAGCAAGGATAGAGGCATGGTTGTCAGTGTTCCTTCATCAGGGAGGAGAGAGGGGAAAAAAGGGAAGAAGGGAAAGTGGATTCAGTTACTCACAACCCAGGTTATGAAGCAACAGGGAAAGGTAAACAGGGAGGGTAGCAAGGATGGAGGCATTCCTTCACCAGGGAGGAGAGAGAGGAAAAAAGGGAAGAAGGGAAAGTGGATTCAGTTACTCACAACCCAGGTTATGAAGCAACAGGGAAAGGTAAACAGGGAGGGTAGCAAGGATGGAGGCATGGTTGTCAGTGTTCCTTCATCAGGGAGGAGAGAGGGGAAAAAAGAATATCTTTGGCTTCCCTCTGACAACCATGCCTCCATCCTTGCTACCCTCCCTGTTTACCTTTCCCTGTTGCTTCATAACCTGGGTTGTGAGTAACTGAATCCACTTTCCCTTCTTCCCTTTTTTCCCCTCTCTCCTCCCTGATGAAGGAACAAAGTTCCGAAAGCTAGGAATGTAAATTTTCAGTTCTGTTTTATGTGTATCTATCGGCTGCACTGAGCTGAGGTAAGTACTGGCCAGCACCTCTATCTCTTTGTTAGTATTTGTTTCACATCTTAAGTTTTATCACTTCGACTGTGATAGGACAGTTTTAGAGCACCACGACCTTCACATCTCCTGTGATTGTAGGTTTTTCACAAAGGGAAGCCTCGCCACTTCTTCGTGATTCAGGCATGTCTGACCACAATGAAAGCGTCTGCGCTACACCATATGTCATGTGATGGTGAATTCTTGCCACATACTCCACTGTCTTGCTACGGGTTGTTGCAGCGTTGTTCCATTCAATCGCAGAACTAAAATTCTTGCATGATACTCCTTTTTAATAACTGCTTACACCGTTTCAAGGGGTCTGCAATTAAGCAGACTGCTAGTATTGCCTGTCTAGGATATTGGTACGCAACTTTCGAGTGTCTGGGTACGCATCTTTTCGCGAGCGAGCAGTTGCATATGACTGATAACTATGGGGCTATTGTATTAGCATAGTCTGAGAAAAACCTGATTGGTACACAATCTGGCCTTGCCTTTATTAAGTGTTTTAAGGTGCGTCACTAAACCGAGGATAACTGCTTGCAAGTTTCTAGCCGGAGGTGGTGGCCGAGCGGTTGTAGGCGCTTCAGTCCGGAACCGCGCGACTGCTACGGTCGCAATTTCGAATCCTGCCTCCGGCATGGATGTGTGTGATGTCCTTAGGTTAGTTACGTTTAAGTAGTTCTAAGTTCTAGAGGACTGATGACCTCAGATGTTAAGTCCCATGGTGCTCAGAGCCATTTGAACCATTTTTTTGCAAGTTACTCGGGTTGGCAGTTGTTCTAGTTTAGTAATCTGGAATACTTACTACTCTTCTTTTATGAAGAAATATCGTAGTGTTTAGTAGCTCTGCTTTAGTGGCACTGTCATCAGCGACAGTGAAGGAACTACTGGCGTCTTGCCGCGGGTGTACTTTACCTATGACCAGACTCTCTTTGCGTTTTCTACCAGATTTCGTGACAGAGTTTGGTTGTGGAAACCATTAAGGGCTTGTCGCATTGAAGTTCGTGTTAAATTTTGAGTCTCTGTAAAACTTCGCCAGTCTTCTGCCTTTGTATCTCCGTAACGATGGACAATATATTTATGTCCTGCCTGTGGATAATCGTTTACGCTACTCCAACAGTCTGTCGTAGCGCCGACTTGCTAGCACAGGCGTTCTGCTCAGCTTTGTTGGAGAGCCGACTGTCTGGACGCAGTGGTCGTCCTATATACTATAGCTAATGCGGCCGTGAACACCAGCAGAGTCCTGTGTGGCGGGGAGTGACGTCACAGGCACGTCCGGCCGAAAAGCATGCGGGCCGCGCTGCCAATGTGATTAGGCGGACACGCGGCAAATTACACGTCAGTAACGAACTGTGCCACCACATCCCGAGCGAGACGTCGAATACGGAGCTACACTGGCTTATGATACAGGTACTGCACTACTGGTACGGCTTCCAGGCTTCCAGTGAACACGATGTAGAACATAATTGTAATCAGAGATCGTATTTTACATTCCTTACATATGACACGTTTCAGTAATCATCAATTTCTTATATTTTGATAAAAGCAAAGGAGCTGAAAGATACTGTACTTATCAAAAAATGAAATCAAGCAGTAGATGAATACATAATAATATGCTTCCGAGCATCAATTAATTGGGCATTTACTGGAGGAAATGTCCACTGGTATATCTGCCTTTTTTCGGGAGATTGTTTACAATTAATCGGCCGGCTATGTAGAGTATTCTACTAAGATTTTCATTACCTCAGTGCTGGAGGACAGGGCGACGTTTCCTTGATGCATGTGCTCTGCGCACAGCACTTCTCATTCAGTTTAATGTAGGGAGTTCTTATGACCCGGTCAGAAGCATTTTGTTCTCAAATACAAAGCAGGTGGTTCAGTATTAGGCTCACTAACACACAAAAGTCCATATACATCACTACGGCCTTGCAAACAGAAATGCAGTAATGAATTATTGACAAACCTGGGACTATCAACGGTGGCGTTCAACCTAGTGAAGCCAGAAAACTAAAAGTGCATCAGGGATCTGTTTACGTACACAGATGATGAAAGTAGTTCATGGTTACACAGTACGCTTGAAGATAGTCATCAGCACCCAGTTCTGGTCTCGAAAAAGCCATCCATGCAGGACAGAAGAAAAAGGACGAGAAAGAAACTGCTTTTCAATACCTAGAAACTATACCAGAGAGATTGTTCATCAAAATGGTTCAAATGGCTCTGAGCACTATGGGACTCAACAGCTGAGTTCATCAGTCCCCTAGAACTTAGATCTACTTAAACCTAACTAACCTAAGGACATCACACACATCCATGCCCGAGGCAGGATTCGAACCTGCGACCGTAGCAGTCCCGCGGTTCCGGACTGCAGCGCCAGAACCGCTAGACCACCGCGGCCGGCGGATTGTTCATCATAATGTATGGAGCACAGGACAGAACAATTGTATTTTATTTCTTTAGTTTTATTTTGTTATCGATTTACTTTCTGTAAATGTATTTTCCCACATTTATAAGGGTTCCCTGATCGTAAATATTATGAAGAACAATATTGCTGTTGTTTTTTATCGTGTTCTTACAGTTGAAATATGTCGGCACATTATAACTTAATGACACTGATATATGGGAAAAGGCATTATATGTTTATCAGAAATATCGGAAACCAGGTGGGTAGCCACTCAGAGAGGGCACAGGATAAGGTTACGATTGTGGATGGGACCGTAAACAGTTACTGTGAGTTGCACAATCAAACACACAACTTTATCTTTCTAAGAAACACTTTTTTACACATTGCTTTAAAGATCACAATTAACAGTACGGCTGAAGGCCTAGTTAAAGAAAACTCGAGATGTTTTCTGGGCTGAAGGCCCAAAACCATACCAAAAACAAGAACGGCTGAAGGCCTGGCGTAGAAATCGAAAGCAATTAAAAACAGAAGGTTAAAATATATTTTTTTTTAAAGAAAAGAAAAAGCAAGCAATTGAACAACTCGCGTATCGTATCAGTGACACTCTCACCCCTATTGCGCGTCCACCCCGATAGCCGAGTGGCCTCTCTGTAATTATAAAAAAATAAAAAATAATGAGTCAAGGGACCAACGATTAACTTGAACGGATGTCTTGTGACGTCCACCCAGACCAAATTCAACGAACTATACTGAAAAAAAAAAGTGTTCAGCGTGACGGATTGTCGTCCTACAGGCCCGGGTTCGATTCCCGGCTGGGTCGGAGATCTTCTTCACGCAGAGTCTGCGTGTTGTGTTGTCTTCAACATTATTTCATCCCCATCCAGTCCGCAGGTCGCCCACTGTGGCGTCGAATGTAGTAAGACCTGCACCAAGGCGGCCGGACCTGCCCCGCAAAGGGCCTCCCCACCAATGACGCCAAACGCTCGTTTCCATTACCCCTGTTGCGCAATAACACGAAACGAGCTGCCCTTCTTTGCACTTTTTCGATGATTTCCGTCAATCCTACCTGGTAAGGACCCCACACCGCGCAGCAATATTCCAGCAGAGGACGGACAAGTGTATTGTAGGCTGTCTCTTTAATGGGTTTATCGCATCTTCTTAGTGTTCTGCCAACAAAGCGCAGTCTTTGTTTAGCGTTCCCCACAATATTATCTATGTGGTCTTTCCAATTTAAGTTGCTCGTAATTGTAATTCTTAGGTATTTAGTTGAATTGACAGCCCTAGATTTGTGCAATTTATCGTATACCCAAAATTCATTGGATTTCTTCTAGTACCCATGTGGATGACCTCGCATTTTTCTTTGTTTCGTGCCAATTGCCACTTCTCGCACCATGCAGAAATTCTCTCTAGATCATTTTGTAATTGGAACTGATCGTCTGACGATTGTACTAGACGGTAAATTACAGCGTCATCAGCAAACAATGTAAGGGGGCTGCTCAGATTATCACCTAGATCATTTATGTAAATCAGGAACAGCAGAAGGCCTATGACATTACCTTGCGGAACGCCAGATATCACTTCTGTTCTGCTCGACGATTTATCGTCTATCATTACGAGCTGTGACCTCTCTGAAATGAAATCACGGATCCAGTCACAAAACTGAGACCTAATTTTTTAAATAGTCACTTGTGAGGAACAGTATCAAAAGCATTCTGGAAATCTGTACTACTGGCCATTAAAATTGCTAACCACGAAGATGACGTGCTACAGACGCAAAATTCAACCGACAGGAGGAAGATGCTCTGATATGCAAATGATTAGCTTTCCAGAGCATTCACACAAGGTTAGCGCCGGTGGCGATACCTACAACGTTCTACATGAGGAAAGTTTCCAACCGATTTCTCATACACAAACAGCAGTTGACCGGCGTTGCTTGCTGAAACGTTGTTGTGATGCCTCGTGTAAGGAGCGGAAAAGCGTACCATCACGTTTCCGACTTTGATAAAGGTCGGATTGTAGCCTATCGCGATTGCGGTTTATCGTATCGCGACATTGCTGCTCGCGTTGGTCCAGATCCAATGACTGTTAGCAGAATATGGAATCGGTGGGTTCAGGAGGGTAATACGGAATGTCGTGATGGATCCCAACGGCCTCGTATCACTAGCAGTCGAGATGACAGGCATCTTATCCGCATGGTTGTCATGGATCGTGCAGCCACGTCTCGATCCCTGAGTCAACAGATGGGGACGTTTGCAAGACAACAACCATCTCCACGAACAGTTTGCAGCAGCATGGGCTATCAGCTCGGAGACCATGGCTGCGGTTACCCTTGACGCTGCATCACAGACAGGATGCGGGTACTCAACGACGAACCTGGGTGCACGAATGACAAAACGTCATTTTTTCGGATGAATCCAGGTTGTGTTTACAGCATCATGATGGTCGCATCCGGGTGTGGTGACATCGTGGTGAACGCACATTCGAAGCGTGTATTCGTCATCGCCATACTGGCGTATCATCTGGCGGGATAGTATAGGGTGCTATTGTTTACAAGTCTCGGTCACCTCTTGTTCGCAATGACGGCACTTTGAACAGTGGACGTTACATTTCAGATGTGCTACTACCCGTGGCTCTACCCTTCATTCGATTCCTGCGAAACCCTACATTTCAGCAGGATAATGCACGACGGTATGTTGCAGGTCCTGTACAGGCCTTTCTGAATACAGAAAACGTTCAACTGCTGCCCTGGCCAGCACATTCTACAGACCTCTCACCAATTGAAAACGTGTGGTCAAGGGTGGCCGAGCAACTGACTCGTCACAATAAGCCAATCACTACTCTTGGTGAACTGTGGTATCGTGTTGAAGCTGCGTGGGCAGCTGTAGCTGTACACGTCATCCAAGCTCTCTTTGACTCAAGGCCCAGGCGTATCAAGGCCGTTATTACGGGCAGGGGTGGTTGTTCTGGGTGCTGATTTCTCCGGATCTATGCACCCAAATTGCGTGGAAACATAATCACATGTCAGTTCTAGTATAATATATTTGTCCAATGAATACCCGTTTATCATCTGCATTTCTTCTTGGTGTAGCAATTGTAATGGCCAGTAGTGTAGGAATAAGTAATCGATCTGAGATTCCTTTCGACCGCACTCATTACTTTATGGGAATAAAGAGCTAGTTACGTTGCACAAGAGTGATCTCTTCTAAATCCGTGTTGGTTACGTATTAAGAAGTCATTTTCTTCAAGGTGATTCATAATGGTCGAGTACAGTACATGCACCAAAACCTACTGGAAATTGAGGTCAGTGATGTGGGTCTGTAATTCAGTGGGTTACTTCTATTTCCTTTCTTGAATATTGGCGTGATCTGTACAACTTTCCAATCCTTAGGAACAGACCTTTCGTCAAGTGAGCGGTTGTATATGACTGCTAAGAAAGGCACTATTGTGTCTGCATAGTCTGAAGGGAGCCTGATTGATATACCATCTGGACTGGAAGACTTGCTTTTATTAAGAGATTTGAGTTGTTTCGACCTTTGCTGATCATCTTTTAACAGAGAACCATCCATATGATGTAGAAAGTGGACTTCTATATCCTGACAAAATAAAGCGGAAAGCTGACCCTACTGGGAATAATGGAAATCACCGAACACATAATACAGAATGTCAGCCTAGTATTCTACGATCAGACTCAGTTTCCATTTTCTCTCACGTTAAGTTTTCATTACAAATACTGGATTCAAACTGTAAAGACATTTTATTTCTCATCATTTGTTATATATATATATATATATCTACATAAAACATTGTTTATCTCCTTTTATAGTTAATACAATTACTGTAACATTTTTCTTGTGTATTCTGTGCAAACAATTTGTCACTTTTTTATTTTCTGTACGAATAGTATCTGTGCAAGTCGCACATCATGATTATCTGTGTTTGCGAAATTCAGTTGTCACCTGAGGATGGCCTGAGGAGCCTAAAGTTGGTTGGTGACAAAGTAAATATATTCTTGGGGAACATTAGGTAGTATTTTCTTTTTAATAATCATTTATTTTGTTCCTAAAAGTATTTGCTAACTTTCCTAAAACTGAGGATCCCATGGACAACTCTTCTTCTTGTAGGTACAATTCGTTGTTGAATTCAATAATTTTGGTAATAAATGATGTGCGGGAGTCTGATTATCTCCTTTATGCGTTCCTTTGGTAGCAGACTGTTAGTATCTAGGTCTTGTTCTATTACCTTCATTGTTTCATTGACTACGATTGTGGAGTACATGTTTTCTACGACTACGATTGTGGAGTACATGTTTTCTACACCAAATGAAGCTAACTTAGCTGTTTCTGACATATATAAGCCTTTAATGTGATTTATTAGTTAGTATATAAAATACTATCAGCCTCGATTGCGATAATTAAACCAATCTTTACCTGATTCTATAATATTGCTACGAGGGCATGGTCTAGAAATAACACTAAAACAGCCTGAATAGTTTTATCTCTAGATCATCCCCTCGTAGACATACTATAGAATCAGGTATATCTTCTGAAGAAGACTCAATTACTTGGGCTGAAACCAAGTAAAGGTTGGTTTCATTACCGAAATCGAGGCTTATAGTTTCTTATATATTAGATTATCATGACTGCTGACTGGGCTGCAATGTTCAAAGTACTGAGATTTATTAGTTCTTCTCTGTTTTTCACTGTTCTGTCATTTAGTGTTTTATAGTGTTGTGTGTGTTAAGCAAGGGTGTATGTGGATGCTTTTCTTTAATTTACGATGGCCGCATAGGAGTATTTGCTTTATGGAGCTTTGGCTGGCTGTGGAGTTCTGGGGCATTATGTTTCTATCTTATTCAGTCAGTCTCAGTAATGAAATCGCTAAAATAGTGGTCCTACAACAGTTCACTTAAACATCAAAATAAAACAATAACAGTAGTCAAATGCAGTAAAGTTTGCTTGAATGCATTACTAGAATGGTGGCAAATTCCCCAAATACTACACTCCTGGAAATGGAAAAAAGAACACATTGACACCGGTGTGTCAGACCCACCATACTTGCTCCGGACACTGCGAGAGGGCTGTACAAGCAATGATCACACGCACGGCACAGCGGACACACCAGGACCCGCGGTGTTGGCCGTCGAATGGCGCTAGCTGCGCAGCATTTGTGCACCGCCGCCGTCAGTGTCAGCCAGTTTGCCGTGGCATACGGAGCTCCATCGCAGTCTTTAACACTGATAGCATGCCGCGACAGCGTGGACGTGAACCGTATGTGCAGTTGGCGGACTTTGAGCGAGGGCGTATGGTGGGCATGCGGGAGGCCGGGTGGACGTACCGCCGAATTGCTCAACACGTGGGGCGTGAGGTCTCCACAGTAAATCGATGTTGTCGCCAGTGGTCGGCGGAAGGTGCACGTGCCCGTCGACCTGGGACCGGACCGCAGCGACGCACGGATGCACGCCAAGACCGTAGGATCCTACGCACTGCCGTAGGGGACCGCACCGCCACTTCCCAGCAAATTAGGGACACTGTTGTTCCTGGGGTACGGCGAGGACCATTCGCAACCGTCTCCATGAAGCTGGGCTACGGTCCCGCACACCGTTAGGCCGTCTTCCGCTCACGCCCCAACATCGTGCAGCCCGCCTCCAGTGGTGTCGCGACAGGCGTGAATGGAGGGACGAATGGAGACGTGTCGTCTTCAGCGATGAGAGTCGCTTCTGCCTTGGTGCCAATGATGGTCGTATGCGTGTTTGGCGCCGTGCAGGTGAGCGCCACAATCAGGACTGCATACGACCGAGGCACACAGGGCCAACACCCGGCATCATGGTGTGGGGAGCGATCTCCTACACTGGCCGTACACCACTGCTGATCGTCGAGGGGACACTGAATAGTGCACGGTACATCCAAACCGTCATCGAACCCATCTTTCTACCATTCCTAGACCGGCAAGGGAACATGCTGTTCCAACAGGACAATGCACGTCCGCATGTATCCCGTGCCACCCAACGTGCTCTAGAAGGTGTAAGTCAACTACCCTGGCCAGCAAGATCTCCGGATCTGTCTCCCATTGAGCATGTTAGGGACTGGATGA
Source organism: Schistocerca americana (assembly GCF_021461395.2). Lineage (NCBI taxonomy): Eukaryota > Metazoa > Arthropoda > Insecta > Orthoptera > Acrididae > Schistocerca > Schistocerca americana. Next base: position 1,246,837,842 of record NC_060119.1, on the reverse strand, counting down.
AGCGTCGTCTCACGCGGTCTGCACGTCGAGCACGAACGCTGGTCCAACTGAGGCGCCAGGTGGAAATGGCATGGCAAGCCGTTCCACAGGACTACATCCAGCATCTCTACGATCGTCTCCATGGGAGAATAGCAGCCTGCATTGCTGCGAAAGTTGGATATACACTGTACTAGTGCCGACATTGTGCATGCTCTGTTGCCTGTGTCTATGTGCCTGTGGTTCTGTCAGTGTGATCATGTGATGTATCTGACCCCAGGAATGTGTCAATAAAGTTTCCCCTTCCTGGGACAATGAATTCACGGTGTTCTTATTTCAATTTCCAGGAGTGTATTTAAACATCACTGGTATACAGAATCCCATTCCGTGCAACTGAACACTAAGTATTCAACAGCTCATAAATAGATAAAGTCCACTGTGGCGATAAATGCACTAGAACTTGGGATATTATGAAAGGATTCCCACAGTCTAAACAGTGTTATTTCCAAGATACAGTCGAAATAACTTGAACTTCAATGACGCACATTATCAGCACATGTCAGACTTTCAAGCAAATCTCTGAGTTCCAGTTCCACATGGTTTGGAACTTTTCTAACTACGAAGCAATATTAGACTGATGGCGAAGCCACTTTGTACCCATAAAGTACTAGTTTTAATAGTCTGCAAACGCATAATCAGCTCTCCAACTCATTACCTCAAGATATATACGTACAGACAGGTCATCAGACATAGAATGAGCAGGAGCGACTGCCGGTTCTCACTTTGCCCTCCAGAATGCACAACCTTCCTAAAATATACTAAGTGGACTACCATTCAAAATATATGCAAGTTACAAATATTACATTATTCTTCTTCTTTTGCTTGTGCATTGCCCCACAGTTTTTCGCAGGGTCGGCATGGCTATAATCGGATTTGGCATGGTGAATTAGAAGGGGTGGCCAGATTTCCTGCCTGCTGCCACCCCGTATCCCCACGATGGAATCAGTGTACCCCAGCTGTCTGCAGCTAGTGTAAATTATGAAATAGTGCGAATGTGTTGCAAATGTCTACGAGTCGTGGAACTGAGGCGGGACGTGGGGACCAGCCCAGTATTCACCGAATGGGATGTGGAAAACCGTCTATAAACCACTGGCCAGAACACCAGCCCTCGTCGTTAATGTGCCGGGCGTGTTCGATTCGGGGCCAGAGCGCCTACCCAAGTCCAGATAGCAGTGCAATCGCGCTCTCGGCTAACCTGGTGGGTTAAGTTACAAATATGACATTTATGTTAAATGAAAGATCTTTCTCGCTGGTCTTCCTCAGACCAAACAATGTTCTATATCTAAAAAATGTAAGCATAATCAAGTAAATCGTGGCTTCTGTGCATGTAAGCTTGCGACGAATAACAGAGAAACAGTAGTTAAAAGATCTAAAGCAGTAATATTGGCCAGCTCCATAGATTCTCTCTTTATATTCTATTCAGTGTTTGTATCAAAATCAAGCAAAAGATGCAGTAGGGGAAGGTGTCAGGACTGAGAATACGATGATCCGACACATTTAAATAATTAAAAAGACTTAATAACTGAATATATAAAATGTGTGGATTTCAGTGATGATAGTTAATGTCCTAATCTATCACCAGTACCTTGCTTTTGTTTTAGAAGGAAATCCGACTTGAGCAAAATATTATCTTTTTCTCTCTTTACCCAGACTTGTTTCACTAAAAATTCAGCATCGTCAGTGAGTATTTATTTTCTTTCTTATTACTACCTGCTGTGGTTTTTCTGTTCCTTTTCTTTATCATTACGTTAATTATCCTTTCTTTACATTCACCTCCGCTCTGCGTAGCCGCGTGGTCTGTGGTGCTTCGCCGCGGTTCGCGCAGCTCCCCCCGTCGGAGGTTCGAGTCCTCCCTCGGACATACGTGTGTTTGTGGGTGTTGTCCTTAGCGTAAGTTAGATTAAGTAGCGTGCAAGCCTAGGGACCGATGGACCGATGACCTCTGCAGTTTTGTCCCACAGGAACTTACCATAAATTCAAACAAAATCAATTTCGCCGTTTGTCATTTTTCCCCATTATCTTCACTGTGAAAAACTGCACTGTCACCGTTTACAAACTAGGAGAATAAGATAAGGAAGAATCAATAGTCAAAGAAGTGGGGTACGGAAGTACTGAGGAATGTAGAAATACGCTTGAAGTTCTTTAAAGCTATAGATATTGCGATAAGGAATACCTCATTAAGCAGTTCAGTTGAAGAGGAATGGGTATCTCTAAAAAGGACAATCAGAGAAGTTTGAAAGAAAAACACAGATACGAAGAAGATAACTGTGAAGAAACTGTGAGAAACAGAAGAAATACTTCAGTTGGTAGATGAAAGAATGACGTGAAAAAATGTTCAGGAAATCCAGCAATGCAGAAATGCAAGCCAGTTAGGTATGAATTAAATCGGAAATGCTGTACAGCTAGAGCGAAATTCCAGCATGAAAAATGTGAAGAAATCGAAAAAGAAATGATCATCGCCTGGACTGACTCAGCAGAGAGAAATGAAAAAAAGAAAAAAAAAACTTTAGTTGAAAGTAAAATCAAGAGTCGTAACATTAAGAGTGTAATGGAAATCGTTTCTTAGATGCAGAGGGCAGAGCACACAGGCGGAAAGAGTACCTTGAGGGCCCATATGAGGGTGTGACTTCTCTGATGGTGTAATAGAAGAAGAAACAGGAGCCGATCCGATATTGAAGACAGATGGAATCCAGTATTAGAATAAGAATATAAATGAGCCTTTGGAAGAGCTAAGATCAAATTAGGCTGAAGGGATAGACGCATACCATCAAAATTTCAAAAATAATTGAGGAAGTTGGCGGATCTACCATCTGACTTCCGGAAAAATATCATCCACACCATTCCGAAGACTGCATGGACTGACAAGTGCGAGAATTATCTCACAATCAGCTTAACGGCCCATGTCACCAGTTTGCAGACGCCTATAATATACAGAAGAGGGGGAAAAAACTGAGGATGTGTTACATGACGATCAGTTTAACTTTAGCAAAAGTGCCGTCACCAGAGGAATTTCTGACGTTGCGGTCTATAATGGAACTAAAACTAAAGGAAAATAACGACATATTCATAAGAATTGTCGATTTTGATAAAGCGTTAGAGATTGCAAAATGGTGGTGGATCTTCGAAATTCTCAGAAAACTATTGGGCAATATACAACATGTACAAGAGCTAAGAAGGAACAAGAAGAGTGGGAGACCAAGAAGAAAGTGCTGGAATTAAAAAGGGTGTAAGGGAGGAATGTGATGTTTCTCCCCTACTGTTCAATCTACACATCGAAGAATCAATGACAGAAATAAAAGGAGGTTCAAAAATGTCGATAGGATATCAGTGATAAGATTCGCTGACGACAATGCTGTCCTCAGTGAAAGTGAAGAATTACACAGTCTGCTGAGTGGAATGAACAGTCTGATGAGTAAATAGTATGGACTGAGAGTAATTTAGAGGAACACGAAAGTAATAACAAGTAGCAGAAATGATATTACCAAGAAACTTAACATAAAGGTTAGTGATCACGTAGTAGATGAAGTTAAAGAACCCTGCCATCTAGGCGCCAAATTAACCAATGACGGACAGAGCAAGGAGGACATAAAAAGCAGACTAGCATTGACTGAAAGGTAATTACTGGCCAAACGAAGTCTATTAATATCAAATATATAGCCTTAATTAGAGAAAGAAATTTCTGAGGATCAATGCATTGTATGGTAGTGAAAGGACTATTGGAAAACAAGAAGAAAAGAGAGTAGAAGTATTTGAAATTTGGTGCTACGGAAGAATGTTGAAAATTAAGTGCATTGATAAGGTAAGGAATAAGGAGGAGCAGAACAGAATAGGAGTGGAAAGTAGCATGTGGAAAACAGGGACAAGAAGGACAGGATGATAGGACATCTGTAAAGGCATCATGGAATAACTTCTACGATACTACAGGGAACTCCAGAGGGTAAACATCTGTAGAGGAAGAAAGATACTGGAATACATCCAGCAAATAATTGAGGACATAGGTTGCAAATGCTAATCTGAGATGAAGAGGTTAGCACAGGAAAGGAATTCGTGAGGAGCCGCGTCATACCAGTCAGAAGACTGATGACTCAAAGAAAAAACGAATTAGCCTGTAAACTCACAATGCCTCACAAAACTGTTTGTTTCTTTAGGCGTTAATTTTCTTACTTTCATCTAAACACTTGCAGTAATTATTAATTCATTAAGAACTCACGTAAACTGCAACTGGCGGTTACGTGACTACGTGGGTTGTTCAAAATTTCGGTCTCGGAAGCAGGTACGATGTGTGTAGTGAGGTCTGTGCCAGTCAGCAAGCTGTTAGAGAGGCATGCGTTTGGTCCGTGCTGCTGGAACACTCTGACCATCAATAACTAATGCATAGAGTGGAACTGTCATAGCGGACAGTACATTTTGTAAGCGGCATGTGATGTTACATTACTGCCGAGTGCAGATAAATCAGTAAATGAATGCATAAGTGATAGCGCTGTCGACGTGTTACGAGCCATACGTGTTTTCACATTGGACTCAAAACCGATCATATTTGTCAGCGACATACCCTCGCCCAGCAGGAAGCTGTCAGTACCACTATAACATGCAGACGCCGTTCTGAAAATGGGAAACTGCTGAGTGACTTTTCTAAAATTTGTCGAAAGCCACCCAACTACTTGAATACGAAAAGTTCACACTGCGAAGGTAAGTTCCACAGGAGGAACGTCTGTGGAATGTTGCGTAAAATTACAATTTAGAAAGGTTCTGAGAGTCCTTTTGGAAATGAGAAGTTGCTGCTAACTAGCAAGCACCTCTGACGAGTGCGTTGCGATATATTTCCAGTAATTTGTCGATGATCACATATAACATGTCGACTGTGCGAAGAAGCAAAATATTTGACATACTCCTGTACAGTTGAATATTTTGGCTCAAAATCTAAGTTAACAGAGTATTTAGGTTCAGTAATGTCGGTACGTGAATTGTAGTATTGAGAACACTACAAATTAGCTCAAAATTTTCTGCATTGTTTGATTCCACACTAATAGACATACACCTACGTATATCTGTGAGTTAGTCCAGTGTACATTGCCAGTTCTGTGTTTACTGTACACGTCAAATTTCGCTAATGATTATTGGATGACTGGATAACATATCGATCATAGTGACGTAATAGGTTATATGGGCAACTACGTCATTATGCTGCCCTATCAAACCTGATATGAGATGAGCAGCATTTAATTACATTGTACAGTTTCTTTCACATAACATAGTGACTGTGCTTTCACACACGACCCACAGTCATAAATTACTTATACAAAAGCAAGTGAGTGCAATAAAACCTCACACTTAACAAACATCCATAATGGGAAAATTTTGAAGCTCAAAACAACCTATACAATTATAAAGTGGAAGTTCTCTCTTACTTTTGTAAAATTTAGTACGCTTGTAAACATGGGCTTCCGCCGCAGTTGTCGATATCCATAAAATTTTTGCGGAATGTGACCGCATTGTGAATATGTGACATTCCTCTAACACTTCAAGAACTGTTGTGGACGATCTTCCTCAGGTTGTTTTTTTTTACACCCGGAACAAGACCGTTTCCAACAGTGGCCGAAACGTCGGAAGAATTTTACATTACTACACTTGATTTATTTACGTTAGTGATTACACATTTCTCCCCAAGGCACATCAGATCAGTTCTGGAGTAGGGACGTATAACAAATCTCATCTGCAAGGCTGACTGACACATGAATGTTTGGTTGTGTTGCACGTGCTTATCTTAAAGGTTGGTTTCGGTGAAACTAATTGGAACAAGAAACTGAGGTAAACCTTATGGCTGAAATCCTACGTTAAATAGTACTTCTATTTTTCTTGAAAATATAAAGAAAATACCTTCGGTAGTCAATCAGATCGCTAAATGGTAAGTAACTATTGCTTAAATTCTCTCGCATAAGACCAAAATTGTAGAATTTTGCACAGAGCATGACTTAATCATAGCTAACACTTGGTTCAAGAATCATAAAAGAAGGTTGTATACCTGGAAGAACCCTGGAGATACTAAAAGGTATCAGATAGATTACATAATGGTAAGACAGAGTTTTAGGAACCAGGTTTTAAATTGTAAGACATTTCCAGGGGCTGATGTGGATTCTGACCACAATCTATTGGTCATGAACTGCAGATTGAAACTGAAGAAACTGCAAAAAGGTGGGAATTTAAAGAGATGGGACCTGGATAAACTGAAAGAACCAGAGGTTGTGCAGAGTTTCAGGGAGACCATAAGGGAACAATTGACAGGAATGGGGGAAAGAAATACAGTAGAAGAAGAATGGGTAGCGCTGAGGGATGAAGTAGTGAAGGCAGCAGACGATCAAGTAGGTAAAAAGGCGAGGGCTAATAGAAATCCTTGGGTAACAGAAGAAATATTGAATATATTTGATGAAAGGAGAAAATATAAAAATGCAGTAAATGAAGCAGGCAAAAAGTAATACAAACGTCTCAAAAATGAGGTTGACAGGAAGTGCAAAGTGGCTAAGCAGGGATGGCTAGGGGACAAATGTAAGGATGTAGAGGCTTGTCTCACTAGGGGTAAGATAGATACTGCCTACAGGAAAATTAAAGAGACCTTTGGAGAGAAGAGAACCACGTGTAAGAATATCAAGAGCTCAGATGGCAACCCAGTTCTAAGCAAGAAGGGAAGGCAGAAAGGTGGAAGGAGTATATAGAGGGTTTATACAAGGGCGATGTACTTGAGGACAATATTATGGAAATGGAAGAGGATGTAGATGAAGACGAAATGGGAGATAAGATACTGCGTGAAGAGTTTGACAGAGCACTGAAAGACCTGAGTCGAAACAATGCCCCGGGAATAGACAACATTCCATTAGAACTACTGATGGCCTTGGGAGAGCCAGTCATGACAAAACTCTACCATCTGGTGAGCAAGATGCATGAGACAGGCGAAATACCCTCAGACTTCAAGAAGAATATAACAATTCCAATCCCAAAGAAAGCAGGTGTTGACAGATGTGAAAATTGCCGAACTATCAGTTTAATAAGTCACAGCTGCAAAATACCAACGCGAATTCTTTACAGACGAATGTAAAAACTGGTAGACGCGGACCTCGGGGAAGATCAGTTTGGATTCCGTAGAAATGTTGGAACACGTGAGGCAATACTAACCTTACGACTTATCTTAGAAGAAAGATTAAGAAAAGGCAAACCTACGTTTCTAGCATTTGTAGACTTAGAGAAAGCTATTGACAATGTTAACTGGAATACTCTCTTTCAAATTCTGAAGGTGGCAGGGGTAAAATACAGGGAGCGAAAGGCTATTTATAATTTGTACAGAAACCAGATCGCAGTTATAAGAGTCGAGGGGCATGAAAGGGAAGCAGTGGTTGGGAAAGGAGTGAGACAGGGTTTTACCCTGTCCCCGATGATATTCAATCTGTATATTGAGCAAGCAGTAAAGGAAACAAAAGAAAAATTCGGAGTAGGTATTAAAATTCATGGAGAAGAAGTAAAAACTTTGAGGTTCGCCGATGACATTGTAATTCTGTCAGAGACAGCAAAGGACTTGGAAGAACAGTTGTACGGAATGAACAGTGTCTTGAAAGGAGGATATAAGATGAACATCAGCAAAAGCAAAACAAAGGTAATGGAATGTAGTCAAATTAAATCGGGTGATGCTGAGGGAATTAGATTAGGAAATGAGACACTTAAAGTAGTAAAGGAGTTTTGCTATTTAGGGAGTAAAATAACTGATGATGGTCGAAGTAGAGAGGAAATAAAATGTAGACTGGCAATGGCAAGGAAATCATTTCTGAAGAAGAGAAATTTGTTAACATCGAGTATAGATTTAATTGTCAGGAAGTCGTTTCTGAAAGTATTTGTATGGAGTGTAGCCATGTATGGAAGTGAAACATGGACGATAACTAGTTTGGACAAGAAGAAAATAGAAGCTTTCGAATTGTGGTGCTACAGAAGAATGCTGAACGTAAGGTGGGTAGATCACGTAACTAATGAGGAGGTATTTAAGTTTGTGGCACAACTTGACTAGGAGAAGGGTTCGGTTGGTAGGACATGTTTTGAGGCATCAAGGGATCACAAATTTAGTATTGAAGGGCAGCGTGGAAGGTAAAAATCGTAGAGGGAGACCAAGAGACGAATACACTAAGCAGATTCAGAAGGATGTAGGTTGCAGTAGGTACTGGGAGATGAAGGAGCTTGCGCAAGTTAGAGTAGCATGGAGAGCTGCATCAAACCAGTCTCAGGACTGAAGACCACAACAACAACAACAACAAGATCATTACTAAATTATATATGAAGAGAAGTAACATTTTTGGTTGCAGTTATAAATATAATAGTTACTCTAAAACTTATTTGATTCGGAAGTAAATATCCGTATCAGCAACTTCTGGTTTCTAAACCTGTTCACAATTAAATCGTTAACGCTCAAAGTTATTTAACTTCCAGTTCATTTATCTTCCATTAATTACCTGATACTTGGAACTTTCTGGCAGATTGAAACTGTGTGTCGGACCGAGACCCGAACTCGGGACCTTTACCTTTCGTTTGCAAGTGCTCTACTAACTGAGCTAACCAAGCACGACTCACGCCCCGTTCTCACAGCTTTACTTCTGCCAGTACCTCGTCTCCCACCTTCCAAACTTTACAGAAGCTCTCCAGCGAAACTTGCGGAACTAGCACTCCTGAAAGAAAGGATACTGCGGAGTCGTGGCTTAGCCACAACCTGGGGGATGTTTCCAGAATGAGATTTTCACTCTGCAGCGGAGTGTGCGCTGATATGAAACTTCCTGGCAGATTAAAACTGTGTGCCGGACCGAGACTCGAAGTCGGGACCTTTGCCTTTCGCGGGCAAGTGCTCTACCAACTCCGCAATATACAGGAGAGCTTCTGTAAAGTTTAGAAGGTAGGAGACAATGTACTGGCAGAAGTAAAGCTGTGAGGTCGGGGCGTGAGTCATGCTAGGGTAGTTCAGTTGGTAGAGCACTTGCCCGCGAAAGGTGAAGGTCCCGAGGTCGAGTCTCGGTCCGGCACACAGTTTTAATCTGCCAGGAAGTTCCATATCAGCGCACACTCCGCTGCAGAGTGAAAATCTCATTCTGGATACCTGATACTTTATTGGGAACTAGTCTGTATATAAACTGTATGATAAACAATGGCAAAGTCAAGAAATAAAACTTGGCCTCTGGAAGAGACGGCGTGTCCTTAAAGCCTGAAAATCGAACGTGTTGTAAACTCAAAAGGGATAAATGAGAAGCTTCCGTCACTAAGTCCTCCAAGGCGCTTAAATATCTTCCGTGTGCCCAATCTGTCGAACTAGCCCAGTTCCAGTGAACAATCGACGATGCGTAACCACGCTATAGAGTTTTCATACTACGCGAAAATTTCCTGTCATCCTTCACTCATTCTCACGCTGTTTTTCTTTGTTGCAGTTCCTGACGCTGGCTGCAGTGTCGCTGGGGAATTGTGTTTCACTAGGCACTGATGCAAGTGTGTTGTGGTATTCGTGGGTTGCGAAGACAGAAGCCAATCAATTACAAACCCGTTTGTTTCTAACGGGCATTCCTGAGCTGCACTGAACTTTCTCATGACTCGCCAGCATCCCTCTTACTGTCAGACTTGCCAGGCGAGCCAGGAACATCAGTTAAGCCATCCCTATCTGGATTTTCGGAAAGTCTCAAGTACTAGTTCCTACTTAAGCGTCCCCCTTTGTCCAAAGTGCTTGATGGAAAAGTAGTATAGCGGATTTTAGTGAGCTACACATGCGCGCCCGTGTTTCTATTTCACCATTTTCTTACTCAGAGGTCTTAACACACTCCTGGAAATGGAAAAAAGAACACATTGACACCGGTGTGTCAGACCCACCATACTTGCTCCGGACACTGCGAGAGGGTTGTACAAGCAATGATCACACGCACGGCACAGCGGCCACACCAGGAACCGCGGTGTTGGCCGTCGAATGGCGCTAGCTGCGCAGCATTTGTGCACCGCCGCCGTCAGTGTCAGCCAGTTTGCCGTGGCATACGGAGCTCCATCGCAGTCTTTAACACTGGTAGCATGCCGCGACAGCGTGGACGTGAACCGTATGTGCAGTTGACGGACTTTGAGCGAGGGCGTATAGTGGGCATGCGGGAGGCCGGGTGGACGTACCGCCGAATTGCTCAACACGTGGGGCGTGTGGTCTCCACAATACATCGATGTTGTCGCCAGTGGTCGGCGGAAGGTGCACGTGCCCGTCGACCTGGGACCGGACTGCAGCGACGCACGGATGCACGCCAAGACCGTAGGATCCTACGCAGTGCCGTAGGGGACCGCACCGCCACTTCCCAGCAAATTAGGGACACTGTTGCTCCTGGGGTATCGGCGAGGACCATTCGCAACCGTCTCCATGAAGCTGGGCTACGGTCCCGCACACCGTTAGGCCGTCTTCCGCTCACGCCCCACCATCGTGCAGCCCGCCTCCAGTGGTGTCGCGACAGGCGTGAATGGAGGGACGAATGGAGACGTGTCGTCTTCAGCGATGAGAGTCGCTTCTGCCTTGGTGCCAATGATGGTCGTATGCGTGTTTGGCGCCGTGCAGGTGAGCGCCACAATCAGGACTGCATACGACCGAGGCACACAGGGCCAACACCCGGCATCATGGTGTGGGGAGCGATCTCCTACACTGGCCGTACACCACTGGTGATCGTCGAGGGGACACTGAATAGTGCACGGTACATCCAAACCGTCATCGAACCCATCGTTCTACCATTCCTAGACCGGCAAGGGAACTTGCTGTTCCAACAGGACAATGCACGTCCGCATGTATCCCGTGCCACCCAACGTGCTCTAGAAGGTGTAAGTCAACTACCCTGGCCAGCAAGATCTCCGGATCTGTCCCCCATTGAGCATGTTTGGGACTGGATGAAGCGTCGTCTCACGCGGTCTGCACGTCCAGCACGAACGCTGGTCCAACTGAGGCGCCAGGTGGAAATGGTATGGCAAGCCGTTCCACATGACTACATCCAGCATCTCTGCGATCGTCTCCATGGGAGAATAGCAGCCTGCATTGCTGCGAAAGGTGGATATACACTGTACTAGTGCCGACATTGTGCATGCTCTGTTGCCTGTGTCTATGTGCCTGTGGTTCTGTCAGTGTGATCATGTGATGTATCTGACCCCAGGAATCTGTCAATAAATTTTCCCCTTCCTGGGACAATGAATTCACGGTGTTCTTATTTCAATTTCCAGGAGTGTATTTACTTAATTGCATTTAAATGTTGCAGGTGTGAAAGAAAGTGGAAGGAATGGCATTCTTACAAAAGCCAGCAGAAGTATGCATTAACTTATAATTTTACAATTTCAATTGCGAGACAAATGAGATTTTTCGATAATTAAAGCTCGTACATGGTGCCTTTTTTTGCAAACCCAAATCATTGAAACTAAATCTAAAACTAGCCATTATCTAACGATAAATTAACTTACTATCTTTTCCTTCGAAATTTAAGGACATCGTTACTGAGATGACTCCAAGCAAAAGTGCTTCAGATAGTGAGTTAACTGAAGATTAGCTCTGATACGGAGCTGTCGTGTGTCGGTTATACGAGGCCCAGGAATTTCTGTCTGCCAGAGCCCATATGATCTCGAATTTCTCTGATTTTTGCCGTTGTGACCATATCATAAGATACGTGTAGGATTCAGTCTTTTTGTCGCAATTATTCGCAGAATTTCATCTTCAAAACTAATCGTCATTCAAGGGACCAGGTTTGTAAAGTGTTCCACCGGAATTAGGTAAAAATTATTGTTACGTTGTCACCATTAACAATGCTGAGAACCACGTTCTTCGTTAGATGCTGACAGACTCGCCTCTTTGCCTGCGCTGGTCTGCTTTTTATATCCTCCTTGATTAGTCCATCATGTGCTATCTTACTCCCAAGATAAAAGAATTCCTTAACTTCGTCTACTACGTGGTCACCAATTCGGAAATTTTTAGTTTATGAATTACGTCATGTACAATACTCCCCATTACATTCGTCTTTCTTCAGTTTACTCTATATCAGTTTCAGTGCCAAGACCATTCCAATCAACAGATGCTATACAACTTCTTCAGCTTAACTGAGGACAGCGGTATCATCAGCAAATCATATCATTGACGTCCACTCATGATTAATTTTAAATTCCATTCCTGCAATTTTTTGTTATTTCACTTATTTCGATATATAGATTAAACAGTAATTGCGAAAGACCGCTCCCCTTTTAATCCGAGCATGGTGCTCTTGTTCTTCCGTTCTTATTGTTCCTTCAAATTCTTGTCCGTATTGTGTATTATTAGCATTTCCTGGGTACTTACTCCAATTTTTCTGAGAATTTTGAACACCTTGCCCCATTTTACACCTCCGAACGCTTTTTCCGAATCGCCAAATTCTATGAACGTGTCCCGATCTGTCTTAACTCTCCCTTCCCTTATCAGCTGATAAGTGAGATGTGCCCCTCTCATGAGCTTACTTTTCCGAAAGGCAAACTTATTTTGCACGCCACCTGACGACAATGTGGACGACCTTCCAGTTAAGGACTTTGTGGTTTATCCTTCAAGTACGTCGTTACCTACGGGACAGTTCCAGAACTGCGAATAGAACAAAAAGAAATATATAAATATTTGTCATGTATTATTGTTTCTCTGACATGTTCTATATCCTCGAGGACCTCCTCACTACGGATCAATTGGAATGAAAGTTAATTTAATTTTCGTGTAACGTTTCCTCGGTTTTCTTATTCAGTATTCCGTGTACCATTCTCGTCGGCAATTTGGTTTCATGAGCTATTCAGCTGACTGTACGATAGCCCTCGCACTTACGTTCCATTGCCACTTTAGGGATTGTGTGGATGATATTTTTCAGACAGGCTCCAGTCTCACAGATCCAACACACCATTAAGAATAGTCGTTTGGTTGCCGGTTACGGGATAGATTTTAAGACTTCCGAAGGAATATTATGTATGTGTTCTGCCGTATTTGGTCACGAGTCTTCTAAAGCTCTGTTAAACTCAGTAGCACTAGACCCTCTATCTCTTCCATATGGACTCCTACTACTCCCATGTCATGAGAAACGACCTCCCCATCGTAGAGTCTTCAGTTTACTGCTTCCATTTATCCGCTTTTTCCTCTACATCTAGCGTGTAACACCTCTTGGAGTTTTAATGTTGACACATTTTCTTTGCGGCACTTCCTATTTATTTTATTCCTAAATGATTTATATTGGGTATTCCCATCTTTTCCTGAAAATTTTCGTACTTCCTTGCTTCGTCTCAATTGAAGTATTTTTTCTGTTATCCATGGCTTATTCACAGTGATCTTCCTTACTAAACTCTTGAATGCTTGGTGCTTCTCAGCCTTAATACATTTTTTAAAGGACGTCATGTGATATGCACATGAAACGTTGATTTACCAAACCGATATTTTGGTTTTAAATTCGTCATCAGTGGCAATTGGTAGAAAGGAACAAATAACTGTATATACATCAATTTATACATGGCAACTGTAAATATGTAGTTGAAGAAATATGTGTCTACTTAAAATTTGTATCGCTATAGGAATGAGATGCGTATGTGTGTGTGTGTGTGTGTGTGTGTGTGTATGTATGCATGTGTTATACTTAATTAGTTAGTTCGTAAAATGGACCATTTTGCACCAGAGATCATAATGATGAGGGGTGAGTCATTATACATTCACATCGCATATTAATTTCTACATACGGTTACATTCTGAAAATTTGGATTTTTTTTCTTTTTTTGCGGAAAGAGGGAGAACGATATACAGATGTGAGTTAGTAATTCCTCTGTACCACCTTTTATGCGTTACAATAATAGAAACTTCCTCAGTTTGTAATCAAATTTTACTGTGCCGTCTGTCAGAAATTTTGTATCAATAGATAAATAATCAAAAAATTTTGTTGCACAATTGTGGACCGCTTTTTGTGCTAAAGACAAACTTAATATAGAGTGATGAATGTCATTTTATCTTCTGGTATCGTAACTGCGTACCTGATTGTTACTGTTGAACTGTAGCTGATTATTTACAACAAACTTCATGAGGGAATAAATATAATGTGAAGCAGGAGCCAGAATACCCAAGTCCTTAAACAGACAGCTACAAGATGATCGTGGGTGAGCGCCACATATTAGCCTCACAGCACGTTTTTGCACAGTGAAGACTTTCTTTCTTGAAGATCAGTTACCCCACAACATTATTCCATATGACATTATTGAATGAAATTATGCAATATACGTCAACTTATGCAAGCACAAATGTGGCTGAACTTTCTTTTAGGAGTTCCAAAGTGTGTTTTCTTTCCAATTTAATTTCTCATCAATATGGACCCCTAAGAATTTTGAAGTTCCCACCCTAATACTAGAGTCATGTGCAAAAGAACATTAATTCTGGTTGTTCTATGCTGGATGGAAGATCATTACATATATAAGGAGCAGTACTGGACTGAAGATTGAACCTTAGGGAACCCCATATGTGATTTCTACCTGGTCAGAACAATGTCTCTGGACTACATTGCTTGAATTACGAAGTACAGCTTTCTGCATTCTTTTGCTGAGCTTATTATATGGGAACAAATTTTTAGTACTCTATTGGAATCACCATCAAAACCAGATAAATTTTTATTTTTGAGAAAATCTATAATTTTCTTAATTTCAGAAGTTGGTTACACAGTCATGTGATTGAATTTTATGAAAGTTACATCTGCTGCATACTGCTGTGATTTTGTTCTTGAACTGTTTGTCTATACAGTTTCTGTTATAGTTAAGAAATGATATTTAAATGCATTTCATACCTGTAACTCGTCGTTTATAGCCCTTCCATTCATTTCAATAATGCTATTGTCTTTTTTTGGTTGCCCTGTCTATCTTCACAGTATTCCATATTGCCTTAAGTCTGTTGCTGGAAGCACTGATTTCTGACATTATGTGCATGTTCTTTGACTTTTTGTGATTTTTCCCAGTAATTTTGAATATTTTTTGTAGTGTGCAACTACTGAAGGATCCCTACTTGTTCTTGCCAAAATACACAGTTCCCTGTTCCTTTCACAAGACACTTTAACGACTCTAGTGATTCATAGTTTTTTACCTGGCTGTTCAATGTTCTTTCTGAGAAGCTTATGGGGAAAGCTACCTTCAAATAATGATATGAATTTATCATGGAGTACATTAAATTTTATGTTAATATTTGATTCATTATAAAGTACATCAATTGTCATCTGTTTAAAACTATTCTAAAAAATATTTGTTCTTGTGTCATGAACTGTGCCAACTGATTTCCACTGAGGAGATCCATATTGTAGGGTGCTACATCATTTATCCTAACCAACAGTGCATCATAATCAGTGAGAGCATGTGTTACTGTGTAAACATTTATTTTGTCACTCAATCAAGGAGAACACTGCTGACTATCTTTATCCACCTGTGTGGGAACGTTAATTTCTGAGACGAATTTTTACGATCCAAGTAAGGTTTCCAAAACACTTTTCCTGTCACAGTCTACTACAAAATCTACACTGAAGTCACCACAGATTATTAACTGCTTGTTGCTCTCTGACAGAAAGCACAGTAAGGATTCCATATTCCTCATAAATAGTTCAAAATTTCCCATTTGTGATCTACATACAGTTAAAATTAAAACTGAACTATTTTTCAGCATTAATTCACAAGTATACACGTCTATGTGCTGATCACTACAAAATCTACTTGTTCCAATGTTTTTGAACTTGTCTTCTGTCTTAATGTATGTAACAATTTCTCCTTTTCAGCATGAGTAAACTGCTACAGTGTAATCTTTTATATGTAACTTATCTTCTTTGGTTATGTGGTGTTGAACCCCAGGATGTCTATCTTTTCAGAGAACTCTAATTACATCTGTGACGTGATGTGAAATACAATCTTGTAACTTTTGGTATATGAATATACAGAGGGTATAAAATTGCAAAATTAGACAATTTTACACGTGAGAAAACAGTGCAACGTAACGTTTCATACAGAGCACAGATAAAAGCAAAAAAAAAGGTGGGGTTGTTGTGGTGGTCTTCAGTCCTGAGACTGGTTTGATGTAGCTCTCCATGCTACCCTATCCTGTGCAAGCTTCTTCATCTCTCAGTACTTACTGAAACCTACATCCATCTGAATCTGCTTAGTGTATTCATCTCTTGGTCTCCCTCTACGATTTTTACCCTCCACACTGTCCTCCAATGCTAAATTGGTGACCCCTTGATGCCTCAAAACATGTCCTACTAACCGGTCCCTTCTTGTAGTTAAGTTGTGCCACAAACTCCTCTTCTCCCCAGTTCTATTCAATACTTCATCATTAGTTATGTGATCTACCCATCTAATCTTCAGCATTCTTCTGTAGCACCACATTTCGAAAGCTTGTATTCTTTTCTTGTCCAAACTATTTATCGTCCATGTTTCACTTCCATACATGGCTACACACCATACAAATACTTTCAGAAACGACTTCCTGACACTTAAATCTATACTCGATGTTAACAAATTTCTCTTCTTCAGAAACGCTTTCCTTGCCATTGCCAGTCTACATTTTATACCCTCTCTACTTCGACCATCATCAGTTATTTTGCTCCCCAAATAGCAAAACTCCTTTACTACTTTAAGTGTCTCATTTCCTAATCTAATTCCCTCAGCATTACGCGATTTAATTTGACTACATTCCATTATCCTCGTTTTGCTTTTGTTGATGTTCTTCTCATATCCTCCTTTCAAGACACTGTCCATTCCCTTCAACTGCTCTTCCAAGTCCTTTGCTGTCTCTGACAGAATTACAATGTCATCGGCGAACCTCAAAGTTTTATTTCTTCTCCATGAATTTTAATACTTACTCCGAATTTTTCTTTTGTTTCCTTTACTGCTTGATCAATATACAGATTGGATAACATCAGGGAGAGTCTACAACCCTGTCTCACTCCCTTCCCAACCACTGCTTCCCTTTCATACCCCTGGACTCTTATAACTGCCATCTGGTTTCTGTACAAATTGAATATAGCCTTTCGCTCGCTGTATTTTACCCCTGCCACCTTTAGAATTTGAAAGAGAGTATTCCAGTCAACATTGTCAAAAGCTTTCTCAAAGTCTACAAATGCTAGAAACATAGGTTTGCCTTTCCTTAATCGTTCTTCTAAGATAAGTCGTTAAGGTCAGTATTGCCTCACGTGTTCCAATATTTCTACGAAATCCAAACTGATCTTCCACGAGGTCGGCTTCTACCACGTTTTTCCATTCGTCTGTAGAGAATTCGTGTTAGTATTTTGCAACTGTGACTTATTAAACTAATACATAATTTTCACATCTGTCAACACCTGCCTTCTTTGGGATTGGAATTATTATATTCTTCTTGAAGTCTGAGGATATTTCGCCTGTCTCATACACCTTGCACACCAGATGATAGAGTTTTGTAAGGACTGGCTCCCCCAAGCCCGTCAGTAGTTCTAATGGGATATTGTCTACTCCTGGGGCCTTGTATATAAAATAATATGTAAAAAAAGTCTTAAATTTTATGCCTCGTAAATAGGGAGAAACTTCGAAACGAGATTTAGAGAATATACTAATGTCAGTGAGGCCAATCCCTCAGCATTCAGCGCTCGTTTACGAGAAGACAAGTATTTTGCTTACGACCATGCCTCAAGAAGCAGCAAAAGACGAATTATTAAATGCTCTAGAACAAACTGAAATATATTCACATTTGTCGAAACAGCTGGACAACATACTAGAACAAACAGAGTTGTGAAATAATTTGTAAATACAAAATTTCAACAGTAGTTTGAGTGGACTTCACAATTTCTCCATATCCTGCAAGTGAAATTTTCTAAATTGACGTGGTGTGTTGAAATACTATGTAGTTTTATAGTTTTTGTATAGTCTGCCTTCATATGCCCTTTTTCCAAGGAATGTATTTCACATACATGAGTGCATGTCACATATGAATATAAATATAATCTTAGAAACAGAAGAAGAGTGGTAATGTAGGCTTTTCGACCTGCTAATTCCATGTTTACCCTGTATAATGACAGAAATCAAGAATTATCTCTTCCAAAGATGTGACAGTTACAACAAATTCAACAATATGTGTACTATGTAATATGACTGTTTTTCATATCCTACAATATCAAATGGCACTCCTGGCATTATTACTAAGATACATAATGTATATAGACTTATATTTGTAATTTTCAATGTAGAATTGTCATTTTGTAGAAACTGACGTATATACAGCTGTTTGTTTCGCTGTATCAGATGCTTGTGACAACTGATACCGGTTTGCTAAATAGTTTCAATTGCAGTTCATGGTGTTTAGAAGATGTCCTATAATATAGACCTTTCTCGTGCCTAGCCTTGTGTTTACAGCTTCTTTCATTCCCTTTTTCAGCTGTAGTCAATGCCTCTTCAACGTAACTGCGTACTTGGTAGTGCTTCTCGCAATGTCTACCGTACAGAACTCGAAATAGTAATAATACGTAGCCAGTTAGTTGCTAGATATAGAATGATAGATCAGACTCTAATACTCCAGCGCCTACGATGGGGATCTGATTCATACGTCTTCCTACATTGTATCCCTTATTTTCGATTTCTATCTTTACTTAAATTTTAATTTCAGTTTTCCGCATGGTTCGTCTTTTTCTGATTAAATAGTAATGTGTTGCGTAGACCTTCGAAAGAGCTATTTTCGTTCAGGTTAATACATCTACATCTACATTTATACTCCGCAAGCCACCCAACGGTGTGTGGCAACAACAAATCGTGACAGTAAGTCATGATCGTGCTTTTTAATATTATTACAATTTTATTTTGAATAGAATGCTCGAACACCTACAGAATGTCGCAAAATAGATGTTATATAATTTATGTCTACTGCGACATAATGTGGAGTGATGTATTCTTGTTACCATATTTATAATATAGCAGACAGCCTGTAATTTAGTAACAAATATTTTGAAAATGCGTTACTTCTACAGGAACTAGTGCGCAGAGTCTTGAACCGAATTCCGTGATGAACTACCAAATATCTCCATTTTCGAATGTAAACATCTCTCTGGAAATTGCAGTATGGGGATTCTGGAGGATTGCAGAATGCATCTTGGAAGACCCAATCCTATAGACAGTCCCAAAAGATATAATCATACGGGTTGAGATCTGGACTGTAAGGGCAGCATTCCACAGCATATCCAGTCTCTTGAACTTGTGGACTCACAGTATCCCAGTTGAGCCAGTTCTGTTCGTTGACGCCCCATTGGAGATGGAAGTGTGTCTCATCTCAAAATCTGACAATGACGACTGTTCATTTTGAAAGGCCTCATTTGCTAATCAATACTGTCATTCCAAAGTTCAACAGTTGAAATTATAAGGGAAAAAGTTGTTTCTGTATCACTGCATTCAGCGGTTACGTTGAATATCTTTTTTGATGTAATGGACTCTTTACTGAGTAGGGTTTCAGCTGAGGCTGGTCGTCCCGAGTGGCCTTTTCTTGAGTCATGTAGGTAACCAGTCTCTACAAAACATTCTATCAACCCGTAAAAAATGGTTATCATCACACAAAATCCGTATCAGAGGATGTTTGCGGTACAAATACGCTCTTCCGCTGTTAATGCTTTAATTCCGAAAAGTTAAGTCAGACATTGCTTAGTGAGCTAAAGCATTTTCAGAGCTACAGTGTAACAATGTCACAAGGAGACTCATTTCTGGCGTAAAATTACACTACAGTAATCAGACACTTTCTAACAACGTTTTACGCACTCCTATACCTCTAGACGGAGGGCCACAGCAATCGTGCAGCAAATGTGAAGTACCAATGTCACATATTCGTCCCTAGAGATGACTGTTATATGTTAACTACTCCGGAAATTTGAAATCTGTTGTCACGATTTTCCTAACTATTTAAATATTGCTTTTGACACGCGCACAAGTTATGCTGTACATAGTCCATTTATCTTGAGTACTCCGATGTTTTCTCCAGCAAGAAAATAAAAAGAATATCAAACAAATGCTGTGTAGCTATCAGGAAGAAAATTAACCAGCATAATTTCTTTTCTTGTATCTTTGCTCATTAGTAATATATGCACAGAGGTCCGTTATCTTTTTAAAATGCTAGCCTATAATCCATTTCCTCTCCTGACGACCAGCCCCAAAACGTACGCCAGTGTTCAATTGACATAAATACGATGTTGTTAAAAACTAACGCAAAATGGGCTTTGACTCACCTGCTCTAGCAAACAATGCAGGTATGTGGGATAACACTTCTGCTTGCTGGAGCTGACACTAAACAAATGGAAACACAAGGAAAGAGCACACCAGTCATGCTGAACATGACATGGACGGAAGACATTAAGTGCTGGACGTCCATCGTGAATTCATATTCAAGTGTTTGGAATGCTGTGATACGTTTATGAACAAGTGTTGGAAAGAGGAAGTAAATTATTGAAGGAAAAATGTACGGTAATATTTAAAAAAAGACGCATTGCTGTTCATGTCTTCGTAAACACCAACATTAAGAGAAAGGGAATAATGCTGGTTAATGTTCCACTGTTAGCTACACATTATTCGCTTGCTGCAGTTTTCATTTGCTTGTTGAAAAAGTTTTATTGCACGAGAAGTGTTCAATAAGTAACGCAACGTATTTGTTTTACGAAATCAGGTTGGCTTTATTCACAGTTCCAATAGATGGTATTATTATTCTCCAAAATTTTGGCTACAAAACCCTGTTTTTCAACCCAGTCTCCGTACAGTGCAGCGGGCTTACGCCATATTAGTGGCAGGACCTGTATCATGGCACCTCTCTACTAGTCAAAGTCGGAGCCGGCGGCGCCAGCCACTATGGCCGAGCGGTTCTAGGCGCTCCAGTCCGGAACCGCGTTGTTGCTACGGTCGCAGGTTCGAATCTTGCATCGGGCACGGATGTGTGTGATGTCTTTAGGTTAGTTAGGTTTAAGTAGTTCTAAGTCTAGGGGACTGATGACGTCAGATGTTAAGTCCCATAGTGCTCAGAGTCATGTGAACCATTTGAGCCAGCGTCTTTCTCCGTCAGTACCCCTTGTCCCCCCCCCCCCCCCAATCATCCACGTACTGCTTCTCGCGGAGTACTTCCTTCATTGGGCCAAAGAGATGGAGGACGGAAGGTGCGAGATACAGGGTGTTGGGTGGACTAGGCAGAAAAGTCCTGTGAAGTTTTATGACGGTGATCGACAAAACAATTTCACGGTCAGCCAGGTAACGTGCAAGCAGTTCCGCACAGATGGCCCTTCCTTGCTCTTTATGATCGTCTGCTAGGGGGCGAGGAAGCAAGTAGTCACATAACTTTGAGTATCCCAACTATGAACGAGTGTGTCAACACTAGAAACAGAGATACACAGTTGCACAGCGATGTGTTTAATTGTGATCCATCGGCCACTCGAATGAGAGTGACCAGATTCTCCAAAATTGAAGTTGTCACGGCCGACACAATGGAGATGGGACAGGTGTGCGACAACATCGTTGCGATAATGACAGACGCCTCGCCCAGTGATTCACCGTGCTTTTGTTCTCTGCCAGCTTTCCGTAGACATTCTCCAAGCGCCAAATGAGATTCAATCTGCTTGGACGTAGTTCCGTTGCAGACGCCATTTTGGAGGCTACGTATAGTGCCGTCAGCTACTGGAAGTTTATGAAACTGTGGAGACTGCAGCTGGTATGTCCCGCGATGTCCCAAAACAAGTGTCACATTTCTTCAACCGAAAATAGCCGAGGAAAAAAAAATGTGATGCGTACTTATTAAATGTTGCACGTACATCATCGTGGACACTAATTCCGTCTCAACAGTAACAGAATCAAACTGACCTGTTCTGTTTGTCACTAAGAGAACTAAGACTTTTCCACTCGCCTGTGACTAACTGTTTAATGCAATCTCCAGAAAAGAGGTTAAGAGCTACCACGGACGAGTAGCTATATTTCAACCACTTGAATATCACAGGCGTGTCTGATAATTCGATGCCGCGCGGGAATAGCCGAGCGGTTTCAGGCGCTGCAGTAATGGACTGAGCGGCTGGTCCCGGCGGGGGTTCGAGTCCTCCCTCGGGCATGGGTGTGTGTGTGTTTGTCCTTAGGATAATTTAGTTTAAGTAGTGTGTAAGCTTAGGGACTGGTGTACTTAACAGTTAAGTACCATAAGATTTCACACACATTTGAACAATTCGATAATTCGAAATCCCCCCAGATGACATTAGTATGATAATGAAGTTAATGAGAAGGATTTTTTAAGTTTTCTACCTCTCTGGGTCGTTGGACAAGTTATCTATAGAAGCATTATACTGCTTGACGTTTACATTCATCCAAATTGTTTCTCATTATGTGTCTGTAATAGCTACAGTTTATATTCTCAAGTTATTTGCGGCAATAACGACGGCGACGGAGATTACAGCCACTGCACAGTAAATCTACGTTTATATACGGCGGTCCGGAGTTATTCCGGTCGTGAACGGTTGTAACGCAGAGCCATTCATCACGCCGAGCACAGCAGGATGATGGAAGATATGAGGAAGGAACGTAAACGCTTTCGACTGAGGCAGAGTAGGAACTGACTTCATTTTTGGAGCTCAGGGGGAGGAAGTGTACCCGATAGCCATCGCCGCCAATGATGGAGTGTCCAGTAGAGTCTACAGAAGGAAATATGAACTGGAATGTGGTACGGCTGACACAACACAGTACGAGGAGTTTTACAAAAGTTAATTCGATTTCAGAAGACTTCTTCCAGTCAATGAAAAGAAAAACTTGATGTGTATTCTAAGTTTCGCAACCGTACCTAGATGATTACGTCGGCTCCAGTTGGCCGTTGCCGGTTGATGTTGTTGCAGGTAGGCGTCCCTGATCACAACATTCAACTCGTTCACCCTCTTGTTTGCCGACCACTCGGCGTTGGTCGAGCTTATTAGGATCCTGCATCATCACATGTCCGAAATATTAGCTGTTACGACGGGCGTTCAATAAATAATGCAATACATTTTTTCCTGGAAGCAGGTCGCTTTTATTCAGGATTCCTGTACACTATACTATTCCCCAGTGTTTTGGCTACAAAACATTGTTTCTCAACATAATCTTCGTTGAATGCGACGGTCTTATGCTAATTTACTGTAAGGGCCTGTATGCCCACTTGGTACCGCTCTGCTGGTCGACTTTGAAGGCAACTTGCCGACTCTGTAGTCTCCTCTCATCCACGTAGTGATTACCACCTTCCCATGAAGAGATAAACTTCTAGGTACGGTGTGAAAATCAGAACACACATCAAGCTTTTCTTTTCATTTATTGGAAGATAGCTTCTGAAATCGGATTAATCTTGCTGAAAAGGCTCGTACTGTGTTGTGCCAAACAGATTAAAGTCGATAGGTGTAAGTTCCGGATTGTAGGGTGGATGAGGTAGAATAGTCCAGTTAAGTTTTGGGAGCTCCACAAACTGTGGACAAGTGTGTCAACACTACTAACAAAGACATACCGTTGTGAAGCTGAGTGTTTGACTGTATCCGTCGATCACCCCGAATGAGAGTGGCCGCACTTCCCAAAACTGTGTGCCACCGTCTGACACGCGGGTGACTTTTCTGCAATGAAGGCAGACACGTCGCACGACTTACCGTGCTTTTGTTCACTGACAGGTCTCTGTAGACGTTCTGTTAGCACCTACGAATATCTGCAATGCTCTGGTTTTTCGTCAAAAGAGACTCAGTGATAGATCTCTGTATGAAAAGCACCTCCGTTTTGAAGGCTGTAAATAGTGGCATTACCTTTCAAAATTTCATGATACTATAGGCGCTGAAGTGAGAAAATTCTATGATGTCCCAAGATAGATTTCTAGTTTTTTGAATCTAAACTGACTGAGAACACAAAATAATGTCTTGCATTACTTATTGAAAGTCCCTCGCATTTAAAACAATAGAGAGCAGATATATCGAACTGCCTAATCACAGTGGCATTGTTGCAGGTACCTACGGTTTTTGAAGAGATGAAATTTTTAAGTAATCGATGTCCGCTGACAATATTTTGAATAAAGTCTCATTATTGTTGCTGGACGCGAGCGCTTAGTAGCTACTTGGCTGTCGACAGTGGGCAGGCAGAGATCATGCGGAGACTGGCAGTGTTCGGACGAAGTTTTCAATTCGTTTTAAATATGATTATTGACACCACGTTTGTTCACTTGAGAGTTTCAGTGTGAAAGGATCGGTCATGTATAGTGATTTGCAAAATATGAATTAATTATGCGTTTTTAAATGTGTTTGCTATGACTCGGGCTTCCGATAGTAAATCGTAGTGTCCGAGGGGGTCTGGGGGGGGGGGGGGGGTTGGGGTCAGCGAGAGGAGTTATGGAGGGGGGGGGGAGGGGTTCGTTTGACAATAAGTGTTCTTAGTCGGACACTACATTATCCGTTTGCCTAAATCATTAGCAATAAGTCTTTTAATTAATGCAGGTAAGAGAGACGCCAGTAACGTCGTAATGTAGCATGCATCCAGCGGTTGTGTAATAAGCAGAGATGACGAAATCACACCAACCAAGGACATTCTGTGTCCCTGGTTTCAAAAGTGCAGTTCAGTTATGACAATGCAGCGTGATTTTCTTTTAGAGTAGAGCATCGAGTCTCCTACAGCTCGAAGTAACAGACGGTGCCGTCACTAGTTTCAGGACACTGGTTGTTTATGTAAAATAAAATCCACTTGTCACCCCGTGTGCTGGTTCAAGAAATACAGAATCGAAAGAAATGTATTGGTCGTGCCAGATGAGAGTTAGTCGTTCTCAGTGTGCTTGTGCTGCGTCTTTTGCAGTGACATTTGAGTATGAAAACGATACAGGATTCAACTACTGCAATGGTAGTGTTCAACAACGTGTTTAGCTTCAAGGCCAAATTTTATTTTTGGTACAAATTTGTGCTGCACTATTGATTCATTTGCTCATAGTGATTACAAAATTAGACGACGAACTCGTTTCGGCGTTTTGCTGTTACCAAGCATACCTGTTTAGATGTTGTAATAGCTATAATATTGCTCCTTGTGCCTATGTTAGTTCCAATGCCTACGTATGGGACATTAGGCTAACGTCTTAGCCGGTACGACGCAGGCCATATTGGAGCGCAAGTATCTGCTGTCTTTCTGTCATGTTATGATCGCATTAATTCTATGTACTTTTATCAGCGTAATCTGTGTAAAATTTTGACAGATTTATTGAAAGCCCTTTCTCCAGAGATGCCATATGTTTACAATGGGAATTACGTGTCGTGGGAAATCTGTGATTACGTTTAAATTTCAGAGTTAATACTTTGTGGTTTTACGTATATAATATGTTTTCAACGAAACTTCCTGGCAGATTAAAACTGTGTGCCGGACCGAGACTCGAACTCGGGACCTTTGCCTTTCGCGGGCAAGTGCTCTACGACTGAGCTACCGAATCACGACTCACGCCCCGTCCTCACAGCTTTAATTCCGCCAGTACCTCGTCTCCTATCTTCCAAACTTCACAGAAGCTCTCCTGCGAACCTTGCAGAACTAGCACTCCTGGAAGAAAGGATATTGCGGAGACATGGCTTAGCCACAGCCTGGGGGATGAGTGGAAATTTCATTCTATGTTTTCAATGGTTTGTGTTTGTCGTTGACAATTTCCCATAATTTTGCCTTATGTTTTTGGTTTTTTAAATGTAAGTAAAATGGGGATATGTTGCTTTCGCAGTTTTCTGTATGCTTCCTAAGTATATTCTGAAGTTCGTACCTTTTCATGCGATATAAAATTTCTTACAATATTACAAGTGAGCAACATTTTATTTATATTTCAAAATCCGAGAACACTTGGCAGAAAATACTGAAGATGCCTAAAAATTCTACACAAGTTATCTAAGTGACATAAGATGAATATTTCAGAGGAAGTGGAATTTTACACTCATAGAGGAAAAAGCGTCGATAACGGATAACAAATTTTATACACAAGTTATACCTGGAAAATTTTATTGACACTATAAACGAAAACGGGGTAAATTACGACAACAGAACATTTACTATTTACGTAAAACCACAATATATAGCGTCCGAAAATTAAACCTAATACCTGACATTCCGCGAAATATTTTCCGTTGTAAACATGCAGCATCCATATCGCCGGTGTTGTCCAAAATGGCGTCAAAATTTTACCGAGATCACGCAAATAAAAGTACGTAGAACTAATGTGATCATGATATAACTGAAAGACAACTGATACATGCCCTCGAAGATGCAATATGCACCGCGTCGCGCCCACTAAGACGTTAGCATAATATGCCATACGTAGGCACAGAAACTAAAATAGATGTAGCGAACAATATTATATCTACTATACCAACTGTGCAGGTGCTGCTCGGGCCCACTAGAAAAGAAATTGTGTAGGGCTTTATTATTTAATTCTGCTTGAGGAGATGGAAGATAACAGTTTCCTTTCACGATTAGTGTTGAGCGATGGTGTTCATTAAGTGGACCAGTGACCTGCCTAAACGTAAGGATATGACGTCTACAGCAGCCACATGACGCAGTTGAGCAAGAGAGGCTGTTTTACGGTGTTTTCTGAGAAGAGATAAACGTGGCGTTCTTTTTAGGAT